>NC_137125.1:12157310-12757310 GCF_949319135.1 Squalius cephalus
ATTTTTAATATCAGAAACACACACACACACACACACACACACACACACACACACACACACACACACACATAACTCTCTTTTTCTTATCACATTTGTCTCTATTTGCATTTTTAAATTAGTTTATATCTTGTCAGGTTTCTTCACCCAACAATACAGTTTTACTTTTTAGACAAAGTATCACAGACTTTAGAAGTAAAATAATATTTTCAGCACATAATTTGACATGTATTTAAATATGTATTTCACCAATACATTCACCTCTGAATTTCTCTCATCTCTTTTATTGTCTGTATATATTTTTCTCTATGTTTTTCTTTAAGGCCCTTAAGTTTCTGTGCACTTTTGCGATTTTAGACATTAGTGTGTGAACAGGACTTGTATTTTGGTCTCCCGATGTGATGTTATAAGGCTGCGTCGCACTCCTGTTATTGGTTCTGCAGAAGAAAGGTTTGTGTTTTAAGCATTTAAGGTGTTAAACCCTATAGAAACCGTTTGGATGTTGTAATTAATGTTGAGCAGAGTGACAGAATGAAAACACACGAGTAACAGAAAAGGTGCATCTCATTCCACTCGTGATTCAGTTCATCATAAGAATGAATTCAGTCACTGGCAAGTAGTGATGGAGAAACTGAGCTTTTGGAAACTACATTTATTTTTATTTTCTGTTCATTATTCTCATATTAAAAATGGCGTTTATTAAAGAGGAGAGTGAAGGCATGAAGACTGAAGAAACATTCAGAGTAAAACATGAAGAAACTGAGGAGCAAACAGGTTGGTCTCATTCTCAAAGCTGAACTCAGTCATTTGAACTTCATTAAAATGCCGAGCTCTACAAAAATGAATGATATTTTTGAAGAGTGTCCTAATTAAAGCACTTTTATTTGACATGGAGCGGGTCGCCTCATGTGGACAGACATCCTTAATAACGCTATATTAACACGATAAGACACCTGAACATAAGCTGTTTTATTATACATTGAACCAAACAATACAATGTTTCCCTTTAATTAGCTAGACTGTGGTTTTCTTTATTTTACAAAAGCACAATGTTGTTTGTTGTTATTGTGAATGTAAAAAAAGAAGAGAAAAGTTGGCACACCACAGCTACAAAAATAGAAAAATATTTATTAATGTTTTACAGGTGACTAATGAAGAGCCATTAAGCTAGGTTTATACTCGACGCGTCCGCACGAGCCGTGAGGGTGTGCGCGGCAAAAATAACATAATTGCGGTGTGGGCGGTCGTTGTTACATTTTTTGTAACAACACGCGGCGCCGCATCCGAAGATGAACGGCTTCGGGCCGAATCTGGCCGAGCTCGAACTTCTCACCACACGGGCACCCAGTTTGCACGTCTAAATTAGTTGCTTACATTTAAAAATGAGCATACAATAGCATAACTTTTTAATGAACATTTTCACGATTCATATTCAGGTCCATGTTTAATAAAAAATGTTCACGAAACTTAATTAAATTTTTAGTGAAATTAGAAAATATGTAAGAGATTGTTAATTTATTTATATTGTATACACATTCTCATATCCATATATTTTGTTTTATTGTCACGAGTAATAATCTCAGGGTTTACTGGGTTTTACACGATTCTTTTTGTAGTGTGGTATTGGTGGTGGTGTCCTAAAATAAACATTGTCACGTGTGTATAGCTTTCTTCTTCTAACCGCTGATTCCTGATGGTTTAGAGGACAATTACTCGAGTCGCCCCCTATCGTTTCAAAGAATAGTACAACAGCGAGCGTGTTGAGTATAAACGCCTCGTCCGTTTGGGGAGGTGCGCGCGCAGTCTGCTGAGACTCGCGCTGCGGAGCCAGGCGAAAGTATAAACAAGGCTTTAGGCTCGAAACATCTCCTGTGGTGAGAACGTTAATAAATATTTTTCTATTTTTGGAGCTGTGGTGTGCCAACTTTTCTCTTCTTTTTTGCAACTTTTGCAACCCTCATTGAGGTTTTTGCCCGTTGGATGTGCGCACACTTTGTGTTTGAATCTATTGTGAAAGGCCCTTATGATGATGTATTACTTTTATCTATATAATCAAAAAGTATTTTAAGTTCTTTAAGCTGTTATAAAGAAAAAAAAATTTAACACTCTTTAAGTAGCTTAATACGTATAGCAGGGCTGCAAAACTCAGTTCCTGGAGGGCCACTGTCCTGCAGAGTAGGCTTTCTGCGATAGTCAGTGTCACCAGTGTTGCACGGTGTTCAGCCGCACACCAGTTACATCACTTGTCCACTGTGGCACCGCTTCCCACTGTGGTTTTAGTAATAAAAATAATTTAGTTCCGTTAGAGAACAGACACCACAATTAAAAACTGAACACCTCTGCTCAATTCAGCTTGAGCCGAACGAGAGTCACAGCACAGATCAGCTTGGTGTATGCCGTGCCTACAAGCTGTCGCATTCGTTTTGTTAATAGTATTCGCTTTTCTTTTGCACCAGACGAATGATTTGTCATAAGAATACATATCAGGCACTACTTTGAAGGGACCAAATGAAACATGATTTTGTATTTCTGCTCGACATTGGGAATCAACCACATGTCAAACTCCATAATACATTTTTGTATACCATTTGTCTGTTTATTAATTATATCTAATAACATATTAGGACTGTTAAACAGACTGTAAACTAACAAAGGAGGAGAATGGGAGCGCTGTGTGTTCAGGTTCTGTTGTTCTCAGCACTGTCAATATAAGTCCGCCATGCTGTCGAAATAAAAGTCCGTTGCAACAACCACTATGGCAGGACCTTAGTGACGGCTTACGTCACTTCAGAGTTCATATTGGCGGTGATTGGAATGAAACTAAGAAAATGGCCCCAGGGGAAAATGCAGTTCTCGGGGGACTGCCCTAGTAGCTAGTTCCTATAACCGAGTTCTGTTAACTACCCAGTGCAAAAGCCCCTATACCTGTAGTTGTTAAATAAACCTGAAGTACTTAAGTAGCTGGATCGGGTGCATTTAATTAAAGTTGAAGCTAAACTCTGCAGGACTGTGGCCCCTCCAAGATTTGAGTTTGGCACCCCGGGTGTATATTAGGATCTAGCTATTAAACTGAGATTAACCTTTGTCTTTTTTCAGACTTGATGGCGTTGAAAGAGGAGGGTCAAGATCTGAATGAAGCAAAAGAGAAAGATCAGTACGAGACACAGAAATCTTTTCGCTGCTTACAGATTGAAAAAACCTCCTCACACAAAAGGACTCAAAAGACAGGGACTGAAAGTTATTTTACCTGCCAACAGTGTGGAATAAGTTTCAATCAACATGCAAAGCTTGAAGTCCACATGAGAATTCACACTGGAGAGAAGCCTTTCTCATGTCAACAGTGTGAAAAGAGTTTTGATCTACAAGGAAACCTTAAAGTCCATATGAGAATTCACACTGGAGAGAGCCCTTACACCTGCCAACAATGTGGAATAAGTTTCAGACAAAAAGGAAACCTTAATAACCACATGAGAGTTCACACTGGAGAGAAGCCTTTCACCTGCCCTCAGTGTGGAAAGAATTTCAATCAGGATGGAAACCTTAAAGTCCACATGAGAATTCATTCTGGGGAGAAGCCTTACATATGCTCTCAGTGTGGAAAGAGTTTTGATCTACATGGAAACCTTAAAGTTCACATGCGAATTCACACTGGAGAGAGCCCTTACACTTGCCAACAATGTGGAGTAAGTTTCACTCAAAAAGGACACCTGAACAGTCACATGAGAGTTCATTCTGGGGAGAAGCCATACAAGTGCCAACAGTGTGGAAAGAGTTTTGATCTACAAGGAAATCTTAAAGTCCATATGCGAATTCACACTGGAGAGAGCCCTTACACCTGCCAACAGTGTGGAGTAAGTTTCAAACAAAAAGGAAGCCTTAACAGGCACATGAGGATTCACACTGGAGAGAAGCCTTTTAACTGCCAACAGTGTGGAAAAAGTTTCAGCCGAAAAGGAATCCTTAATGACCACATGAGAATTCACACGTAAGAGAGCCATTTAATCTGCCAACTGTGAAGAATAAGTTTCACTCAAAAAGGAATCCTTAACAGGCACTTGGAAATTCACACTGACGAGATAATTTTACATGCCAACGGTGTGGAAAGAGTTTGGATATACAAGGAAACCTTTAAGTCCATATGAGAATTCACACCGGAGAGAGCCCTTACGCTTCCAACAGTGTGGAAAAAGTTTCAGTCAGGGGCCGAGCTGGGGGGTGCCCCTCCTGCTCACAACTGGTGTTTCTGTCTCCTTTTTTCTTGATAAGAACTGTGTTTATTTAAATGCAGAACCATCTCTTTACGTCCACTACAAACGGGAGACTTTTGGGGATGTGCACGATTGCAGATTCAAACGTGCATGGAAAAGGTACAGGTGCCCAATGAGCTTCAGCAGATCAACAGTGAACGACGAACAGTAGATATATAGCCTATGTCAAGTGTTTTTCAACTGATCAGTTGCAAGAGCGTTTTGAGTTGGTCTCGTAGTTTGCAGTCAAAGACACAATGCCAGACTTTCATTTTGATAGACGTTTATGAAAGCTGTTGACACTTCTGTCAGATGCTGAGAGAAACACGTTGTCTTGATTCAGTATCTGTGGTCAGATGAGATGTCAAACTATATGTCAGTAAAACTCAGAAAAACTAACTTTCTGATCGTGTCAGCCGTTATACTGTGTTCGCAGTAGATCACTTCACTTGCGCACAAAAGAAACTATGAGCATGCAACATCGTAGTTGTGTCGTCAGTTAAGTGCTCTAATGTCATTTTTTTAATCTGTAATTTAATGCACAAATAATGAGCAGTGGACATCTGTACTAGAAATTATGTGCTAATTTTGCATTAATTTGTCAAGTACAAAGAAAGATGGATCATATATAAATGCATAAAATACAGTTTTACATTCAGGCATTTATGTGCTTTTGACTTCTGCCCTTATTCTCATTCTTGCACATGGGTATTTAAAAGAGAACACATTTTTTACCCCTTTGTGCTGTTTAATTAAGGCAGTGATCTCAAACTCAATTCCTGGAGGGCCACAGCTCTGCACAGTTTTGCTCCAACCCTAATCAAACACACCTGATCCAGCTAATCAAGGTCTTCAGGATTACTAGAAACTTCCTTGCAGATGTGAGTTGGAGCTGGTTGGAGCTAAACTGTGCAGAGCGGTGGACCTCCAGGAATTGAGTTTGAGATCACTGAATTAAGGCATGATAGAACTGTTGCAATTGATTTATTTTGACAACTAATAAAAAGTAAAACATTCAGTGTTTACTTTTTCGTTTCAAATGCTCATTACGTCAATCGTTCAAACAGTGATGTAGGCATAACATTTTGTGAAAATACTCTCTTCAGAATGTTTTTTTGGAAAGCAGTGCTTGTCCCTCAAAAATTCAAGATGGCAACCATTTTTCAAGATGGCCACCATTTCTCTTGAATCCTTACATCTTTTTTTCAAATGGTGATGCTATCATGAAATTTGGTACAAATATTCTTCAAGGAACATTATAATGGAAAAAGTTGTGTGCCACTCAAAAATTCAAGATGGCGACCATTTTCAAGATGGCCACCATTTCTCTCAGAGCTCAATTTAATGTGTTAAGGAAGGTTTTGTTTAATAGAGTGAACGTCATTACACAACCAGGGCACACTGGTGACTTCACTGCTGTGGAACTCAGCATGGGGTTCAGTGTCAGCTGATCTAGTTTTACTTACACTGTAGTTCTTGACTAGTAGTAATAGTATAGCTAAGTTTAGTGTCCCAAATGCTGTCTAACAGCCCCTCATCGATTAGCTAGTAATAGATGTAGTTAGATAGCCGCACCTGAATTGACAGGTTGTGCCAGCACGGGAGAGCCGAGCCAAGGGTAACGGGGCAATACATGACTTGTTCATGTATGCTTACCTGGAAGGTGTACAGATCACACAGGACTTAAATGGCACTGGATGAATGATCGGGCTAGGTGAAGGTGACCCGAACCTAGTTGTATCCCATACCTGAATGTGTACTATGTCTATGATTGAGGTGGTAAAAGGATCACACCTTGGCCTTAATCAGACAACAAACCCCCAAAATGGCAAATGAAAATCCCATGTCAGCCAAGAGGCCAACTGATTGGATGAAATGTTGTCTTTGTCAGTGTAAGATCATTTAGTAATTCTGACAGATCAATTTAGCTCAAAGGAATTATTAATTAATTTATAGGGAATTAGAAAGAATTACTTATTACGACCGAGCAAATGACTCGTTCGCGGTTCATTTGAACTGGCCGTAAATCAGCTCTGCAGCGGATATAAATATCCAACTATAGTTAAATACTATTTGTTTAGCAAGGTAACTTAGATCAGCAGTTTAAGACATTAAATTCGTAAGCACATAACACAAGTAACACTTCTCTTTAAAATACAAACAAGACTTTATTGATTATTCTAACACATAAAACTAATATCTAACACAAACACACGCACACACACATTCATACGAGTTGCAGAAAGGAATAGAGTGAGATGATGAGTGAGATGATGAAATCTCAAGATTCTATATGCACTTATAAGACATGACCTGAACAAACCATCAAACATTAATTTAACCTTTCTATCGTTTCGTAGGTTATTAAATCTATATCAAAATACACCAGTTCAGCTTTAGAGTCTGGAGGTTACTTGCTCGTTTTGTGTTCCTTTTGGGAATTCCTTTGGTCGGCGTCAAAGGGGGTTTCCCGAGTTCGTTCGTTGGCTGGTGTCCCCGTGCTTGGATAGATGGGGCGGCCAGTCACGTGGGGTGCTGGCGGATGAATGAAAGTCTCTGTTGAAGCTGGCTTTGCAGAAGAAACGTGGACCGAAATCTTGCCGCAAAACTTAACTTAGAACCGAGACTCACAACGGAAAAGAAAGGAAACTAAGAAAAGAAAGGAAATTGAGACGAGAGTAGATGATGGCTTGAATGAAGTTGTTTAACCCATGTTCTTCTGATCTTGATTTGGGTTCTTTCGTCTCTGCGCGTCTACATGGTTACTTGTCTGGTTTAGATCTTCATCTCCCACTGCATTTTTGTTCTGCACTAAACTTAAACTTTGTTCTGGTGTTAAGATTTTAAACTCAAATGTTCGCCCAGCCTCCTGGATCAGTTCTGACCAATTAGACACTGTCTTTATTTAGGAGGTGGCGTTCTCTTAACTTCTTAACATAAATCATTGCTAATCTGGGATCTCCTTACTCTCTAAGCTCTAGCAGAGAGGAAAGAGGCCACAGTTTAGACATTATTACTATTATAAGAATACGGAACATTTCACACAAATTTCACTCAAGCCATCTTTTGAATTAAGAACATACGATCGTACTGATAGGAAGCACGACACACTTTCATTCAAGCATCTAATAGTTATAACAATTACATGAATTATATGGGATCTAAGCATATTAGACACACACATATATTGTAGACACAAAATAGAATCATGTAGTTGCATGATGTTTGATTATAAGTCCATCGAGAATTGTTCTGGGATGATTTTATGTATTGTTATCGGTAAAATCTCAGTTCTCTTGTAGCTTAAAGAGATTTTACACCCTGAGTCATTCAGAGGTCCTTCAGAAAAAGGGGGTCTGTTTAGTATCTCTGTTGTGGGCTCGAGCAGCTTCTGCTGTTATCTTGATCGAGCACTGAGCTGTGCCATCTCTGAGCCAATCATTCTTTTCCAAGCTATCTCACATTGACAAGTTCTTCCTTTAGTTTGGCTCATCTCTTTGAAGCTTGCATGGCTATAAAGTTCTTAGCTGGGGGTTTTCGTTGGTTGGAGGAGACTGGCTGGAGCCTGATTTTATGGCTCTGGATTGCTGATTTGGGGTCTGGAATGTTGGGTTCTGTGTGGAATTATGTTTGGACAATTCACCTGGAAGATTCATTTGTGTTTGATTCGCACTCAATCCTACATCAGACAGACACAAAGGAACCCCTCCAATCACCACCTACCCATCATGTTTCTAAAATGATTGCCACCAACATTCCACTCTTTCACAAGATGAACAAAATGCCAATGACCCTGGACCTGGAACGACTGGATGAAGGTTGTGGTATAGAAGCTACTTTGAGAAGGAACCAAGCGAAGTATCACTACAGTTGTCGACTTCGGTTCAACAACACAAAGTTACTTTGTGCCCAGAAGCAACAATCCAATGCTCAGTGTAGTAAGACAGATGAAGGCCAAACAAAGTGTCGCAGAACCATGATGCAGAAAAGTCTAGATGATCAGGTTTGCTTTCTTTGTGATAACATATCTCCTGAATCTAATCTACGTCAGGTAATGACAATGCACCTGAATGACAGACTACATGAATGTGCACAAACACTGAATGATGCTAAATTATTGTCTCAACTAAGTGGTGCTGATGCCATTGCACAGGAGCTGAAATACCATTCATTCTCATTCATCTTTACAACAGAGAGAAACTCCACCTCAGAAGGCTTGAGAAAGAGTCACAGAGTGAAACGGTTCAACCAGCCATCTTTCCTATGGCTCTTTCTGAACTGGTCACCTATATTGTTGAAACCAGTCTCAATTCTGATGGTCCTTCCACCTTCCGTCTCGCAGATATGTGCAACCTGTACCAGCAGCGTCTAAATCAACTGGGTGGACATTCCCCTACAGCTAACTCTACTAGACTAAAGGAAAAGCTGTTGGCTGAGATCCCTGAACTCACGACTCACAAACAGGGCAGAGATGTGCTCCTGGCTTTCCAGAAAGATGTTGACTTGGCTCTCTCTCAAGCGTCTGAAGACTCAGAGGCACTTATCATGACTGCCAAGACTGCAAAAATCCTGAGAAGGCATATTCTGGATCATCAGTCCAGATTTGATGGAACATTCCATGAGGGATGTATCAAAGAGGCCATCCTCTCATCTCTCCTGCAATTTGTTGGTATGGTAGAACATGGAGCCATCATCAAATCGCTGCTGAGCCATCTTTAAAAATGGTCGGCCATCTTGAATTTTTGAGGGACAAGCATCTTTTTCCATTAACATGTCCTTTTAGAGAGTATTTGTATCAAATTTTATGCTTGATTCACTGTTTGAATAATTGTTATAATAAGCTTTGAATAGCAATGGCGACCATCTTGAAAAATGGCCGCCATATTGAATTTTTGAGTGGCCAACGCATTTTTCCAAAATAGTGGCCCTTAGAGAGTATCTGTGCCAAATTTCATGCTTGTATAACAAAGTGAAAGATTTTTTTTTACTAATCTGCTGCACTACTTCCCCTTCTCCAAATTTTCTGAAATCTTATAGGATAATGCCAGTAAAACAACTGGCCAATTGTCGCTAAATATGCGAATCGCATGCAAATACTGATGAGCATTCAGGCATTACAAAATGCGGAGGAGCGACAATTGTGTAGGTGTTGTAACATGTGAGGGGGACATTGTAACATGACCATATAACAGCTTAAAATATCATCTGATCTAATAAAAAATATATAATCAAGATAAACTAAAATATTTTGTAAATAAAATACAATTATTATCTTTTTCATGTAAAATAATGGCAATTTTTAATAATTAAAAATAAAGTAATTTTTGAGTTGGACAACAAACACACCGGAAAACACAGCTATACAACATGTACAAAACATAATAATAATGAATCATTTCTGAACTTTGACTCTCAGTCTTTATTCACCTTTTTCTCATGGTTTCTTAATAGAATTCATAAAAGAATAGAGTAGAGTAGAATAGTTCTAATGGGGCACATTGTAACACGGTGTGACAACATGCCCCACCTGCACAACTAGGATTTAAACCCGTAAACCTAGTGTCTTCTGCTGTTAGATCAGCATTCTTTTGCTATGGTGTTTTCTCTAAGTTTCGTCATGCTGGAATGTGTGGAAAGTTTTAAATCATGTGTGTTACAAGCCCTGCATTATTTTGTGCCCCGCTCACCCCTACAATGAAATTCTGTTTAGTGAATCTCAGTTAAAGACCTAAAAAACAAAACAAAAAAAAATTAAAACAAACAACAATAAACAGCAACAAACAGCCACAATTACAGCAAAATAAAGTGCAAATATGTCACTAGCTGGAAGGTGTATGTGTGTGTGTGTGTATGTGTAGCGGGAGTAATGGAGGTCACAGCTCTCTGAAGGAAGCAGTTTCTCAGTCTGTGTGTTTTCATAGCCCTGTACATTTAATTATCTATAAGTGTTTCACTGATTTTTGTATATTGGTTTTTTTTTTTTTTGGTGATTTTCCTTTTATTGTGAAAGGAAACGAGGTGGGAGAGAGACAGGGGATGGGATCGGGAAAGGTCCACGAGCCGGGACTCGAACTCGGGCCGCCCGAGCACAAAGGCGCTACATGCCGGCGCACTGACCACGAGGCCATTGGCACCGACTCACTGATTTTTACTGTCATAACCCTACCTGCCGCGCAAGGATTTTGAAATAGTAATCCATGCTTTTATTACGTCTAGACTAGACTTCTGTAATTGTTTATATGTTGGATTGGATCAGTCATCTCTTCATCGCTTACAGTTAGTCCAGAATGCAGCAGCTCGGCTCCTAACCGGGACTAAAAAGCGTGAGCACATTACCCCAGTTTTAGCCTTGCTCCACTGGCTTCCTTTCCATTTCAGGATTGATTTTATTGCTTGTTTTTAAGATTTTGAATGTCAGATGTTCCGAGATCCAGGTTAAAACATAAAGGTGACCGAGCCTTCACAGTGGCTGGTCCTAATCTCTGGAATAGTCTACAGGTTCATATAAGAACAGCTCGGACTGCTGAAATTTTTAAGTTGTTGCTTAAGACCCACCTGTATTCCTTAGCTTTCATTTCAAGTTGAGTTTTGCTACTATGACATTCTCTACTGACATTTTCAGTTCTCTCCACCAAGCTCCTGACATGTCCAAAGGTGTTAAGGCCCTGGAAAAGCATCCCTGGTTGCCAACGCTTGGACAAATGTATCCAGAGTAAGGGCACCTTTGAGTATCCCTGGTGGGGAAGAACCACAGAGACCAGCCATCGGAATTCCTTCGTTCATTTTGAAGAGGTCACAGATCAATACTTTGAGCAGCGCTTTGCCAGTGACAGCTGGAGAAGTGTCAAGCACCTCAGTCAAAGGGAAAATCCTCTTGATTCTGGACATTTGGAGTCTGTCACAGGTGCCTTAGTTAATTGAGGATGAGACTATCTGCATGTCACGATGACACCACTTACAGGGTGTTTGAAAGGGGTCTGAATGTGAAAGTGCGGTGAGTTCACATATAATTGCAAAAGTTCAGTTTTTCGGACCGGAGGATGCAACGCAGCTCACCTGAGATGTCCATGTCACTGCAGTCCAATTTTGACTGGTGCGATGTAGAGTCTCCCCCGATGGCTCACCAATTCCTGCAGGCCATAGCAGATGAGTGGACGGGTCTTTTGCAGTTAACGTGCATGCAGCATGGATAGACATGCTCTGAACATGGGCGAGATCCACCAGCCTGGAAAGTGCCAAGGAGTTGTCATCGGTTACCTTGCCTCGGTTACCTTGTGCTGGCTAAAACACCATGGCTTTTTTGATGGTGTAGAAAAATCCCGGAAGCTTTTCAGTGCCACCGCATCAGACCTTTCAGCCAGCATAGACAGGAACTGCTGCTGCTGTGAAGCAGAGGCTTTGGGGATGGCATGTTTTATTTTTCTCCTTTTTGTGGTGGTTGGTCGCTGGATATAAAAAGTGGTGTTTGCAACAAGTGCAGGCTCAATCTTTTTAACACACACCTGATTCCATTCACAGGCTTTACTCGTGCATGCTACTTTATTAATACCCAAGCGAACACACGCCTCCAATTTGAAAAGCACAGCAGCTACATGAGAGCATGATTCACCAAGACTGAAAACAGAAAAAGTAGAGAAATGGCTTTGTTGTAGTACAAATTACAGTATTAATACAAATAAGTGTCACATATAAAGAATCAGTATAAGTATAATCAACCACATACCCTGCCATACAGTCGCAGTGACCAGTAAGGATGGCCCCGTCCTGCTGTACTGCAATCCAGGTCTTATGTGGCTTGTCTGTTACCCTCCATGACAGCTTTACATCGCATCTCATGAGACATGAGAGACCTGGCATTTGGTGGTGTAGAACCACCCCAACAAACCTGTTGGTAAAAAAGGTGTGAGCCTCCAGGGACTTGTAATTTTTGAGATTACTGTGTGAGTAGATCCCTGTGTGATATAGTAGTGGGTGTTAAACTCGTATTAGGCAGTGGGCCAGATTTGTCTACATCCCTTACGAAAAAGAACTATAGTAATTCTATAAGATTTCTATAGTAGTGTATAATACTTCTGTGATGTTCTGTAATACCTCTATAGTACTTCTATAGTATGTCCCAAAATACTATAGTATTCCTATAGGATTCCTATAGGATTACTATAATATTTTGTCCTAAAATACTACAAGATTCCTATAGTTGTTTTTCATAAAGGATGTCTTATTCACATTAGCGTTATCAGCTGAAGGCTCGCTTGATAGGCTTCCTTCATTTTCCAGCAGGATTTGCACCTGCCCACACTGCCAAAAGAACCAAAACCTGGTTCAATGACCATGGTATCACTGAATAATTACTGTGTGATTTCATGTAATATTCTAATTTTCTGAGATTTTGATTTTGTGGTTTTCACAAGCTGTAAGCCATAATCATCAAAATTATAACAAATAAAGGCTTGAGATATCTCACTTTGCATGTAATGAGTCTATATAATATACAAGTTACACTTTTTTAACGGAATTACTGAAATAAATCAACTTTTTGATGATATTCTAATTATATGACCAGCACCTGTATAGTAGACTAGTGCCCAGTCTAGTTGTATGGCTTGACAGGGAATCGTTAAGAAAGTCTCTTCCATATGCATTTAGGAACAGTACTTTTGAAAAGACAGTATGCATTATTGATTGTTTTGAAATATTTATAGAAAAACCTTGAAACTTATTAGCTAGTGCTCAGTGTTATTCAACATACAAGTCACACCATACAATGAAATATTTAATTGCCATTTGTCCACAAGGCTCAATTTCTTTTATTTCCAATGGGTGGGGAGGCCGCACAAGTGATAAGTTCATCACAGAGCACAGTGATTTTTTAACCCTTTTGCTCCCAGGAGACCTGGTTTTGGCAGACAGAGGTTTCAATGTCAGAGAGTCCATCCATACTCACCAAGCTGAACTAAAGATCCCAGCATTCACACGTGGGGAAAAAACAATTAGATCCTGTTGATTTGGAGAGTACAAGATGCTTAGCGTCTCTTAGGATACATATTGAAAGAGTTATAGGAGTTCTGCATCAGAAATACACAGCTTTGCAAAGCATTGTCCCCATAGTTTTCACTGACATTGACAGAGAAAGTGATGTGACATACCTTGACAAAATGGTGAAAGTATGTTGTGCTTTTACAAATGTCTCAGAATCTGTTGTACCCTTTCAGTGACTGTGCTAATGTAAAGCCATGTAACTGACAGTAGATGTGTAACTGAGCTAATTCAGTCAAGAATTCAATTCAGAATTATTTTAATGAATTAATACAAATTCTTTTAGTATGTTGTGCTCTAACAAATATCTCAGAATCTGTTGTACCCTTTCAGTGATAACTGAGCTAATGTAAAGCCATGTAACTGACAGTAGATGTGTAACTGAGCTAAAAAAAACTATTTTTTATACATTTCTCGTCGCTTGTGACATTCATTTGAAAGAGATACTGATGTTTTATTTAAGTTTTATTTATTTTGAATTGATACTGATGTTTTATACACTGTTGAACAGACAGACAAACCAGTACATGAGAGAAGGAGAGGGAAGAAGATAAGAGGGATACAAAACAGTGATGCGCGGGTCAATGTATAAACAAAACGCACCCGACCGACGTTTTCAACTAACCCGCCCGCAACTCGGACCGCAAAAAAAGCCGCTTCCTGACCCGCATTTTTTAAAAGTAGTAAATGCTCATCGTAGCGTCTTAATATAACTTAATATATTCTAATTTTGTCAAGAATTATAAAAAATCGTCAATAAGCTCATAATTTGTAGGCCTACTAAAATAGTCTAAATGTTTAGTTTTAAAAACAATTTTAAAAAGCTGGCTATGTCTATTTTGATGTTTCTGTGCAAGTTCAGCAGACAGTAGTTCGGGTTTGTTCCGATCAGAGCTCGTGAGCGGAGAGCGCATTTCTGAATATTCCACTCCACTCGCTCATTACGCAGGGTCGCTCGCCCAACCCAGAATGGCCTGCTGGTTCGAAAATATGTGGAATAAGGGCTGCCTCCGACTAATTTTTTTTTTTCTAGTTGACTAGTAGTTGTTCATTTAAACCATTCGTGGACAAATCACCCCTTTATATTAATTTAATTACTTAAATAGGCTATAGCCTACACTACAGGATAATAAGCGTTATGACCGCACGCATAAAGCTTGCCACAAAGAACCGGTTAAAGTAATGATTATGAATGTGTCTAAATTAGCAAGGAGACATTTAATTGTGTAGTAATAAACTGGTGTTTTCTGTGTCGCTGCAAAGATGAAGTTGACAATGCGGAGATTGCGGACTTGCCATGAACGCCAGAGAGAAATGCACATTTCATATGGACTACATAATCAGAGAGTAGCCTATTTATTTTGGTTTGAATATTTTCGTTTAAAAGTAGACATTTCAAGCTTTCTGTAATATATAGCCTATATTTCTCAAATCTGTGAGGCACAAGCTGAGTTTCGGCGCCCTCCGGTTCACGTGCAATGCAAGTGATCGTGCCGGCGCCTTATTACATTGTCTGCTTTTGCTTCTTATTTATTAAATACGGGCAATTGATTGATAAAACATTGATCAAAATGAAGATACAATTTATACAAAACGAAAATCTTTTAAAAAGAGTTTTCTATAAAACAAAACTTAATGATGTCGTCAAAATCATGTTTTACCAAAAACAGCGCCGTTGCTAGGAGGGCGCCAGCGCCTCTGCCTTTCAGCGCCTCTGCCTCGCGAGTGGATGATAGCCCTGAAGACGCCTAGCAATGATATACCTTTAGTGGTAGTATACCTTTAGTTAAGTTATACCTTAAGAGTCTTCGTAGCGCGCTAAGACAACGTTATCGGAAAATGCAGCCCAGGTTTGATGCGTATGATGCGTAATGGAGATTCCAAAGCGCTCTTCTTTGGTCAGAACCATGGAGAGCGATCGCGGATTTACTTTTAACAATGCAACAAAATATTTAAAGAGCATCAAGCTATTAAAATCTATATTATGTATACGCACAGATAATATAACAGTAGGCTATATTAGTCAATATTTTTTTATTAGGTTAAGCAGTGATTGGATAACGTTTTTTTTTTTTTTATTTAACGTTTTTAATTTAAGGCCCACCCACTGGCCCATCCAAAACTGGAATCCTGGCGCCGTGCCTGGTTGGTCATGCCAGTTTTGTGGCTATCAAATGTGTAAATAGCATCGCAAGAAGTACACATGACAAAGCCAGCACTTTGGTCATCATCTTTCATTATTTCGGCAAATGTCTCCCACACTTTTGCTCTTTCTATTTGTGTATTTGCGGAGCTTCCTCTCCCCAGTCTTCACCTTTTCTCTTGCCGCCTCCATCTCTACCTGCAGACTGAGCTTGTGCGTCATCTTCGCTTCAATTAAGTGTAGGCCTATGTATTTCATAGAAAATTGTGTCTAGTACTATATAAATTACAAAGGTTTAATTGGCATCTTTATTTCAAACGACCCGACCGATTTTGGATCAACCCGCGCATCACTGATACAAAACAGGGGCCATTTACTCTTTTTCAAATCCTCTCACCACTCAATTTTTACTTTTTTGTGAATTGATGATTTTTCTGCAGCTGGGACATACCCATTGTTTAGAAATCCTTTTAATGTGAAGGCAAGATTGGTGAAACCTTTTAACTGAACAAAAACCTGATGCACATACCAACATCTCCCCTTCTTCTGGCTCACGACAGTAGCACCAATGTTGACCATCATTAGATGCTGCAGCTGGTTTTGGAGCAGAGAAATACTTGCCAATCAGCTCTGGCATGATGCATTTCTTAAAAAAGTTTGTAGCACAAGCCAATTCTTTGTCAAAAAATGGTACATCTCGTTTCACTCTTTCCACAAATGGTGAAGTACTGTCTCTTTCAGTCCAAAGTAAAAAATCACAATAAGGTTTGTCAGTAACAAACAACTGCATTTGTACTTGATAATAATAGGCATGGTCCCGCTTCAGTCTGATGCTTCCGCACTCATCATTTTCAAGGCAAAAGTTTGGAACAGAGTTTGCCGCCTCGTTTACAGAGAGGTCCTTGGTACAAAATGGGCACTTAATTTCTATGACCCCTGAACCACAACAGCTGCAGGAAACATATCCATCAGGTGAGGCCCCAATAAAAGGATGTGAGAGTGAAATCCGGAATCCAGCTGTTTCTACCAGGACATCCGAGTGTGAGAGGCGATGCTGCATTTCGTAGTATTTCCGCGCCAACTCTTCATGCTTACATCCCCATCTAAAGAACACAAAATTAGTTTAGATAACTTTTAGGCAGTATTAATGTCTACCAGCAATGTATTAACATAAACATTTATCTCATAAGCCACAGGCTTTTGTGATTAAGCATTGTTATTAGGGGTGTAACAATAATAATTTTTTTTGTCATTTCTTTTACCATATGTCTTGGAGTATCGCAATAATATAGTATAGTATATAGAGTTCAGTTTGATATGTATCGAATCGTGACATGAGGGTCTCGTTACACCCCTAAAACTCTTTCCATGCACGGTGCTCAACTGCTAGACTAACTTGTTGCCATATCTTGCCTTATTTACTACACTTATGAATACCTGGTAGCCTCAGTTGTGAAGCTATGAGACTTTGGGTAGCATATTTTTCTTATCAGGGACACTGAGGGCTTTCTGACATCAGTCTTTGTGGCTGCTCTGAAGGTTGATGCTGTTATCCTACCACTCCTTTGATCAAACCAGATCCTGGACTTAGACTGTGCTCGAGTCTCCTCCTCTACAATATCACTCTGAAAATATGATGATTGAAACTGTTAGATAATTACATTTTTTTGGGAATATAACTTTAATCCTAAATAATGATGTACCTGTTGTTTGGTCACACTTATATCATCAAAGAGAGATTCTGCCCTGTCTTGTAACCCTTCTAGGCTGACCCCTCTTGCCTGCCTGTCATAAATGGTTGTGAGGGGTTCTGGTAGACCTAGCATAACAGTCTCTGGCACATAGGATGCTGCATATTCGCTGACAACTGAGAGGACTGCTGGCTTAATGACCTGTCCACCTTGTGTACAGTTTTTAGAAAGGTTGCTGTAAAGCTGGGCTTTCTCAAGATCCGTTAGAGGTGGAAAAGGTGGTGGAATAGCAGAACACTTTTTGCCTTGCTGTGTGTTGTTACAAATTATGTCTTTGCCTTGCTGATATTACACTCTTTTCAAAGGTGTAGGCGTCAAGGACTCGCAATACGACATTTTTGTCATTCAAATACACAAGATGTTCGCGGTGTTTTCCCCCACGCCGACTCCACCCTCGCCAAGCCAAACCACGCCCCCAACTATGACTAGATGCCGACTGTATGTATTGCCCCGAATCTGAGAACAGCTCGTTCTGAGGCAGTGCTTATGATTTATGGGGATTTAAAAAAAAAAAGCACTGGGTGGACTTGTATCATCATAGGGTGGTTGTGTACACACACTGCCAACACACAGTTATGTTCAAACCATGTAAAATTGAATTTTGCATAATATAAAAAAATGCCCTTTAAATGTCCAGGGGCCGTATTCACAAAGCATTTTATCTTACCACTAGGAGTACTCCTAAATCGCACTAAAAGATTTTAGCTAGGAGTTTTCTCTTAAAAGTTATTCACAACGCCTTTCAGACCTACTCTTAGTAAAGAAAAATGACAACTCCTAAACTAAGAGTGAGTCTTCGTTGCTATGGATGACGTCATTACTCATGCACGAGCTTGACTGAAGTGACCACTTTGATTGGCTGATGATTGTAACGCGGGAATGATTCCAAACACCTCCCCTACGATGATGAGTGACAGGTGACAGGTCTGAGAATGCGTGCGCTACACAAGTAGTGCGAAGGACGGAAGATGATGAATAACTGAATAAATAGCCTAAATGAATAAAGAGTAAGGCAAAACAAATAGCCTAGTAGCCTAATGAAACATATGGATTGATGCAATCTTTGCAACATTATTGAATTAATCTGTCACTATATGATCTGCCTACGTTTGCAAAGAGAAGAACATTTTAATTTGATTCACAATGATATGTTACAATTAGTTTACATGCAATGAGTTATAGCCTAGTTTTGGTTGTTGTTGGTGGCGTTATTGCATAGTTATACCTTCAATGCAAAACTGTTCCCTCGCGATTGGAAGCTCCTGTAGCCGCCGCATAAGCATTTCAAAACACCGCAACGTGAAATGCCACAAAAAGCGGTTTGTGAATAGGTCTTAGTGAGTTAGGAGTCCTCTCGACTTCTTTTAAGCTGTCCCAGACTTAGGTGCTACTTTTAGGGCTAAAATGCTTCGTGAATTATTCTTAGTAAAAAAAATTAGGAGTCCTAAAGTTAGGAGTGACACGCCCATTATTTTTAGGAGTTGCTCCTAAATTCGCCAGTTAGGAGCTACTTTTAGCCTTAAAATTCTTTGTGAATACGGCCCCAGATCTACAGAAACGAATGGTATTTAAAAAAATAAAAAATCTCCTCAGTGGCACAATTCCAGAGTATGGGGTCTCTGCGAAACAAAAGTAGGCATTTCTACATTTGTGGGAATTTTCATACTGGTGGGTGTTTATAAATCATGCAATGAAAATGATGCCCTTCACCTGACCCCACCCCTAAACCCTTCCCTCACTGTGATGTAGGCAAATCAGGTAAGGTGGTCGAAAATGCCCCTCTGTTTATGGCCTCGCCCACTGATCTGGTAACTCCTATTACTGTCCTGCAGAGACCTATATTTTTAATTCCCCAAGTTGTGCTCAAAGCAGATTGACCAAGTCAAGTGCGAATAATCGTGCAGCCCTAAAATACACCACGAGAGTGTAGAGAGACCTAGCAGAGTTTAGCTTCAACCCTCAAACATTAGCTTTTATCTTATGGCTTCAAGTTTATCATCATTTATTCGTTTATGGGTTCAAAAGAGGAAAATTGAACCAACTGATGTCAACAACTGTTGAAAAAATTATGAAGATTATATATGATATATGTATATGTATTATTTAATATTATATGTATTTATTATTGAGAAAATACATCTTCTACTCCAAACATGTGTGTGTGTCAGTACTGAAATAAACAAAGTCAGTTTTTTTCCTGATATTAAAAATGTCTACTTATAAACTAGATTTATTTTCTCAATAATAAATATATAATATTAAATAATAAATACTGAATTATCAGCGCGCGCGCGCGCACACACACACACACACACACACACAGTCTTCCATGTCTTTAGTAGTTCCTCACAGTCTTTAGTAGTTTCCTAATATTTTATCACACACACACACACACACACACACACACACACACACACACACACACACACACACACACACACACATATATATATATATATAAATTATGTGGGTGTGTTATAAAATATTAGGAAACTACTAAAGACTGTGAGGTAAAATGTATTTCCTCTCCTAAACAATAGGTTTACATCACAATCTTTAGTGTCCTATTTTTTTTTTCCAGCACATAATTGAACAACATGAATTTAAATATGTATTGCAACAATTCAACTCTGAATTTCTGTCATCTCTTTTATGTGTATATTTCCTATTCTATGCACTTTGATTGTGGACAGCAGCGAGTGAACAGGACTTTTATTTTGGTCTGGTGGTGTGATGTCATAAGGCTGCGCCGCGCTCATACATTTGTTGCGATTCGGCTGAAGAAAGGTTAGTATTTTATGGTTTTTAAACTTATAGAACCATTAAATCAGCTCTAAAGTTTTCTAAGCGATGCAGATTTAATTATGTATTATTAAATGTAGCATTGCATTGCATTTTCTAACATTATTAACGCTCTGTGAGCAAAGTAACATAATGAAAGCATGAGTAATATTAAAGGTGCGTCTCATTCCGCTCTCTGTTGTGAATCAGTTCATCATAAACACGAATTCAGTCACTGGCAAGTAGTGAAGGAGAAAAAGAGCTTTTGGAAACTCTGAGTCAATTGAATCAAATGCTTCGGAAAATGATTTGCTGATTCAAAGCGATCTACATCTATTTCTATCTCGATTTCTACAATCAATAAATACATTATCTGGCCTAAATATATAGTATCTGTATAATTTGTGTTTTTTCATTAGTTTGTAGTGCTAGTTTTGAGTGTTGTGTTAGTCTAATCGGATTAACTCTCTCTGACTGACTCTCTTACCAGTGAACTGAACTACTGAACTGGATCTGATTGAGACAAACTCAGAGATTTAGTTTTGAGTGTTTTTTTTTTGTTAATTATTCTCATCCTAAACAGGACAAACACAGAAAAACTCCTGGTGTAGCGGCTGAGATCCACCTAACACTATTATAAAGATGGCGTATATTAAAGAGGAGAGTGAAGACGTGAAGATTGAAGAAACATTCATTGTGAAACAAGAAGAAACTGAGGAACAAACAGGTCAGTTTCATTCTCAAAGCTGAACTCAGTCATTTGATCCTTATTAAAATGTCCAGCTCTATAGAAATGAATGATATTTTTAAAGAGTGTCCTAATTAAAGCGCTTTTATTTGACATGGAGCGGGTCACCTCATGTGGACAAACATCCTTAAAAGTGCTATATTAACATATAAACAGGTCTGTGCCGCCATTTTCATAATGAACCGAAAAATATTTTAAGTCTTCTTATAATAACATAAAGTTCTTTAACATTGTTTTGCCCCATTCTTCAAATGAACTAAAATTTAATGCACAATATGGCTTTGTGCCCTTAACAAACCACAACAGACTGGGATTTATTTAAATAAGTATATCGTTTTTTTTTTTGGTGAATCCCAATTTGAATAAAGCCAAACATGATTGGTTGTAGCTACGTGCTACGACTGGTCAACGTGATGTGATGAGTCCACTTATTTGCGGATTTCTCTGCACGTGTTGACTCTAGAAATGTTCCGAATCTACAAATGTGTGCGGGGACAAATGCACAAAAAGCGATTCACAAATGAATGCCTGGCAGAGTTTCTTTTAGAGTATTTCATTTGTAAATCACTTTTTTATTTTGCAAATCTCATTTTATTTATTCATGAATTGTATTACTTTTTGTGAAACTCTTTACATTTTTTAAGTGAAAGTGACATGTGGTATGGTAAAGACCCCGATATACTCACGGCAAAGTTCTTTTTCGGTCTTCGCTTAGGAGTAAAACGAAGTACGAAATATTTGAGCAGCGATATAGTATTAGCAAACATGAGTTTGGCCTGATTTTGTTCGAAATTATGTTAGAACATCAGTTCGTTCTTCCATTTCGCTTTAAATATATCGGGGCCTTTTACCCTTTTTCTGAATTTATCCTCTGCATTTAAACCATCCCAGTTAATGCACACATTAGGAGTAGTGGCCATGTCCAAATACACTAAACGCACACCATCTCGAATGCTTCGAACCCAAGCGTATCCCATCATACATCATGTTAAGAAACTCACGTGCCCTGAAAGCAAAACTGTCAAGGAAAACATTCCACTGTGAGTTAAATGAATTAGACACCCTGTTACATATAATTTGGTAAAAAAAACTAAGTGTTGCACATTTTATTTGTGCAAGGATGAATGGGGTATGTGTATTTTGTAAAACATTTGCTACTGCATTTTATCTTTTAATTAGAGAATAAAGCTTTGTAAACATGAATTTTTGCAACATGCCGATGTTGATGTCCCATTGGGTAATCTAACATTCTACACACACTTCCAGTCTTCACGCCAACTTGAACACTTGGGCCAAATACAGGAAATACATCATGTAAGTAGACAAGTGGTCAAGTGCAAAGGCCGCAAGGGTGGGTATAGGGGTAGGAGATAACGATTTCACGATAGGCTAATTTGTTTCTAGAAAATCATTACATGTGACCCGTGCTCGCAAAAAGAGTCGGAATAATTTCGAGGTACAGGCAAAACAAGTGAAAAATTTCAATTTTGAGGTTTTCACAAGGTTTGTCTTGTGATTCTAATGCTCCAGATAGCAATTAAACATCTAAAAGTTTCTTTATTTGTAGGTTTCTGAGAGGGAGTACCTTTCCTTTTGTCCATGAAAAACAATCTTTTTCTAGCGCTGATTGACAGAGCCGAAGCGTGTGCACAAAGATGCCTGACGCGATCCCGATATATACACATACACAGAACTATAGTATTTCAAAATATCTGTCTTGGCGAGTATTCACGCAAACATTATCTGTTATATCTGTGTGAATGTTTGGTTAAATGTTGGGGGGGAAACATCTGATGTGTAACATTATATTAGATCTGTGCGGTACAGGAGGTCTTAATATATAGGCTGTCTGTTTCAATGATGTTAATCAAACAATTGTGGTGTAACGAATACGACTCTGGGTAAATATGAATTAGCTCAAGAATATGGGGAATTTTGAGATATTAATATTTATGACTCATGGTCATAATTCATAAGTCGCATGTACATTTATTTTATCAATTTTCGAGATTACCTGGTTCTGTAACTGATCTGACCAACATTTAATTCGTCCAGCGAAATAAATATAAAATCATTACAGGTAAGAAGAGGTATTCACGCACTTCAAGAAAGTTTTATGTTCTGGCCAAGGACATCGAACTTTCTGAGTTTATTAATTAAAACTACTCAAGTAGTCTATATTTCGAGCTTGTAGCTTAAGATCTTTTTTAGATTCATTGACTTATAAGGTGGATTCTTCAAACACAGAGGCAGTGAAAAGTATTTATGAATTTTAATAAATGCAAAACTATGATTATATGAGCTATGAATATAAACGTACGTAAAAATGCAAACAATAAACAAACAACATATAACCAAACAATAACATAAGTGATCAGAATGAACTGAAAGAAAGAAAAAGGGGGAAAAGAGAAGAGAAGAGGAAGAAGGGTAACTTAATTCGCAGACCTAAGAGAGAGAGAGACCAGGAAATCAACTTTTAGGTTGATAGATAGTACTTGCGAGCTGTTGTACTCTTTCAGTGCGATGCTGGAAAAGGGGACGCGCGCGTGCGCGTGTCCGGCTGGTTTGCGTCTGGCTTCGTCTTCTGGGTCGTTTCGCAAGACGATGTAAAGGCTTACTTGAATTTAAGTTACCGAGAAAATTAGATCATTTCCCTTTTTGAGGGGAAAGGCACGGATGAGCTTAGTTGCAAAGGCAAGGCAGCTACTCGAACATGTGTTGGTCCGAGGAGAAGACTAAGGCCTTCTTCAGATGATCCTTGGAGAAGCGCTGCCGGGGAGGAGAGGAGGAGGTCAGCGGGATCGAAGAGAGAAGAGGGGTCGAAGAAGGAAGAGCGTGTGATGAGGGGGTTTCTGCCTTTTAACAAACATCTGTTTACGCCTTCTCTTGGAACGACAGCGAATCAGATTGTCTTTTCTGAGGCGGGAAAATTCTCTTTGTGTGAAGAAGAAAACGCCTACTTTCACCATATGTCTTATGAGAGAAAGAATTCATATTTCTTCTTAAGATTGTACACCTGGAACAATACATCTTACTGTAATACTATGTGCGGGACTGGTTGAATTAAAACAGGACGGTCAGACAGATACCAAGAATTACAGGTAGATATTGGACACACATAACATTATGTTCATATGCATCATTACACACAAATAAAGCTTGCTTAAACACACAATAAAATGGTCAGTATTTCCGTTATGGCATGTGAAGACACTTGAGAAACACAGGAATACATATCAAACATTTGAAGAGTTTTCTCTGAAATGTTCCATGTGTGTTAAGGTGTTGGAATGTTGGCTTGCAAAGGAGCTGGATGAGCTGCAGCTTTGGAGCCATAAAAGTTTATGACCAGGTTCGAGTTACAAGACACTATGGAGTGATTTCCTTTCAATGAATCTTCGGAATTAAAGATTTTACTCTAGCAAACCACACCTCTATTATAAATTTGTAATGAATGGTAAAATGAAATTTTACTATGTGGAAGTCCATATATGGAAATGTGCTTCAGTTGCATCTCGTGGTGGGTTTCTGGTTGAAAGTCCACGAGTGTGTGTGTGTGTGTGTGTGTGTGTGTGTGTCTTCTGGAATGTCACGAGGCCAGCCGAACTGGCGCTGGCAAATTGCTCCTCGTGGGGCAATTATTAACCAGTACGGACACAAGACGATGTGTCTTCCCATATGATCACTTAACGCGAGAAGCAGATGTCGTTGTGGCTACAGTGGTATCATTGGAAAAAAGTTGAAAATATATTTTTCCTATATGATCTTATGTACACAAGCTCATTTTAACCACAAATAGCATTAAAATGATTTATTAAGTTAACTCGCACTGCGTATCTATATCTCTTTTGATGACCTTTTACAGGGCTCGAGACTAACGGCGTCCTATCGTCCTGGGGACGACAGAAAATGTGTTTAGGACGAACAGAAATAGTCTCCAGGACGCCTACAGGACGAAAGACATTTTTGTATGTGTGTTCATTTATTACTAGCCTATTAGGGTAACTTACTTAGAAAATGCCAAAATTAACCGACCAAGCGCTGACTACAACGGAGCGCGTCTTCTCATGCTGACTGTTACTATAGTTACTATCACTGTTCACCAGCTACTCACCCGGAGACTTGTTTCGCGGTAGGCCTACATCTATCACATGGCTTAATGACATCGCAAATATGTTGTGCTGGTTAAACAACGGTCTATTACAAATCTATTGACATTTTCATCAACAAATAAAAACTAGACAAAAATGTTAGATAGTGACGATTTGGGAAGCAATCCAGTTAGAACTGGTGTCCTGCGTTTGTGGTAGATGTGCACATTTGTACTGTAACGGGCTGATCTACTCAGCGGCACACGGGTTGCCATGCGCTGCATGTCTCATAAAACGTTAAGAAATGTAAACGTCTGGGAGAATGAGTAGAGCAGATATGAAGATCTGAATAAGAGTGACGACGCAAAAAAATAGCTCTATTCAGTACAGTTTTCTGTGCGCACACACCCGACCCGAAACGTGCAGCCATGCACATAGACACCCATACAGCGCGCGAGGACTGAATTGAGCTCTCTTTCGTGTCTGAATTGACAAATACACACAACATTATGTCGAAATGTCCGTTTTGGAGAGTATTCACGTAAACTATGTTGGTTATGTCTTAAACAGTTTTGAGTGTATCAGATGTGCATCAGTGAAATTGGATCCGCATGTCATTGGACATGATCCGATGTGGGTGACAGTGGGTAATAAACCTAATGCGGTCTGTGTCCTTAATATTGATCAAGCAACAAAAGAAAAAGAGAAACATTCACTGCTCGTTAATAGCTTTAATAAGGATTCATTATATTTAATTCATACAAATAAATATGTCTGCTGCTTGAAAGAATAAAGAATGATGTATGCAAGTAGTTATAAATAATGCATATCATTAATTGAAAAGAAGACTGTTCTACTTTAGGAAAAGTGGTTTTATTTAATTTTAAGATTTTTTATCTTAATTTAAGATTTTTATTTAAGTCACAGTAGTTAAATCTGTATCTGTAGGCTATTGCATGTTCAAACTTCATTCAAAATCATTCATAATAACAGCGCAGGGGGGTGTAAGATCTGACTGTCAATCACAGGTCGTGCACACACCACAGATCCCGCTCCCCCCTCGCGCACGTTACAATCACATGCACACGCCTGAAGTTCGCGCAGTAACGAAGAGAGATGGCGGAAAAGATTTCAATTCCTCGGTTAACCACAGGACCTAGGATTTCAAAAACAACGAAGGAACAGAAAACACCTTTAGAAAATAATACCTCTGAGTACTCCATGGTGTTGATCGATGCTTATGAGACGGACGCGTTCACAGAAAATCTGGTGCACACGCACTGGCCTGCACGAACTCGATTGGAGGGTATTCGTTGATAGTGGGGGAGGGGCATGAGAGTTGTAAACATTAAAAATTTCGGCTAAGCCCACTCAATCTTCCAGGGTTGCCGACGGCAGCTTTAATTTTCGTATATGTAAAAAAAAAAAAAAAAAAAATAAATAAATTGTTCTGCATGAATACAAAAAAGCATTTAACTCCTGTTATTTTTTATTAAATCTGTTTTTTACCTGTTTACAGCTAACTACTTTGAATGGAGCTAAATAAATATTATAATATATATCATAAACATTTTAATGGTGTTTTTATTATGTGACTAACAACTAACAACTATAGATGATAATAACAAAGTACAGAAACAACATGTTTATTTTGGGACGGTTGACATTCACTTTAGGACGGTTCAAATTGTTTTTCTGGACGGTTCCAGGACGGAGGTGAAAAAAAGTTAGTCTGGAGCCCTGACCTTTTATGTGCATCTGATTCACACTTTTTAGCATGTATATAATACGCAGTTTTTGCATGCATATGATATGAAATAGACACACCCAACTAATTCTACCCAACGGGTAAATATTGCATACCAGATGCACGTACAAAGAGCACCCCAAATAAAAGCATGAACTCATGCTATACGCAGTGCCAGGCATGACGTTAACTACACAAAGAAGAACATAGATGGAAAGAGGCTAGTTGGGTAAGTGTAAATGTAAGACTGTAGTAATGCAGAGGTGAAAAGGGTGGAACATTACGTTGGGTATTTAACAAATAGAATTAAGAAAATATCGGTGAATAATCCTGTAACAGACAGGGAAAGAGTAGTGATGGAGATGGCCTCAGTTGTTTTGGGATTTATTTTTTTTTATTTATTTTTTTCGGCTGTGTAAAGAGGGGTGTTTGTCTGGAGAGTGTCTATAAGACTGGTAAAAATTGCAGCCCTGCAATGATAAAAGTTATTCTGTTATAGAGGCTTGTTGGTGTTTAGCTGCTTTTGAGAATTCTGGAATGTAATTTCCTCTGTAAAATAGGAAGGATAATTGTTTTTAAGTTTAGAATTTTAGTAATGGAGGGAGATTTTACTCTTGAATGTTTTTAAATTATATCATTGTGTGACGCTATGCTGTTTGCATTAATGCAATATCAATTGACATTGACACACGTGACCAATTTTTGATATTCTTGATGCTTCTCTGTTCCACTATGCCATTCTGCATGTTGTTAGGATGACCAAAAAAAGAGTAAATGTTACATTTTTAAACAATAATCGCAAGAGTTCAAGGAACGGTAGGCCTATAGGCTAGCTAAACATAATGTATGTCAACTAGGGTTGTCACTTTTGTGAAAAAAATCATGTTCGAGTTTTAAGACATAAGTGTTCATTGAATCGATTGTAAATTAGATTTTTCATGTCTAAAAAAAGACGTTTCCATTTTCAACGCCAAATAAAGGCCAATCCACGGACAAATAACATGCATTAGGACGAACGTAAAGAGGGCGCTTGAAACGCACAAGTCAGCAATATTTCTGATTTATTGGCATAAAATTTCGTGCAGAATAACAAACAGCAACAGGAGTGCAACATTCTCGAAAAACAATATGCAGAGTGGACTGCCATAACATAACCCGGCTGCATTTATGATTTAGGCAATTCAAAAATCTCCTAAATTATTTTACATGATTCAATCCATTTCAGACAACTGTTCAAAAATGAAACTTTTAAATGGACTTTGTGGCCATGTGTGTTTTATTGAACGTAACCGACACGTAGGCTAGGCGGCACTATATAATGAAATGTGCAAAAAGGCTAGGCCCATTACAAATTATTGGACAGGAAAACAAGTCGATCAACGTTTTCGGGGTCCAGAGCAGAGTGTTTTTTATTCACTATATGTCCAGCTGTTGAGAAGACGCGCTCCGACCGCACTGATGTCCCAGGGACACTCAGGTACTTCATTGCCAGCTGCGCAAGGTGGGGGTATTTCGTACTTCCAATCTTCCACCACAAAAGTGGATCGCTGTCAGCTGGCAATGGTGGCTCCTTTTCATAAGTCATCATCTTCTAAGAGGTCGCTTTCGACGTCATTCGGTCTTTCGTAGCCCCTTGTGTAGATGTCTCCAAACAGATCCCCCATTGCTGTTAAGGCCGTCTTTCCCCTGCTTGAGCTGCATATGGCTCCGCCTCCACGGGTTCGTCATTGTTGCCAGACTGCAGTGCCAATTCCTCTCTAATGTTTGCATGCACCTGTTGCTTCTGTTCCTCCATTATATGAATTAAACGATGAAACCGAGGTAAGCAGCTTTATTCAAAAGCATAAATGTCGTTTCCTTTTAAGGGTCATACCGTTTGCTCAAATCTGCCTTGATTTTAGTGGCCATTTCCCTTCAAGCAAGACCTCTCGTCTGACTCTGACCTGATTTTTTTCAACTTGAGACAAAAGGACATGTTGCAAAGGCAGTACTGCCCTACAAAGTCAAAAGACCTTAAGTCGCTAGAGTGTGGAACTGAGAAAAATGACTTTAAAGATTTTTAGTTGTCCCGCCAAATTAATTATAGGTAGGACACTGGAAATCTGGCAAATAGATGTTTTAGTAATGGAAATTATATACATAAAAAAATCTTGAGCTCAAACTTGACTTTTGACCACTATTTTAAAGTTACTGTACTCTGCCTTTGTATTGTCAGCAAAAAGTGAGAAGTCTTGCCAAGGCAAAAGGCAGTAACTTCCACATTATCAATATTTAGTTGCTGATCACCATTAACAAAATCATTACAGTACACACCTATAAAATCTAGTGATCATTGCATTTATTTTGTATGATTTACAATTATTTATAGCCATCTACTTATTGCTATCATGTGCTTTGGTTGCATTCTGATGGCATTATTAATACATTTGACATGACAAAATACCTCCTATTAGTCCAGCGTTGACTCGACCGCGTTTAGGGCGGGGCTGAAGGCGAAGTTTTGGCACTCTGCCAGCTAGTTTGCCAAGCTTTAATTCTTGGTTGTATTCATCTGATACGGCAATGTGTAACATTTTTCTGTCAACTCTGCATAATCCTTCGCGATCGATATCGCACGTTTGTCGATGGAGCAGACCATACTAAATGTTCTGACCGCTCTGAGGACATCAGAAGTTAGAGCGACTGATGGCAGCTGTACAAAGTACACAGGCTACACCGTAATTTTAATTTTAATGGACATTAAAACAAAGGCAGATAACCGTACAATCTGGTAGGTAGCATTATTTGATTAAACACCGCCACAGTAACTTCATATTGACGCGCGGCTAAACAAAGGCAGAGCACCGTAACTTGTAATTTGAGCGTTCCAAAACAAAGCCAAAGAGCGGTAACTGATGTTACGGTGTTCTGCCTTGGTTTCTCATGGGCTTTTGGAAGTTACTGTTAAGACAAATCATTATTTTCTCGAAAAAAAAACGGAATTGATTCAAGATACTTATCCACATGATAAAGAAGGTCTTGAATGTGCCAAAAATATAAATAACTCATTTTCGACCAAAAACGAAGTTACGGTCTTTTGCCTTTGCACGGCAGAGTACAGCTGAGGATGTGGGGTATTTGCATGTGGACAACGCTTGGGTGGCGACTTTGAAAGGTTTAAGTGTCTCTCGCACCTGTTCAACCAGGCGCCACTCAGTTGTGGTCAGTTCTAGATTAGAATTTTTTTTTGTCAAATATCACGGCTGCTTGTTGTTCAGATGCCATCAAATCATATCGTAGGTAGAGTTCCATCTTGTCACACAATCATTGACTAGCTTCTCTGGCTTTAGGCCTAGCATACGCTGCTTATCCTCCAAGAGGCTGCTGTCTGTAGTGGATCTCTGAAAATAAGAGGCAGTTTTTTTTTCTATGGCTATGGTTTTCTGTGTTGGCTGCAAAGATGAAGTTGACGATACTGACTCGCGATCTTCGCAGTAGTGAACGCGCCGGAGAGAAATGCACATTTCATACGGATTAGATAGTTTTATTTTGTTTTGAATGGTTCTGTTTAAAAGTAGAGATTTCTGTAGCTAATAGATATATTTCTATTTTTTTTTTTTTTAGGTGTGTAGGGCGAGTAGGCTACCTTATACGCTGAGTTTCGGTTCATGGATGATAGCTTATATATGTTTAAGCCTCTGCTATATTTACTTTTTATTTATTAAATCCAGGAAATTGGATAATAAAACACTGATTAAAATTAAGATACAATTAATACAAAACGAAATTCGCTTTAAAGAAAGGCTTTGTGCTTTCTGTTTAAGGTCTCTGTGAAAGTTTTAAAGCAGTCTTTTAGTGCCGCTTTTAGAGCGGTTGCGTCCGTAATGGAGAACTGTCACGTAACATTGTTTTTTCCTCATAAATGCGAACACGAAAAATAAAAGACAAAAGACTTTTTAAAAAAGACAACCATCCACAACTTTATAACATCCTCCTTTTTGTAGCCGAAATAGTCCCAAATAGCTGATTTTGACTTTCTTTTTGGTACGAAATCATTTTTTATGGCAGATCCTCTTCGTCGCCCATTTTTAGCTATAGGATTGCCAGTGAATGCTGGCTGTGAGCTGTGAGCAGCGGCACAGCGAACCAATCACTGTGCAGGCACGCGGAGCGTGCATGTCACCCCAGCAACAAGCCATACAACAAACTCGTGTTTACAGTGTGCCACCGTTCTCTTAAAACAGAATATCGTTCAGCCCTAATTTAAACTATAGGCATGTAAAATTGCTGGGAATTTTCTTTCTAGCTTTCGCAATGCCTACTGCACTTTTGGAATTCTTTATTTTCTTTTTCTGCTTGTTTGTGAGTTTTGTTACATCTATATTTTTTTAATTGTTTAATTCGTTTAAAATTAATAGTGTACATATTTGGTCAAAATCGATTCCCTATTTTCGTTTTTGAAATGTTTGTTGGTTGGTCCGATCGATTGTGCACTAGGGTGGTCCTTATCAAGTCCAATTTTTTTTTTTTTTTTGCAAAATCATAGTGTCTTAACCTTTTAAACTGTTCCTTTTAACTTCAAAATTAGAAATATGCAAAAATGTTGACAAAAAAATGATATTTAGAGATTGCTCAATCATGTGGAAGATTGCCTATGTTAAGCTGTGCGGCGTTATTGTGATATGCAAGTAATATTAAAAGTTGCTGCAAATGAACTACATTTTATTGAAATCAGAGCAACACTGACATGACAACAATGACAACAATCTCAAAAAAGCACAAAGTTTTTAACAATCCCTCATTTCTGATACTCAGCAGCCAGTGTTGACTTTTTGCAGTCTGGATAGATCTGTCGGTGATCTTCCACCACATGAAGGAGAAACTGCCGTTGTTCTTCAGTGTGTGTGAGATAGCCATTGTATTCTTGAATCAGAGCCACTCCTCTCTCGGCGTGATCATTGACTACTTTCATTGCATGGTTGCCTGTGCCTCCTGATAATCTGCTTGATTCGGCCAAAGTTCCGGGTCAATTTCAAGGAACGTAATGTAATTTTTTTAAACCAAAAAATGTGCTCTAAACCCAAAAAATGACCAAGGTGATCATCAATAGAAATATGTATTGATTCCACCAGGAAAGGTAAATCTGCTAAAACGGGTCATGGATGGATTAATTTGGATTTAGTTTTTACAGTAAGTATACTGAGATATGTATCTAAAATACATATTTAGGAATATATGGTGCATTAGATGCTTTTCTGTCAGGTCCATTAAGTCAAGAACACACAGACAATAAAAATTATTTAAGAATTTTATTGAATGATTGCAAACAGGTTGATGTTCCTGAAATTGAAATTTGGCGGTATGGCTCTGTTCAGGGAGTCCTCTGACCTTTCATGAGCACCATGAAATAGCAGAGAGTCAGAGGACAGCAGCAGCAGCATTAGGGAACGCTCACACAGTTTAGGACTGTGAGAGCTAAAATATCCCCCCTGTGAACAGAGCAGGCAACATGACATAAAGCAAAATGCCACATTATGCATAAGGAGGAGCTGGGGAGGTGGTGGGCAGCAGTAGCGAGCAGCAGCATGTATGAGCAAACTGAATGTGCTTTAAATAGGGCGCCTTGTTTGAGCTTGGCCATTGAGCAGCAATGCTCATTGAGGGGAGTTAACGAGCTAATGCAGATCAGCTGGCGGGACAGAGTTGAAGCAATAGCATTAGCAGCGTCTTGACTACCTGGCCTGCCAGAACTGACGCTGACGCTCAATTTATGGAGATTTGTTTTGGAATTTTACTAGCCAGGTACAATACCAAATCAAATTATCTGTTTTTACGAAAATCATCAAAATCTCAGTTTAAAGCTATTGAGCTACCAGTAATTATTATGTTACTGCCATAAAAATTGGCATGCTGTATTTTCTTATATAAAGGAACAATTTGAAGGGTTAAGAGCATGACAATTGGATACTTTAAAAATAAGGACCACCCTATTGTGCAATCGATTTTCGAACGAAAAGTAACAGCCCTAATGTCAACTGTTTTACTGTTAAACGACCAACAACATCTAGTGATCTACTCAACTTTTTTGTCAAATTTTGCCATTTTGAAATGAAGAGGCTTATATATAATTCACATGATTCTGATTCATGCAATTCATTTGAATTTGACGAGACATTTTTATTTAACTTTTCCTAATGCATACTTCAGTGCAAAAAGTGTCAAACAAAATAGATTTGTTGATGTTTTAATATTTTATAATAGGAATTTTATAATATCTTAATATAAATGTAAAAGCAAACTGAAAAAAAAGGTTAATAAGCCAATAAGTGCTTCTCTGCCACCATCTACTGGTTGTTATAGTGGTAAATTTATATAGTTTTTTGTTTCTAAATAAAAGCGTTTGTTTACCACGTGTTCGTTTTCCTACAGCTTGAAAATTTTACTTTTACTAATGGGTCAATATTTGAAAGATAAACAAATTTTTTTGGTCATCATATTAAAAATAACATTTAAACGATAATATTTAGAGCTTTGAAGTGCTGTAAAAAATTTGAAGCACTTGAAAGTCCTTGAAATGTGCTTGAATTTCCCTCTCAAAAGATTGTACAAACCTTGAAATGAATCATGTAAAAACATTCCACTATTTCTGCCACAATTCCATAGTTACAGTTAGTGTTACTGCATTAAATCCATGGTGATTTAATGTATATTCAGCTACAATTAAATGTTTAGCAATAAGGCTTAGAATAATTGTGAGTGATATCTATTTTGTTTTGGTTTTTTACTCTATTGGAATCAAAATTAGGAATCGATAAAATTCAAACAATACTCAACCCTATGTATATATTGTATATATCATATTTCAACATGTTTCACCCAATTTCACAGTTTGGCAATACAGTTTATGAAAAGTCCAATTAGTAAAATGTCTGTTGCTTTGTGGCACTAAACTGGATTTGTGCGTGTGTCTTTTTTCACCTTAGACCTGATGCCATTGAAAGAGGAGAGTCAAGATCTGAATGAAATGGAAGAGAAAGATCAGTATGAGACGCATCACGATGTCATAACGGAAGAAAAACCTTTTAGTTGCTCACAGACTGAAAAAACTTCCTCACAAAAAAGGGCTCTAAAGACAAGGACTGAAAGTTATCTCACCTGCCAACAATGTGGAATGACTTTCAGTCAACAAGGAAACCTTAGAGTCCATATGAGAATTCACACAGGAGAGAAGCCTTACACCTGCCAACAGTGTGGAAAGAGTTTCAGTGTACAAGGAAATTTTCAAGTCCACATGAGAATTCACACTGGAGAGAGCCCTTTCACCTGCCAACAGTGTGGAATAAGTTTTAGACAAAAAGGAAGCCTTGAAGTCCACATGAGGATTCACACTGGAAAGAAGCCTTTTACATGCCAACATTGTGGAATAAGTTTCAGTCAAAAAGCAAACTTTAATAAGCACATCAGAATTCACACTGGAGAGAAGCCTTTCACATGTCAACGTTGTGGAATAAGTTTCAGTCAAAAAGAAAGCCTTAACAATCACATGAGAATTCACACTGGAGAGAAGCCTTTCACATGCCCTCAGTGTGGAAAGAGTTTCAGTATACAAGGAAACCTTAAAGTCCACATGAGAATTCACACTGGAGAGAGCCCATACACCTGCCAACAGTGTGGAAAGAGTTTCAATCAAAAAGGACAGCTGAACAGTCACATGAGAATTCATTCTGGAGAGAGCCCTTTCACATGCCAACAGTGTGGAAAGAGTTTCGAACTGCAAGGAAACCTTAAAGTCCACATGAGAATTCACACCGGAGAGAGCCCTTACACCTGCCAACAGTGTGGAGTAAGTTTCAAACAAAAAGGAAGCCTTGACAGGCACATGAGATTTCACACTGGAGAGAAGCCTTTTAACTGCCAACAGTGTGGAAAGAGTTTCAGCCGAAAAGGAATCCTTAATGACCACATGAGAATTCACACGTAAGAGAATCATTTAACCTGTCAACTTTGAGGAACAAGTTTCACTCAAAAAGGAAATCTTAACAGGGACTTGAGAATTCACACTGAAGAGGACAGTGTACAGGGCTCTAGACTCATTCTTCTTTGAATCATTCTTCCTCGTTCTTCTGGACTCTTTCCAACGCATCATGCTTGTCACATGACACACCACAGCCACAATAGCGCTGTATGGCAGATGTATTGCTTTTATTTTGCTTTTCCTTTTTTATACTAAATATTCACAAACTTGTTGGCTATGTCATCAACTACTTGATCTGATTCTCGAATACATGTAAGTGAATGTGTTTTGTTGTTGAAAAACCTTTATTGTTAGTTGGCACATGTTAGTTAATCTGTAATGCGTGATGGCCGCCGCAGTTCAGAGAATCAGATCTGTCAGATTTACAACATATCAATTCATCCTCTTCTCTTGAAAGACATGAAAGTAAGTGAGTTAAGAAAAGAGTAAACTTTATAGTTACTTACAAAATCTGTATCTGATATGAAGTGTGTTTTACAAACTAAACGTATTGTTTTGCTAGTACTTAGTTGTATTTAAATGTCTGAACCCTAAAATAAATCTTGTGGTTGAAAATACTGAATAGTTATGTCAAGTAGTAAGCTCGTCCGTGTCTGTTTTAGCGCCAGCCAAAGCGCACAAGCACATTTGAATTTAGCAGTTGATCACGTGATGCACTGAACGTTCAAATCACACCTGTGTGACTGTATGCATCAACGTGTTAACCGAGAACATGTGCCAATCAGGTGCCAAAACAACCTGAATATTATTCACTCGCACCAATGCAACCTTGTGAAATTTTAACTCACACATTATCAAAAATGAGTCGCATTTGCAACCATTTTGGTGGCAGTCTAGAGCCCTGGTGTAGGTCGAGTACCGAACAACTCAGAAACAGAACTCTGATAGATGGCTATTGTCACAACCGGGTCAAAGCTGTGACAATTGATTAACATAAATAAAATAATCCGTAAAACAAAAAACAACATGGTCATCGTCTTGTGAAGAAATAATCAGTATGGGTTTCATGACCTTATTTCAGTGACAATTTTTTTAGTTTTTTTCACAAACCATGCATAAACGTCATTATCTCAGAACTACAAACTTTTACATACATGCTGTTGACACATTATTGTAGCAGAGTTTGTGCTGAATACAGTGTAATAAGACTTTAGCCTGTCACAAGTAACAGAAATAAGCACAAATGTCAGAGCATGTCAGAACACCTCCAGGGCCCAGAAAACACCTCAGACTCCTGAGGGTTAAGCAAGGGAGCATAGTTTTAAGTAATATAGCTGAGACAGATCTCTGGGTCTTTGTAGTTCCAGATATGTGAATTTATTTGTATTTCAGGCAAAGGGAACATTTTAAGGGGTAATTGACTAGCAGCTTTATTAAAAAGCATATAAACACTCTTATTCACATTCATTTTATTACCAGATGTGATTTCATAATCTTGTAATAAAGTTGTTAAGGCTGGTATAGAGAGTCTACATTAGTCAAATTCAACATAGGCTACAGAAATAGGTTACCCGTTTGGCATTTTTTTGTAACCTGTTTTTTGGGACCCTAATGGTGTCTTGTTAAGAAGAGGTCCTTGAAGTATGCCTTTCCACAATCTTCAGGCAGCCACTTGTGACCAGCTGAGCCTAAAGAACGATCTCAACATAGCCTGAACCGTAGCACTTATGGTAACGGATCATGCCAAGGTATTTCATGGCTGTATGGAACTGCCCTGGGAGTTCCTCAGACTGTCCTAATGTCCTGTAGTCCTCAAAAGTCCTGTTTGCTAGCATTAGTCAAAGGAAACAAACATGTCTCTATGGAGTTCTGATGCAGAGATATGGGTCTGTTAACCCCTTAAGCCCTGAAGGCATTTTGAGAGTTGTTTTGTCTGAGTGACACACACAAAAGTAAAGACTCATAACTCCAAAACTACAGCAAGGAGAGTCAAAAGGTAGGTACCATTTGTTAGAAAACTTTTTATATTTTTAGAAAAATATAAATTATTACATTTGGACAATCTAATGATGAGAAACTGCTGATAAAACTGCTGATTTTTAATAATTTTACATATCTTTCTTATTTGACATGCAATAACTCAGGATGGAAATAAGGTAGCAAACAACTTTTTGGTGATGTTCCCCTATGTGTGGTCTGCATCTGGATCAAATTTTATGATGATAGCATACAGTAACCAAAAGTTACAGCATTTGGAACAAAGGTAGCCTTTTTGTTCAGTCCTTGACACCCAGAATGCTTTTTTAAAACTGTTGTTAAACTCATAACTCCAAAACTACAGCAAGGAGAATCAAAAAGGTAAGTATCATTTGTTAGAACCCTTTTAATATTTTTAGAAAATATATTTTTTTATTAGATTTGGACAATCTAATGCTGAGAAACTGCTGAGAAAAGACAAAAATATTATTTTTTTAATAATTTTATATATCTTTCTTATTTGACATGCAATAACTCAGGAAGGAAAAAAGGTAGCAAAAAAAAATCTGTTTTGGTGATGTTCCCCTATGTGTGGTACAGCATACAGTAATCAAAAGTTACAGCATTTGGAACAAAGGTAGCCTTTTTGTTTAGCTGAGTGTCCAAAAACCTCTCCAAACAATTGTTTCCGGTTTATGTCATTTTATTGTACAAATAGATAGAACCATGCTGGCTGTTACATTTCACTTGCCAAGTGTTCAATAAAACTCTCCAATTGATTGATTCAATTAGGCCGTGTGTCCACCAAAGCGTTTTTAGCCAGCTGAAAACGCTAGGCACTCTGCTAAAAGCACCCAACTGTGGGCGCTTGAAAGCGTTTTGGCAGCGCAGCGTTTTTTCAGTTGAGACGCTTCGTTGCTATGATACAGAGTAGGCCTATCACAGTTTACTTGTAACTGATTTCGCAGATAATTTGTCTAAAAATGTCGACACAATGTAGAGTACTTGCTCTGGTCCTTGCTTTGGATGAAGGGATGGCTGAGAGGACGGACGTTTTTTTTCCGTTTAGCTCTGCTGGTTGATGTCGTTGTACAATCAGAATGTGACAGTTGGTCAGTGTGGTATTAGTCCCGCCCCTCCTCCACTGTGATTGGTCGGTTGGGTAAAAAGTGACAGTGATGAGCGCAGCGTTTTACCCAAAGTTGAACATTCTTCAACTCTCGGCGACCTGTAAAAAACGCCAAGCGCTCGGCGCTTCAGCGTGAAAAAAACGCTCAGCGCCTCGCTACGCTCATGGCATTTTAAAAACGCGGCGCTCCCATTGAAATCAATTGAAAAAACACGCCAGCCGCGTGAAAAACGCTTTGGTGGACACACGGCCTTAATTTCTCTGTTTTTTTTTTTTTTTTTTTTTTTTTTGAAAAACAACTATTTACACATAACACCAAACAAACACAATTGCAAATCAGATATATTACACTATAATAACAATAAACAACAACAATTATTTTTGAAATAATGAAGTGTGTGAATTGGAATTTTTTGGCCTTGTGTCCTGGGGTCTCATTTATAAAACTGTGCGTAGGAACCTTACTAAAAGTGTACGTGCACCCGAAAGCCAAAAATGGCATACGCAAAAAAATATTAAGACTGATTAACTACCGTTAAATATTAAAACCGTTCGTACACCAGAACCTGCGCAGAATTCACTTTATAAATCCCAGTCAGCGGAAGATTGTGCGCACATGCGTCTCCACCCCAAAATAACCATATATGGAGCTTACAACGCCTAGTTTTACTATGCAGATCCTCATCTGCATATCATTTGCATATGATTATTCATCCACGTGATAACGTTTAACGGTACAAGACACATTAGGCTACATTAATAAAAATCAAGTGGTTGCCTATCCTTTCCTTGTTTTTGAATAGCCTACATAAATCAAATAGTGTAAAATACATTTAAGAGAAAGTTGTTCTCAATCTTTTCCACTGACCGAATTGTATTTTTAACTGATTTATATTTTTTTAATGGAAACAGTTAGGCCTTGGGCATTATTTGCACAAAACTATTTTCTCAGACAATCTGGTATTATCATGATAAGCAATTATCTCTGTGGTTAAAACATTAAAACACAGCACGCCACAGGAAAAGTGTTCAAAAACAATCGCATCCACAACAAATATTTATTGATTGAATATAAAAAATGTTGTAACTTCTCAGTAATGATTTCATGTTTAAGTGTTTAACTCCATTAATTTGAATGGCATATTTAATCTAAATGTTTATATAATAAGTAAAACATTGTTTAAATAATTATTTTATTTATTTAAACTGTTATTTGCGTCAGTTTCACTAAACGGCCAACGCGCTCGCTGGCGCGGACATTTAAGAAGGGACGGATATTTGCTTCAAGTGACAGGCTTGGTGAGTGAAATTATATTTGTATTATCTTTCTGTATATGTTTAATTTTCTTAAGATTTTCTGTCCAAAAGTGACCAAAAAGACATTTAACTCCAGCTCACCATCGGTGTCGCCAAACTGCTCTGTCTCCAAAACGTTCGTACGCATGGGTCAGAGTTTGCGTGCAGGTGCGCACATTTTCCCATCAAGTTTGTTTTTATAAATCACAACTTATGCGTCGGAAGTGGCGTACGCCTCCTTCAGGGCCTGTTTTTGTGCATACGCAACAGTTATAAATGAGGCCCCAGGAAACAGTTCCTGCTGGGCACAAATAAAGCATAAAGCAAACTTTGTGCAGTAAACTGGTGTTTTATTGTGGCACCTCACACACCTTTTGCGTCCCTGAGTCGCATCTTCTTGCAAATATGCAGGCATGCACATTTGTGAAGGCTGTTGAGGAGTTGTTTCTGGTTGGGCTGTTTCAAGAAGCTCCTTCATGAGCTCCTCCCGGAATGCTTTCTGGGTCAGTGGCATTTTTCCTTGCCTTTGGAAAGCCCTTCCTGGTTGTTCAGATCGTGCCACATGCGCCCGTCTGTAGCCCTGCTAGGTCTTTGAACAGCTCTGGGCTAGTATAAAAATTGTCAACATACAATTTGTATCCAGTTCCTAGCAGGGGAAAGTCTAACAGGGACATGACAGAGTCATAACTGAGCCCTTTGTCGCTGTGTGTGGCCCTTTTCCCCTCATACACAGAGAAATTCCATGTGTATCCGGAGTGCGAGTCAGCCAGAACAAAAAGCTTAAAGCCCCACCTAGTGGGCTTGGCCTTCATGAATTGCTTGAGCCCAATGTGGAATTTGGTTGTGACCATCCTCTCATCAATCGAAACTTTTGTATAGGGGGTCGTATTCTTCAGTTCCCTTCTTCTGCTGGTTTTCTTCATCCCCCTTTAGATCGCACAAATGCAGGGCGCATGAAATGGACAAAAATCGATCCCGTGACATCACTGAAGATGGGAAATTAAAATCATAACCCAGCCTCTTGGGCCAGTAATCACTCAGTTCTTTCACTTTCACAAGGCCCATGTAAATGACCAGAGACAAGTAACAGTTAAACTCATCAAAGGTGAGAGTTTGCAATTTGAATTTTTTCCCAGAGATGGACAATTTTTCAGCATGTGCATTTGTATTGGCTATTATCTCCAAGACCACACGGTTACTGAAAAACAACCGAAATAGCTGGATTGGTGAATACAGCTCATCAGTAATGAGCTGTGGTCCAGGAGGCCATTTTGGTGCAAAGCTGGGCATTGGTGGTGCCTCATCTTCATCAGAAAGATTATGCTACTTGTCCATTTGTTGGTTCTGAACGGACAGCAGATCTTGACCTTTTTTTGTGTGACTTTTCTTAGTTTGGAGGCATGTTGTGTGGTGGCCCTGTGGTGGCCGTGGAGGACCAACACAGCTCCTGGTTACCCTGGCACCTGGCTCTGTGGGGGCGGACGAGACTTTGATGTTGGTCCTGCTGATGCTTTTGAAGTGCAGGGGACTTGGGGCTTTATCTGTTTTTTGGCACACCGAGGCTGCTGATCTTTATCAGAGGACTCTCTAAAAAGTTATCAATGAAAAAATATCAGTAATACTCTCTAAAAAAGGTATCAATACAAAAATCAGTAATACTCTAAAACAGGGGAGCCCAATCCTGCTCCTGCCGATCGACTGTCCTGCACAATTCATCTCTAACCCTAATAACCCTAATCAGACACACACGAAGCAACCAATTAAGGCCTTTAGGATCACTTGAAAATTAAAGGCAGGTGTGTTTGATTAGGGTTGGAGATGAACTGTGGAGAACAGTTGATCGGCAGGAGCATGATTATCAATAAAAGCACCCAACGTTTTCAATAAAAATCAGTAATACTCTCTAAAATGTAATCAATAAAAAATAGATAAAAAAAAAATCTGTAACTGTCTCTAAAAAGTTATCAATAAAAATACCAGTAGCTGACTCTAAAAAGTTATCAATAAAAAATTACACTAACAGGCTCTAAGAAGTTAGCAATAAAAATATTAGTAATACACTCTGAAAAGTTATTGTTGAATACTATCAGTAAACTTTGTAATCAGTCAAAAAATGAAAAGTACTAAACTGTAAAAACGTACTTTTGTAATAAACTTTTCAATAAATCTCTCTACTTGATTTGACAAAATAAATGTAATTATGACTTACTTTTCAGCAACAGGATCAACTCCTTGAAGAAAAGTACCCTCTTCATAGGAGTCAACACTGCTCTCAGTGTCTGATTCAAGGTTCTCTTGATCATCCTGGTCTAGATCTAAATTCTCCAAAACTTGTTCCAAAGTAAACCTCTTCTGATATGTCATGTTCTGACTGAATAAAATATTGCTACTGATGAATAGCCACTGCTTGTCCACTGAGTGGCAGTGCACTCCCACTGGATTGCGTCGCCTTGCGTCGTTTATAAGCGGTGCGTCTGCGGCAAAATGCGTCTGTGCTGTTTTTTGTGTGTTATAACACAATGAGGAATATTTAGATCTAAGAGACAGATTATGGTGTCTTTTGGCTCTTTTTAATCGTGAGAATCTGCTTTAAATAAGGATGTGCCATTTTCCAAGTTACGAGTGAAAAACGCCACTTGAATGACACATCAGTATATTATTTACATATGGGTCTTGCAGGGCTTAACTTAAGAAAAACTCGCTCAAGTTTAGTCAAAGTCCAAAACAATTAGGCTTGTTGTGTTCTACTCCGTGAGACCTGTTGTATTACAAATTTATTAAATGTTTAATTTAGGTTCCCCTACAATAGTATATAAATTTATAAAGTTTAGTAGACTGATTTTAGCATTTGAGGTATAAATGATTATTGAGTTTCCAGCAAGAGATTCCTGCCAGACCTGTTTTTTCTATTCTAAGTTAAATGAATCAGACTCTCATCTTTTGTCTTTAATGGCTCTTGGAGCCTGAGCCCCAGCCCCAGTCGTTGAATAGTTAGACTGATTGGATTAGCCTTTATGCGTTTGAATAGTTATGCTGGCTGAATAACACACTCTGAAATTACCCTGGACCCCGGGGTCCGAGGTCTTGGGCCGGGGGCCCCTGGACTACCCCCATGTCAAATTTGGAGCCCCTGCGACCTTTTGACCCCTGAAGAACAAAAACACTCCACCGGGGCTTGCCGTGATGAAAATAGGTTGGAAGGGGACACCATAGGCGTTTCGTGGACAAAACCATTAACCCCCTGGGGTCGGCGGTATCGCCGGCGATACCAGCTCGCTTTTTTTTTATCAGTGTAAAAGAGACTCATAAACACTCTGTTGAGTTTGATTTTCCATAGGAGTTTCATACATCAATCGATTCTGTTAAATGTGTATTCTTTTTGTGTATACTCACAATAAAAACAAAGTGTTGTGCTTTTTGCCAAATAAAGAAAAATAAACACGAAGCGAGTTCTGCCTTCTCTCTGTCAGTGTAGTCCATTCTGAAACGCGTCCGAAAATGAACAATAACTCTGCGAATACTCAGTCAAACAGACATACAGACACACAGGCATGAAGCTTGAATTCTCTTTTAAATGAAGTAATTTATATAAAAAACAAATATTCTCAGTTCATGTAATCTGTAAGAAAAGAGCGAGATGTCAGTCGTTCTCATCTCATCTAATTATTTTTAATGTGACTCCGCCCACGGAGAGCGCGCGCTATTCAAACGCAAATGACTGAGGCAATCCTGCAAACTTGTGAACGCCTCCATATCAGCTCGAGAAAACACAAGTTTAATCAGATCATTGTAGCCTACTTATTTACACCGTCTCGCAGCGCTGTGAGGAATAATAATAATGGAAAATGTACCTCAGAAGTGCGGGTATTTCGAGGAGCAAGGATCTGACTGAGCTGAGGAATACTGTAGTAAGTTTTGTTTCCTTCTCAAGCGAATCGCGTTTCTGTGTGAATGAATGAACGGCAGCCGCAGAGATGCACGCTGTTTACCACAACTGGCAAAAAGACAGTTTAAATTTTAAACGCGTTTCTGTGTGTGAATGAATGATGATGTTTTAGCAAACTGTATTGCTATACTGAGATGAGTAAAAATCGACTGAAATATGTTGAAATAAAATGTAGGCTATTTGTATAAGCAACGTATTAAACTGCAAATTAACATTTATATGCCCTAATATTTCATAAAAACAACGTTACAGTCAGGCGAAATATGAAAGACAACATTTTGTTGACTAGATTTGGGTACAGTTTTTACTGTAGAATATACTGCCACATCAAATAAGCTTTTGTTTAGCAATTTCTGCTCATATGTTATATATATATATATATATATATATATATATATATATATATATATATATATATGTATATATATATATGTACATGTGTGTGTACTAACATACTATTTTTGTCAAAAATAAAGTCATCAACTAAGATGTTAGCTGTTCCAGTGTTGGCTTTTCAAACTAATGAATACATATGATAAAATGTAGGCCTATAATCATTTTTTTACAAAGAAAGAGTACACTTGAAATATTGTTGAAATTGTAATTATTGTTGTAATTGTAACCTTTTTAATAAAATAGCAAAACATATTTACAAGATAGATGTAAGCAAAATCTTAAATGGTCAATATAAGTCTTCTTCTAAATATATATTTTGTCCTTGCATTCATTCTTGTGGCTCATGTCAGTGTCACACCTGAATGAATGGCTCATTATGCAGAGTCATTACGCATACTGGGTGGGACATTGTATTCTCAGGTGTAAACCACTCCTCGTTCACGCCCCCCTCGCATATTGGCTTTCCAAGCAAAACCTGTCTTATAAAACAATACATTGATTTAAATTGTGTGTGAACGATTAGGCAGGATGATTTTCACATCATTTTGAACTCGAAGTGACAACATTCATTAGTCAAAAGTCTTGTTGACACATATTTAGTATGTGTTTTGTGGTCTTATTTCAGCAACTTTCATTTTTATTTTTTTCAATAACCACGCATAAACATTCTCTTAAAAATTCAAACATATACATGCATGTTGCTCGCATATTATGGTAGCCCTGTTTGTGCTATATAGAGTGAATTTACACCTTTGCCATTAACCCTCTGGGGTCTGAAGGGTTTTCTGGGCCCTGGAGGTGTTCTGACATGCTCTGACATTTGTGTTTTTTTCAGTTATTTATAAACATGTTAATGGCAAAGGTGTAAATTCACTCTATATAACACAAACAGGGCTACCATAATATGCGAGCAACATTATGTTTGAATTTTTAAGAGAATAATGTTTATGCGTGGTTATCAGTGATGCGCGGGTCAATGTATAAACAAACCGCACCCGACCGACGTTTTCAACTAACCCGCCCACAACTCGGACCGCAAAAAACGAAAAAGAAAATATTGTACCCGACCCGCTTCCTGACCCGCATTTTTTTTTAAAGTAGCTATAATGCTCATCGTAGCGTCTTAATATAACTTAATATTCTAATTTTGTCAAGAATTATAAAAAATCGTCAATATAAGCTCATAATTTGTTCTAAAATAGTCTAAATGTTTAGTTTTAAAAACAATTTAAAAAAGCTGGCTATGTCTATTTTGATGTTTCTGCGCAAGTTCAGCAGACAGTGAGGTTCGAGTTTGCTCCGATCAGGGGTGCGTTTCCCGAAAGCATCGTTGGCCAACTATGGTCGCAAGTTCATCGCAATGTCCATTGAACTCTATTGGTAACGACGGAACTTGCGACCATAGTTGGCCAACGATGCTTTCGGGAAACGCACCCCAGAGCTCGTGAGCGGAGAGCGCATTTCTGAATATTCCGCTCCGCTCATGGTCGCTCGCCCAACCCAGATGGCCTGCTGGTTCGAAAATATGTGGAATAAGGGCTGCCTCCGACTATTTTTTTTTCTTGTTGACTAGTTGTTCATTTAAGCCATTCGTGGACAAATCGCCCCTTTATATTAAATTAATTACTTAAAGGCTAGCCTACAGGAATAAGCGTAATGACCGCACGCTTAAAGCTTGCCACAAAGAACCGGTTAAAGTAATGATTATGAATGTGTCTAAATTAGCAAGGAGACATTTTAATTGTTTAGTAATAAACTGGTGTTTTCTGTGTCGCTGCAAAGATGAAGTTGACAATGCGGAGATTGCGGACTCGCCATGAACGCCAGAGAGAAATGCACATTTCATATGGATTAGCCTACATAATCAGAGAGTATAGCCTATTTATTTTGGTTTGAATATTTTCGTTTAAAAGTAGACATTTCAAGCTTTCTGTAATATATAGCCTATATTTATCAAATCTGTGAGGCACAAGTTGAGTTTCGGCGCCCTCCAGTCCACATGCAGTGATCGCGTACCGGCGCCTTATTTTGTTTGCTATATATTTGCTTCTTATTTAATAAATACGGGCAATTGATTGATAAAACATTGATCAAAATTAAGATACAATTTATACAAAACGAAAATCTTTTAAAAGAGTTTTCTATAAAACAAAACTTAATGAAGTCGTCAAAATCATGTTTTACCAAAAACAGCGCCGTTGCTAGGAGGGCGCCAGCGCCTCTGCCTCTCAGTGCCTCTGCCTCACGAGTGGATGATAGCCCTGAAGACGCCTAGCAATTATATACCTTTAGTGGTAGTATACCTTTAGTTAAGTTATCGCAGCGCGCTAAGAGACAATGTTATCGGAAAATGCAGCCCAGGTATATGCATAATGGAGATTCCAAAGCTCTCTTCTTTGGTCAGAACCATGGAGAGCGATCGCGGATTTACTTTTACAATGCAACACAATATTTAAATAGCATCAAGCTATTAAAATCTATATTATGTATACGCACAGATAATATAACAGTAGGCTATATTAGTCAATATTTTTTTATTAGGTTAAGCAGTGATTGGATAACGTTTTTTTATTTTATTTTTATTTAACGTTTTTAATTTAAGGCCCACCCACAATTGGTCTGGCTTATCCAAAACTGGAATCCTGGCGCCGTGCCTGGTTGGTCGTGCCAGTTTTGTGGTTATCAAATGTGTAAATAGCATCGCAAGAAGTAGCCTACACATGACAAAGCCAGCACTTTGGTCATCATCTTTCATTATTTCGGCAAATGTCTCCCACACTTTGCTCTTTCTATTTGTGTATTTGCGGAGCTTCCACTCCCCAGTCTTCACCTTTTCTCTTGCCGCCTCCATCTCTACCTGCAGACTGAGCTCGTGCGTCATCTTCGCGCCAGTTATTCAGCCAATAAAGTGTAAATTAAATTTAAAACGTATTCATAGAAAATTGTGTCTAGAACTATATCAATTTCAAAGGTTTAATTGGCATCTTTATTTCAAACGACCCGACCGACCGCGACCCGAATATCATTAAAAATATTTTTGGATGACTTGTAACCGCGGGTAACCGCGGGTGACCGCAGGCACCCGCTCATTTCGGATCAACCCGCGCATCACTGGTGGTTATTGAAAAAAATAAAAATGAAAGTTGCTGAAATAAGACCACAAAACACATACTAAATATGTGTCAATAAGACTTTTGACTAATGGATGTTGTTGCTTTGAGTTCTGGCTTCAAAATGATGTGAAAATCATCCTGCCTAATCGTTCACACACAATTTAAATCAATGTATTGCGTTTCGAATGCGTATGCGTCGCATCTGAACGCGTTGTTGTCTTTGGAGCTCCATCGATTGATTTATAATTCTTGATTTTCTCTTTAAACTCACTTACAACGAACATTTTCTACTTTTCCTCACCTCATAGTTACAACGCGGACTGTTGAGCAGCCTATTAGTGATCCAATGCCGGATACTCTTAAAGGTTACTCCCTTGGATCACGGCTGAACCCGTCTTCTCCACACTCACTTACAAACAAACATTTTTTTTTTTGCCTATCGTGCATCTACTCTACACCCTTACCACTAAAAAGACGGATTATATCCAAGACTTCAGCCATAAATTAGTATTAATATTGATAGCATCACTGGTAGCGTCGTTGCTAACTTAACATTATTGTCCATCTGTTAAAATGGCGAATATATCAGATGTAAGTAGTCTACCTTTTGGTGCAGGTGAGGACACATTTGAGCTGCACGCGGTGCAGTCTGAGCTGGAAGCTGTTGAGAAACAGATCCACGACCTTTTAGTGAGACAAGCCGAGCTGATAGACCGGCGTTTGGCTCTTGAAACATCACGCGCCGATGCACACAAATCAGTGACTAACGTTATTTACCCGCTGACTCCGACCTCGTCTACTCCGTGCGTTTCTCAACATCGGTCCCGAGCGTCGAGGTCGCGATCAGCCATGGTCTCGTTCACTCCGGCTCCAACACGCCACCACGAAGCCTGGATGGTTCCACAACGGAAGACGCGAGTCAGGTCTAGACCAAGAAAACTCTCTCCGACCCTCCCGGTTTTCGAGTTATCCACACAAAACCGCTTCTCCCCTCTTCGCGAAACAGAATGCGATGCTGTGATCATCGCCGATTCCATCGTTCGGCACGTCCACGCTACATTAGGTAAAAGTAAGGTGCACAGTCACTGCTTTCCTGGTGCTCGTGTTTCTGAAATCGCTGCTCACGTACCCGAGATTCTGAACGGTGACGTGCGCGTCGGAACTGTGGTATTGCACGCGGGAGTGAACGACATCAGGCTGCGCCAGACGGAAGTTCTGAAGAAAGACTTCAGGAATCTGATCGATACGGTACGCAGCACATCGCCTGATATAACGATAATTGTGTCAGGACCGCTTCCCACGTACCGTCTAGGAAATGACAAGTTTAGTAGATTATTCGCGCTAAATGAATGGTTAACGTCATGGTGCAATGAGCAGAAACTGCTCTTTGTAAATAATTGGAATCTGTTTTGGGAGCGTCCTAGGCTTTTCCGTGCTGATGGCTTACACCCAAGCAGATTCGGAGCGGATCTTCTGTTGGATAACATCTCCAAAATGTTAAATACCTTTTGACTAGTAACCAAAAGTCCAAATCATAGTCTCTGCTGCACCAAATTAACTGATATAAATACTAGTGTAGAACATTGCATAGAAATTGTGTCTATTCCTCGTTTAGTGCGATCAAATAATAAATCTACTGCAGGATCTAGGAAAAGTCTAATTGTTATTAAAACAGAAAATGTTGCTATTAGTAAACAAAAAAAAATCTCTAAAGCTAGGTCTTTTAAACATTAGATCACTCACACCTAAGGCAGTTATTGTAAATGAAATAGTCACAGATAATAGCTTCGATGTACTTTGCCTTACTGAAACCTGGCTTAAACCAAATGATTATTTCGGTCTAAATGAGTCTAATCCATCAGAATACTCCTATAAGCATGAGCCCCGTCTGATTGGTCGTGGCGGCGGTATTGCAACAATCTATAGAGATTTTCTTAGTGTTACTCAGAAAATGGGTTATAAGTTTATTTCATTTGAAGTACTTGTACTAAATGTTACACTCTTAGATGCTAGAAAAACATCCCTATTATCTTTAGCCTTGGCTACCATATATAGACCGCCAGGGCCTTACGCTGATTTCCTAAAAGAATTTGCAGATTTTCTCTCAGACCTATTGGTCAATGTCGATAAAGCATTAATTGTTGGAGATTTTAACATACACGTAGATAATCAAAATGATGCGTTAGGGGCTGCGTTTATAGATTTATTAAACTCCTTTGGGGTTAAGCAAAACGTTACCGGACCAACTCATCGTTTTAATCATACACTCGATTTAATTATATCACATGGAACCGATCCAACCGATAATAGATATCATTCCACAAAGTGATGATGTAACTGACCATTACATGGTAACTTGCATATTACGTACCCCTGTAATATATCATGCTGCGCCGCGTTATCGATTAGGCAGAACAATCCTTCCATCCACCATAGATAATTTTTCAAATTGCTTATCGGATCTGTCTCAGCTGCTGAGTGAACACAAACAAACAGATGAACTAGAGGAACTAACCAGCACTATGAGCACCATTCTCTCTGGAAAATTGGATATTGTTGCACCTAAACTAATAGAAAACAACCAAAACAATCCTAGGTTTTTATTTAACACCGTGGCTAGACTAACAAATAAACAAGCGTCACCTGAACAAAATATTCCGTTACAGTTTAGTAGTAATGATTTCATGAATTTTTTCACTGAGAAAATAGAAAACATCAGAACCACAATTGTAAACGTTCAATCCTCAATCGCGCCTTATAACTCAGCCTCAATTATCACCCCGCAAGAACAATTACAGTGCTTTACAACTATAGAACAAATAGAGTTAAATAAACTTATCACTTCCTCTAAAACAACAACATGTTTATTAGATCCCATACCAACTAAACTACTGAAAGAAGTGTTACCTATAGTGGAAGAGCCTCTCCTCAATATTATTAACTCATCTTTATCTTTAGGTCATGTTCCAAGAACATTTAAACTGGCAGTTATAAAACCACTCATTAAGAAACCACAATTAGACCCAAATAACCTAGCAAATTATAGACCCATTTCAAATCTTCCTTTTATGTCTAAAATACTAGAAAAAGTTGTGTCTGCCCAACTAGGCTCTTTCTTACAAGAAAATGACATCTATGAAAAGTTTCAGTCTGGTTTCAGGCCGCACCATAGCACTGAAACTGCGCTCGTTAAAATCACAAATGATTTACTCTTAGCTTCTGACCAAGGCTGTATCTCAATACTAGTTTTACTTGATCTTAGTGCTGCGTTCGATACTATAGATCACACAATACTCTTAGATCGACTACAAAATTATACTGGTGTTCAAGGACAAGCATTAAGCTGGTTCAGATCATACCTATCTGACCGATACCATTTTGTCTATTTAAATGGAGAAAAATCTATCATAACTCCTGTAAACTATGGAGTGCCGCAAGGATCTGTGTTAGGCCCTCTATTATTCTCAATATATATGCTGCCACTTGGAATTATTATAAGGAAACATGGAATTAGTTTCCATTGTTATGCTGATGACACTCAAATCTATATTTCATCACGGCCAGATGAAAACGCTAAATTATCCAAATTGACAGAGTGTGTTAAAGATATAAAAGATTGGATGACGCGCAATTTTCTTTTATTAAATCCAGACAAGACAGAGGTACTAATCATCGGTTCAAAAAACCACCCACAAAACCTCTCACAATACAATTTTAACATAGTAGGATGTCCTGTTACTTTATACCTCTACAGTAAAAGACCTGGGTGTTATATTAGACTGCAACCTGTCTTTTGAAAATCATATTTCATATGTTACAAGAACAGCCTTTTTCCACCTTAGAAACATTGCTAAGCTACTTAACATGCTATCAGTTTCTGATGCAGAAAAGTTAGTTCATGCTTTCATGACCTCGAGACTAGATTACTGTAATGCTTTATTAGCTGGTTGTCCTGCAACCTCAATAAACAAGCTACAGTTAATCCAAAATGCCGCCGCTAGAGTTCTAACTAGATCAAGAAAATATGATCATATAACACCAATTTTATCATAACTACATTGGTTACCTATAAAGTTCCGTATTAATTACAAGGTATTGCTACTGACTTATAAAGCCCTAAACGGCTTAGCTCCAGTCTATTTAACCGATCTTCTATCGCCCTATAATCCATCGCGCTCTTTAAGATCACTAAATTCTAGGCTTTTGGTCATACCTAGGATATCCAGATCCACCAAAGGAGGGAGAGCATTTTCACATTTAGCTCCAAAACTCTGGAATAGTCTTCCTGATACTGTTCGTTGCTCAGACTCGCTCTCCCAGTTTAAAACTAGATTAAAGACGCATCTCTTCAGCCAGGCATTCATATAATACTTTTAATCTTACAGTTAAATCCGACCTCTAGTTCATAAACGCCAGAGGAGAACTGGCCCCCGACTGAGCCTGGGTTCTCCCAAGGTTTTTTTTTTCTCCATTAGGTCACCTGATGGAGTTTTTCGGTTCCTTGCCACTGTTGCCTTTGGCTTGCTCAGTTGGGGATATTTGGGGATATTTAATTTAATTAATCAATCAACGATACTATTGATCAGCATTACCAAACGTGGACGTTCCACTAGAAACAAATATTGATGTATTGTTTTAATTTAATACTGTGAAGCTGCTTTGATACAACCTATGTTGTGAAAAGCGCTATATAAATAAACTTGACTTGACTTGACTTGACTTGTTAATTTGCAGTTTAATACGTTGCTTATAGCCTACATTTTATTTCAACATATTTCAGTCGATTTTTACTCATCTTAGTATAGCAATACGGTTTGCTAAAACATCATTATTCATTCACACACAGAAACACGATTTAAATTTAAACTGTCTTTTTGCGAGCTGTGGTAAACAGCGCGCATCTCTGCCGTTCGTTCATTCATTCATTCACAAACAGAAACGCGATTCACTTGAGAAGGAAAAAAACTTACTACAGTATTCCTCAGCTCAGTCGGATCCTTGCTCCTCGAAATACCCGCACTTCTGAGGTACATTTTCCATTATTATTATTCCTCACAGCGCTGTGAGACGGTGTAAACAAGTAGGCTACAATGATCTGATTAAACTTGTGTTTTCTCGAGCTGAAATGTGGGCATTCAAAGGTTTGCGTGGATTGCCTCAGTCATTTGCATTTGAATAGCGCGCTCTCCGTGGGCGGAGTCACATTAAAAATAATTAGATGAGATGAGAACGACTGACATCTCGCTCTTTTCTTACAGATTACATGAACTGAGAATATTTGTTTTTTAAATTACTTCATTTAAAAGAAGAGAATTCAAGCTTCATGCCTGTGTGTCTGTATGTCTGTTTGACTGAGTATTCGCTGAGTTATTGTTCATTTTTGGACACGTTTCAGAATGGACTACACTGACAGAGAGAAGGCAGAACTCGCTTTGTGTTTATTATGACCGCCGCTAGCATAGCTAGCGAAAGCGGTCATATAGGGATTGTCAAAGTTTTTTTGTGGTTTTTTTCCCGTCATCTACTGAATTTTTCGTCAACGATACCAGGGACACCGAAACACCGGGGAACATGAAATTTGGTGGGCATGTAGCCCCACTAGACTTTTGCGGAAAAATTTCGTTTGGTCACCGGGGGCCACTCCCCCCCTGCGCTGGGCCCCCCCAAACCCCAAAAATGCAGTTTTTCCTAAATAACTACCTGAACAGTGGCACCGAGGATGAAGAAATTTTTATGGTATGTTGGTCTTAAGGGCCCACATCAACCTAGCTCATAATCGATTGTCAAAGTTTTTTGTTTTTTTTTCCCCCGTCATCTACTGAATTTTTCGTCAACGATACCAGGGACACCGAAACACCGGGGAACATGACATTTGGTGGGCATGTAGCCCCACTAGACTTTTACGGAAAAATTTCGTTTGGTCCCCGGGGGCCACTCCCTCCCGCGCTGGGCCCCCCCAAACCCAAAAAATGCAGTTTTTCCTAAATAACTACCTGAACCGTGGCACCGAGGATGAAGAAATTTGTATGGTATGTTGGTCTTAAGGGCCCACATCAACCTAGCCCATAATCACTCATTTGTGATTTGCGCCCCTCCCATAAAAAATGAAAATGCAATATTATTCTGCTTTAATCGCCCCTATCTTCAGTTGAGATGTTCTGAACTGCACCATATTTCATGTGTATGATTAACTTGACATCCTCTGGGGGTATGCTAAGTTTCGTAGAATTTCATCCATGGGGGGGTATAAAATAAATTCATTTATGTGCACATTTAGTGACTGTACACTCATCGGCCTGTAGATGGTGGTGTTGAGAGAAGGGTTGCTGGTTTATGATGATACTGTCACTAAGGTTGCCAACTGTCCCGAATTAGGCGGGGACGTCCCGTATTTTGGGCCTAATTTATTTGTCCCGTGCGTGACCTCCCGTGTCCTGTTTTTTGACAAGCTGATAAACCACTGACTGATACAACAGCAACAGCAGCAGCAGAGATGGGACCAAGTCACACATGTGCAAGTCTCAAGTAAGTCTCAAGTCTTAACCTTCAAGTCTCAAGTAAGTCCCAAGTATTTTTTTCTTGGGCAAGTCAAGTCAAGTCAAGTCACAGGCTATGTCAAGTCAAGTCAAGTCAAGTCCTGTAGTAGGTCAAGTCAAGTCCAAGTCAAGTCACCTTATTATTGTAATTTTACCTGCAGAATCTGATCTTAATAAAGTGAAAAGACCAGATATGGGTAACTGTCAATAAATTACAATAATTTGGAGTTGCATTGTAAATACTCATGTTCAGTAAAATACATCATGGAATCAAACAAAATTGTAACTTCATAAAATTATTTATTTTTCACTTCTGCCAACAGTGTTTAAAATGTAACAAAGTTTAATGTTGTACGTAAACTGTGTTTACAATAAGTGTATTGTGATTGTCAAAACATTTTAGTAACTAAACTGAATTGTATTCGGTTTAGTGACAACATGTTACAATGTTTACATGGTACAATTTCTGGTAAGCTACGCTTTTTAATTATTTCAATTCAATTATTGTGGTCTGATTTAATATTGACTCATTTGGATAAATATTAGGTAGGCTACACAAGATAGGCATTAATTTTTCTCAAGAAAAAAACAACTTACCTAATGCTGTAAACATACAGAGAGATATAATGCGTTTTTTATTATAATAACAACTTTATTTAATGATAAGTAAAAATATAATAAATAAGTAATTGTACACATATTTAGCAAAATAACGTGCTATAGCCATATTATGGTCATCAAATGGCTTTCCTGATGTTATGTGACATAATTGTTCTCCAGCTGTTTTATTGACCCATTTGTTTGATTGATTGGTCGATATTATGTATGAGGAATATACATTTCGGTAAGTTGTAGGCCTACTGTATCTTTCAACATTCTTCATTCGTGTTTATTTCTAGAGATGATCGGTTCACCTGCCGCTAGGGATCTGTCGCGTCACATTTACAAGCGCCAAAACGGTATTTATTGTTTGAATTTCGTAATAAAAGTGACAGAATCTGAGAGCTGAGATTTTTTTATATCATATAACCTGCTCTTGCGTCGCGATTTTTCTGTGCGTGAGAAAATGAATGTGTGGCGACGTGAGAGCATGTGAAAAGTGTCGCGTGTGTCTCACGGTGAATGCGTGAGTTGGCAGCTCTGTCTGGCTATCCGCGATGTTAATGTTGCATGTCTTGCAAAGCGCTGTTCATCTTTTGCCATCTTGTGAATAATTCTTGAAGCCGAAAGCGATGACCCTCGGAGTCAGTACCCCTCCGGCTGACATGTTGATGTGATATCTGATCTAAGTGGGCGTGGTGTGCAAGGTATGAGAGGGCGCGACTGATGATAGTGTCGTGATCTATGGTCGTGATCCAGTCATGACAACGCTATTCTCAGCCTGCGCTCCAGCTGGGTAATCAACTTTATTTTTTTAAATAATTTATATATTTTATATTCAAACTGAAAAACATGATGTGATTAACACTCAAGTCATTCAAGTCATCGTGTCTCAAGTCAAGTCAAGTCCCGAGTCTTTAACTTCCAAGTCCGAGTCAAGTCTCAAGTATTTAATTTTTTGTCAAGTCAAGTCACAAGTCATAAAAATAGCGACTCGAGTCGACTCGAGTCCAAGTCACCAAGTCACAAGTCCCCATGTCTGAGCAGCAGTGCTGACCACGACACTTGAGAATGATCACCGACACCTGTCATCATCCAATCACAGCTTCTTTAACCCTCTGAGGTCGACAAACGCGCGGGCGCGTTTTGCTGGTTTTTCTCCACATTGTAGCACTATAAACTTAAATTACTCCGTCATTTATGGTCATACAGAAAAAAGAAATATAAAAAAAGAATCTGTGATATTTCTCCTTTTGTATGTGTCCACTTACAATCAAATCAAAACATTGTGCTTTTGTAAAATAAAGAAAATAAACAGGGTGTGCGTTCTGCCTCTCCGTCGCGGTGAACTTTTTTTTCTTGAGCATGTCTATAAACTGAAACAAAACTCAGCGAATACTTGTCACACATTTATGAGCCATATACCTTTATAAACATTTAAGTGTGTACTTTTAAATGATCGGATTCAAAACGAAAACAAATATTCTCTGTTTAAGTAATTTGTATAAAACCAACAAGATGTCCAGCTTCTCCAAACGCTTGCTCATTACAGTTAATTTGGCCACGCCCACTCGCGCAAAAGATATTCACATGCAAATCTCCACATGGAACGCGAACGCGCTCCTTACCTCAAAAACAAAACACTTCACTTCACTTTTCGTCGAGTTTGAAAGACGTGCCTGAGCTTACATTGGATTTAGGCTACCTCAGAAGAAGAAGAACGCGATTTGAAGACAAGTAAGATGTAAGGTAGGAAATTCTTACATATTAGTTTGTTATTGTTGCATAAATGTCACGTTGCAGTCGAACTGTTGCTAGATATATGGGGAATATTATAATATTTAGACCCGTGTTTACTGTTAGGCCTACTGTGTTTGTGGATATCTGCTCAAACGTAGATATGTATATGGTAACCATAATGTTTTATATTTGAGCGCGATCGCGTTTGAATGTATCATACATTTTGCAGCGCGATCGCGTTTGAATGTATCATATTTTGCAGCGCGATCGCGTTTGAATGTACTGTATCATATTTTGGATGAAAGCAAAACGCACCAAACGGCTTCATGTTTTTATTATTATCTCATTTCATATCATCATAACGGATGGAAACATTTGAAGTAACATGATAATCAATATATTTTTCTCTAGCTTAGTTGTTACTGAAATCTTTTGGAAGATTTATACTGCTATAGGTTATTTATTATTATTATTTTATCCGCACTGCGCATATACCTTATGCCTATAAGGCACAACAAACCTGGTGTTCATTATATTATATATTGTTGGAAACATTTGTGTGTGTGTGTGTGTGTGTGTGTATTCTGTGAATTTTAAAAAGGAATTTTAAAAAGCAATTTTAACCAGAAAAATCTAATATTTATTTCCAAAATCGTGCAGGCCTTTCTCTTGATATCAGTATGTTCACTTTTTTTTTTTCAGGGCCCAGATGCCACTGAGGACTTCAACATTCACACGAGTCTCTGTACGTGAACATGGTAAAGTGAAAATCTTAGAAATGAAAGGTATGTACAATGTTTTTAGGAATGGCACAAAGGTCTCTGTCTTTGAAGTGCTTTTTTGGCATTTGTTGTGTATCTTTGGATTATGTTGTGTTGTAAATAAATCCAAACAATTTAAAAGCCATTCTTTTATAAATCTCCTCATTTACAGTGCAAGGTTGCTCAGCATGACAGGGCCTGATAGCTCCTAATAGGGCCGTTAGGGGAGGTTCTTTGTCTTTCTCAGGTGTGAAACGCATAAAGCTTTTTCACACAAAACACGTCGTAAATTTTTTAAATCAATATATTGTCTTATCTGAATGAGCAGTCAGGGTGATTTTCACATAGTTTTGCAGCAAATATTCTAGGTTACGTCATACAATTTTCAAAAGTCTTGTGAAGAAATAATCAGTATGGGTTTCATGGCCTTATTTCAGTGAGAATTTTTTTTTGTATTTTCACAAACCACGCATAAATGTCATTATCTCAAAACTACAAACTTTTACATACATGCTGCTGATATATTATTGTAGCAGAGTTTGTGCTGAATACAGTGTAATTAGACTTTAGCCATGAAAATGTCACAAGTAACAGAAATAACCAGAAATGTCAGAGCATGTCAGAACACCTCCAGGGCCCAGAAAACAGCTCAGACCCCAGAGGGTTAAATCACTGTTTTGAGACAAATCATTGTTTGATTTGCGAACATCCTCTGCCGTCTGGTCGCTTCCGCTTCAAGCCGGACTCGTCTCGCGCTAACGGTAATTTCCTTTCACTGTCCACGTTTTGATTTCGGCTAATCAATTTTGGCGAATGCAAACAACGTGATTATTGTTCATGATTCTAACATCCAGCCACGCAAGAAAACATGTAATCTACCTGAGGGAATAATATGCTCAAAAAACATTTCTGATTATTATTAATGTTTTAAAGCTTTTAGAAAGTACATAGAAAGCTTTTGTAACATTATCTTAACTGTCACTTTTGATTAATGTAATGCATCCTTGCTGAATAAAAGTAGGCAATTACTTTCTTTATTTTTTCCCCCAAAAAATAATCTTACTAACCCCAAACTTTTGAACTGTAAGCCTAGTGTATAATGTTAAAAAAGCTTTCTATTTTAGATAAATGCTGTTATTTTGAACTATGGTTTGTTTGTAATGTGACTTTTTTCATGTATGACATTAAAATTATTTTTAGAATTAAATACATAAATAGGTTAAGCAATACAAATGTGTTTATGTCTGATAACCTTTTAAACACAAACTTAACTGCAGACACTGAAATGACGTACACTGTGTGATACAGTACAAATATTTTGAGTGTCCCTCATTTTCCTATAAATAACCACGATTGTCCCGCATTTTCCTTTTCTGAAGTTGGCAGCCCTAACTGTCACACACACACATGCAGGAATACAAACAAACGCAAGCATGCATTGCACACACACTGACATCCACACGCACAGACACACACCCATACACACACATACAAATCCACAAGCACAGACACACACACACAAACACACACGCGCACACACATGTACGCACGCATACATACACGCACACACACAGACACACACATACACAAACACACACACATACACACACACACACACAGACAGACATGCACATACTACTACTTTTTTTAGGTACCGTAAAACTTCAAATAATAGCCGAGTCCCAAATAGACGCCTGTCTCTTTTAAACGCCTGGTGTGACGACAGGTTTGGGTAAATAAAGGCCGGTCTCAAATAGAGGCCTGGTCTGTTTTTTAGTATCGGGTTGTATTTGATCTTCTAATACCCGTCAGATCGTCTGGTCTATGTTTTGATTAGATTTCACGTGACAGACGCAACCGTTCATGAACGACTCATCACTATTCGCGCGCGCGCGCGTGTGTGTGTGAGGGACTCAGAGGGAGAAAGAGGAGATAATATATTTCATTAACTTCGGGATGTTATCCTTAGGTATGTGGCCTGACAGTAGCTTCTGATGGAAGCGAGGATCACCTTATCCATTGTTTTAAAGAGGGAGAGCCGTGTGCATCGGGGCGGGAGCTGTTAGTGCAAGCAAGGCAGGCAGAGTTAGTGGAGGTTGGAGAGGGAGAAGTGGAGGAGAGCGACGTGGAGGAGGAATTCGCCAATGAACTTGTAATTGAGGATCGCGGGGATGATGATAGTGATGAATAGAGTAATTTTCTATCACATGATTGCAGTTGTTTACAGGGTAGCCTTCATTCTTTCTTGTTGATGTGTTTCGGGCAACAAGTTCATATGCTCGATGGATTTTAGCGGTAACTTGTGTTCTGCCCATTGCTGTCACATCGTTTCGTTTTTTATGTATTTTTTTATGCTGCCAATAGCCAAAGACATTTCTTACATTAAATGATTTGTTAAACACATTCGAATTAATTATAAATAAAACATAATATAATGTGGTAACCTCATACTGTCATGCTTGAACATCTCAACACTAAATTAAAGGCCTGTCTCTTATAGACGCCTGTCTCAAATACAAGTTCAGTTCATACAAGTTCATACAAGTTCGGTACAGTTCGTCGATTTGGGTAAATAGAAGCCCGGGCTATTATTTGAAGTTTTACGGTATATACATAAACACGCAATACAGCCAAATTGCTCCACGTCATTTATTTTTGTGGAAAGCCAGTGCAGGCCTGAGCGGCGGTCATATTTTGTACCGCCATGCGGTACATCTAGTTTTTCTTTATTTGGCAAAAAGCACAACACTTTGTTTTTATTGTGAGTATACACAAAAATAATACACATTTAACAGAATTGATTGATGAATGAAACTTGTATGTAATATCAAAGTCAACAGAGCAAAATTAATCTATATATATATATAGGGGCGGCAGTGGCTCAGTGGTTCATGTAGATTGTCTACAAACTGTAAGGTTGGTGGTTCGATCCCCGGTTCCACCTGACCAAGTGTCGAGGTGTCCATGAGCAAGACACCTAACCCCAGCTGTTCCCGACGAGCTGGATGACGCCTTGCATGGCTGACACCGCCGTCGGTGTGTGAATGAGTGAGTGAATGGGTGAATGTGAGGCTATATGTACAGCGCTTTGGTGGCCATAGGTCTGTGAAAGCGCTATATAAATGCAGTCCATTTACCATTTACCATTTAATCTCTTTTGAACTGATAAAAAAAAAGCGAGCCTATCGCGCCGGCGTGATTGTCGACCTCAGGGGGTTAACATGTTTATAAATAACTGAAAAAAGCACAAATGTCAGAGCATGTCAGAACACCTCCAGGGTCCAGAAAACCCCTCAGACCCCAGAGGGTTAAATAGGTTGGAAGGGGACACCATAGGCGTTTCGTGGACAAAATCATTAAATAGGTTGAAGGGGACACCATTGGCGTTTCGTGGACAAAACCATTAAAAGGGGTCATATAATGTTTGATCATATAAAAGTTTGTAATATACTTTAATTATTGTAAAAAAAACACTAATTTTACCTGGTCAAATACAGCTCTGTTTTCAGCACGCCGTTTAATGAGCTTTGCTCACCCCGCCCCTCTGTTCTGTGCGTACACCGTTTGTAACACAATAACATGATAACCATAACGCGTTGTTCATTATAAACGTGGGATTATGAATTATATTGAGAACGTCGTACATAGAAAACATGCCGTAATGTACCCTGAGTGTAAACCAGGGTTCACCAATCTCTTTCCTGGAGGGCCACTGTCCTGCAGAGTTTAGCTCCAACCAGCTCCAACACACCTGTTTGAAAGTTTCTAGTATGCCTAGTGAGACCTTGATTAGCTGGTTCGGGTGTGTTTAATTGGGGTTGGAGCTAAACTCTGCAGGACATCGGCCCTCCAGGACCTAGATTGGTGAACCCTGGTGTAAACCTTAGCCGCACGGGAAAACATATAAGGAGATTAAAAAAGAATAGATGCTCGGGTTAGGGCCCATTGGAGAGGGCCCCTCCCGACCTTACTTTGACCCGAATTTGGTGCCTCTAGGCAGTTTGGTCGCAGAGTTATAGCCATTTTGGAGCCTATGGAGGATGAGATCCAGTCTTGGAAGTCCCACCTGTAACTTATTCGACAGAGCCCCTGTAGGCGTCTGTGAGGTAGTGGTCAGTGGGGACTGTATTGTGGTTTGGGCCCTTTGCTCGTGAGGACCTGGGTTCTAACCCAGCTGTGACCACGTTATGGGATCACCCTGATGTTATGGATGATTTGTCCATTTTAAAACTATTTTGATAGTGACAATAAAATAGTGATATTGACAATAGGGGCCCTTTCAGATAAGTTACAGGTGGAACAGTTGGTGAAGTACAAACTATTGGACTGGGACATATATGCAACATGTACATGACTCCTGTTTTGATTTTCCCCTCGATGAGAATGTGGGCGTGTATGATTATGATCAACACACTTGTTTTGTTTGCAGTAAACAGTTCTTGCTGCCGTAAATGAGTGACGTAAACTCGCTTTGTTTGTCGTTTGCTTATACGTCACAATTATTGTAAATAAATAAGGATTATACAAGTTATGTATTGATATATTTGTGAAAGTAGTCTGATCTATTCCATCACAAAATTGAAATTTTACAGTACATACTTGCTTTGCTTTTTATGTTTTGTTTTTGTTTTGTGTCATGTTTGTCTCTAAATGTACAGTGTGCTCCCCACTTTTCCCACCATTTAACCCTATTGTTGCTGATGGCAAGCTCCAATAATAATGATGGCTTTTAATTCCTATAAAGGTCTTAAAATAATTCATTTAAATATTAGAAGCCTTATGTCTAAAATAGATCTTCTAAGAGCTTGGGTAAGTCACAATAAACCTGATATTATTACAGTCTCTGAAACATGGCTACATAGTGGCATATCTAATAATGATGTTGAAATGGATGGGTATTTGTTATACAGGGTTGATAGAGGATAAAGAGGAGGAGGAGTGGTCACTTATGTGTGCTCCAATTTGTGCTCTCAGCATTCTACCCCTAAAATTGGTCCAATTGATTTTGAGTGTGTTTTTGTTAATATAATATTACATGTAAATAAATTGCTTACAATTGGAAACATATATAGACCGCCCTCAGCCCCCTCTGGCTCTATGAAGAATATATTGTCAACCCTAAGCTCCTTAGAAAAGAATAATGAATGTATAATTCTTGGTGATTTTAACAGTAATTGGCTTGACCGATCTTCAGCAGGAGACAGAGATTTAATTAGCAGTGTGAATTTATCACAATTGATTAATAAACCTACCAGAGTAAATTTACAATCATCAACATTAATAGATTGGATACTTGTAACCAACCCAGAAAGGATATTATCCTCCGGAGTCATGTCAGATTGTTTAAGTGATCACTCTGTAATATATTGTGTGTGGAAAATCAAAATGTATAAAGCTCACCCTAAAGATATAACATTCAGACAGTGTAAATATTTTGATGTGAATCTCTTTAATGATGACATGGGCAATATTAACTGGCAACGCTTCTCGCTTATACCTACAGTTAATGATGCATGGGACTTCTTTTACAGTGAGGTTATGAATGTGATTAATAAGCATGCTCCACTTAAAACAGTCAGAGTAAAAGGGACTCGTCTTCCCTGGATTAACTCAGAATTGATTTCTCTGTTTAAGCGAAGAGATGTTGCTTGGGCCAAATTTCGCCTAACTAGAAATCAAAGCGATTGGGAAATATATAGACAATTACGGAATAGTAGTAAAACTAAAATAAGGAATGCAAAGTCAGAATATTATAAAAATAGCTTAAATAGAGAGTTTAAGAATCCAAGACAATTTTGGAATAAACTTAACACTTTACTTAACCGTAACAAAATAGGACGTAGTAATCAACTGAATATCAATAATGAAATTATACAGAACTCCACAATAATCTCACAAACTCTTAATGATCACTTTGTTGCAGTCTCTCAAGCTAATGAGACCCCATATTCATATGCAATTTTCAAAAAAACCCTGCCCCAAAATCTTTTTTCTTTTAAACCGATTTCACCTATTGATGTTTATCAAGCTATAGGAAAATTGAAGTTGAGTACTGGTGCTGGACCTGATGGAATGGAATCCAAGTTTATAAAATATGCATCACATATCTTGATGTTCCCCCTTGCAGAATTATATAATTTATCTATAAATACAAACTCACTTCCACCTATTTGGAAGCTGGCTAGGGTATTGCCTGTTTTCAAAGGTGGAAAACCAGATGACTTGAATAACTACAGACCTATTTCTATTATATGTACAGTCCAAAAAATATTTGAGAAATTAATTTTCATGCAGTTATGTGAATTTATTGAAGAACATGGTATCTTATCATCAGCACAATCTGGATTCCGACCTAATCACTCTACTACCACAGCTCTCCTCAACTTTACAAATGATGTATACAGCATTTGATGAAGGAAAATATACTGGAGCCATCTTTATTGATTTTTCGAAAGCGTTTGATACAGTTGATCATTATTTACTCCTAGATAAACTGTATTCGATTGGCTTAAGCCAAAGATCTTTATTATGGTTTAATGCCTATTTACATGGTAGGCGTCAATACGTTGCATCACAAAATACATGCTCCACTAGTATAATTATAGGTAAAGGTGTACCTCAAGGTTCTGTGCTGGGGCCACTCCTTTTTTCTATTTATATTAATGATATGCCCTGTATTTGTTTATCCTGTAATGTCCATCTTTATGCTGATGATACGGTCCTATATGCATCGTATAACCAAAAGGACCAGGTACAAAATGCATTACAATCAGATTTTATCATTGTCCAAAAATGGCTTAGAGAGCACAACCTTTTTCTTAATGAGAAAAAAACATGCACTATGTTGTTTAAGCTGAAACCATCTAAAGTTACCACGAATGAAATACAAATCTGCATGAATGATGGAAGATCTCTTGTAAATGTAAATGCATTTAAGTACCTGGGACTGTGGTTAGATACTGAGCTATCATTTAATGCTCATATTGAAGCTACAGTCAAGAAAGTTAAACAATGCTTGTGTCAGTTGTACCGTTCAATTGATTGCTTTACATTTGGTACAAGAAAGCGTATTGCACAGCAACTCCTATTACCGCTAATTGATTATGCAGATATTGTTTACCACACATCAAGTGTTACTTCTCTCAAAGCTCTAGATCTTTTATTTAATTCTATATGTAGATTTGTTTTAAGGTATCCATTTATGACACATCACTGTACGCTCTATGAAAAATTGGACTGGCTCCAACCTAAAGAAAGAAGAATGTATCACTGGTATATGTTTATTTTTAATTGCACTAATTATGCCAATAAATGTCCCCCTTATCTTCAACAATACTTTGTCAGACACATCTCAGCCTATCCCATACGACATTTGCTACATCCATTTTTTGCTACACCAAGAATCCGACGGGAAATTGGGAGAAGAGCATTTTGTCATAAAGCTCCTATGGACTGGAATAACCTCCCACTGTCACTGAAATCTATTACATCTTTACATTTATTTAAATCAGCTCTATTTTCATATTTAAAGACACCATGTACATGTTTTAATTGAGGATTCCTTTTCTCAGTTCATATTGTAGTAAATCTTGGGCACATTAGAATGCTGTAATGTCATGTGAACATTCTGTGAGGCCTTATTATTATTTTTTTTTTATTTTTTTTTTTTTTTTTTTTTTTTTATTGTTTTGTCAATGTAAACCATGTAATTTATTGTATAATTTGGGGAGGAGGTGGGTCTTATGGGGGAAAATGCTGTGAATGATGTCCTGTTGAGTTTGGTCTTTATTTTTGTGCTGTTTTTCTTTTTACATGTGTTATTGTGTATTGTTATGTTTTGAGCATGTGTGGCTCTTGGTGTTATTTTCAATTGGTGATTGAAAGGACCCCCTTGAAAATGAGATGGTACATCTCAAGGGGCTATCCAAAATAAAAGAATAAAGAATAAAGGTTGCTTATGTACTTAATCATTCAAGATGTTCTGTGTGCTTACAACATAAATGGAGACAATGTATTTAATGCCTTTTAATAACTTAATCAGAAAAAGCGTAGTAAAACTTACCTATGTAAATAAATAATCTTAAAACGTCGTTTTTATTTTTAAACCAATTTAATTGCTGGATAGTTAGGTATTATTGTATACGTGCTGTAATTGCAGGCCAAATGTTTGTATTGACATACGGAATAGCCTACATATCAAGCTGCATGCTGAATATGTGTGTGTGTATATATATATATATATATATAATGCATGCATAATATGCAGAATACAAATTTTACTGTTGTGGGAGAACAGTGATGCAGAGTCATGATGGTTCCAGTCCTTTTGCTATACTTATATCTCTACAATGTGAATGGAATTGCATAAAATGCCATGTGTAATTGACGAACTTATTCTACAGATGAATGAATTGCGGGGCTTCAGGGAGATGTTACGGGTGACTGTAGATGATTTCTACGAGTTACTGTCCCTGGTTGAGCCTTTCATTACCAAAACAAACACAGTCATGAGGAGGAGCATCAGTGCCAAAGACAGATTGTCAGTGACATTGAGGTTTCTGGCCACAGGTAAGTTTGTAACATGTACAAAGTGTGTGTGTGTGTGTGTGTGTGTGTGTGTGTGTGTGTGTGTGTGTGTATATATATATATATATATATATATATATATATATATATATATATATATATATATATATATATATATATATATATACACTCTTTTTTTTTTTTTTTTTTTTTTCACTTTATTTTCTTTATCAGTATGTGTATGAAATGTGTTGTACAAATGAATCACCTGTGCTTTGCCCCATACACAAATGAATGTTCTTTACTCCTGTTTATTTATTGTAGGAGAGTCCTTTAAGTCACTTGGCTTTCAGTTTCGGATGGGAAGCACAACTGTTGGTAGAATTGTAGAAGAAACATGCGACGCTCTACACCGCACTATGAAGAAGGATTATGTGAAGGTTTGCAATCATATGCAAAAAAAAAAAAATTATATTAATGTTCATTACAGAAAACTTGACTAAGTATTGTCCGATTATTTTCACTATAAAATAAAATGAGATACCACTATTACACTTATTTTAAGGGTAACACTTTACATTAAAGTTTCATTTCTTAACAGTAGTTAAGAATACTTCTAAAACTATTAATTTTAGTTTTAACATTCACTAAGACATTAAAATTCAATGTTGTATTTGTTAACATTAATGCACAGATCAAATACAATAAAAACAATGAAATTTTTACTAAATAATGTTTAATAAACATGTTAATAAACACTGTAAAAAATATATTGTTCACTGTTATCATGTTAGCTAATGCATTATCCAATGTTAACAAAACATTAGATTAAGCATCGTCATTTCCAATGTTAACAAAACATTAGATTAAGCATCGTCATTTACATTGATGTTACATATAGCGGGATGTGCTTCTAGGAATCATACTGATTATGCAATTTTAAAGCATCTCAAACTAGCTGTGTGCTGATAATCTGATAATGTCATGTTTACAGACACCAACTTCTGAGGACGAGTGGAGGAAAATTGCTGAAGGGTTTGACCAGAAGTGGCAATTCCCTCATTGCCTTGGCGCAATAGATGGAAAACACATCTTTATTCAGCCCCCAGCCAACAGCGGCAGCACATTCTACAACTACAAGTCCAGGTTTTCCATCCTGTTGATGGCTGTAGTGGATGCAAACTACAAATTTATTTACACAAATGTGGGAGTTCAAGGCAGAGTTTCAGATGCAGGTTTGTTTGCGCAGTCTGATTTGCGAGCTGCCTTAGATGAAAGAAAATTAAACCTTCCTCCTGCTGAGGCTCTACCCAACACCAACATCATCATGCCATATGCTTTTGTGGGAGATGAAGCTTACCCTCTGAGGAATGACCTGCTGAAGCCGTACCCACACAGACGACTACAGCCTGAACAACGCATTTTCAATTATAGACTATCACGTGCAAGACGTGTTGTGGAAAATGCTTTTGGAATTCTCGCAAACCGACTCCGGGTGTTCCGCACAACCATCTGCCTTGATCCGGACAAAGCAGTGACAATCACTTTGGCAGCACTGTGCCTTCACAATTTCTTGCGCGACAAGCAATCAGATGCCTACCTTCCACCTGGCCTGACTGACTGGGTGGACGAGAACCATCAGCTCCACGATGGGGCATGGAGACAAGAGAGAACCCTGCAGTCTGTGACATTGGCCCTCATTTATCATTCTTGCGTAGAAACGGGCGTATATATTGGCGTAAGATTATGCTTACACTCCTCTCATCGCCTGATTTATGAAGCTGTGCGTACCTCTGAAATCCAGGTGTACGCAATACCTGCCCTTGATAAATGCCGCGGCTGAAATCGATCGTCATTAGAATAACACGCCCCTATATATTCAAGTCTCCGCTCCCCCCACGCCCTCATTTTACGCCATGGACACACGGAAGACGGCAAAGAAGAGAAACTTCTTTGAGAAAGAGAAAGCGAAACCAGGGAAGTGGAAAGAAACAAAATTGATTTCTAGATTTTTATTATTAATGACGTTTATTGTTATTTAGAAGAAGAATGTCGTTATTATTATTTGTATTATTATTATTATTATTTAAAAGAAGAAGAATGTCATTTTTGTTATTTTGTCAGTCTGAATGATTTTTTTGGTCATTGAAAGCCTTTCATTACTAAACCCAGTCCGTGCACATCTGCCGGGCCTAACCATCGTTTCAAAGAATAGTACAACGGCGAGCGCGTCGAAAAACGCCTCGTCCGTTTGGGGAGGTGCGCGCGCAGTCTGTGCGGAGACTCGCGCTGCGGAGCCAGGCGAAAGTATAAACAAGGCTTGAAACGTCAGGTAAAGCGCACAGGCTCGCAACTGAAGGAATACATATGCCTACAAAGCAAATGCTTTGGTAAAATCACACAAATTAAACATTGAAGTCCATGTTGCACAAAAAATAAACACTGAAGTTTATAATTACTATGTTGTTGTTGTTTTTTACAGTGGCTCATAATATATCATATCTTTTAGTTTGTCAGTGCGTTTTGTAGTGTTAGGAATTGTTTTTCTGCGCATTCCCGCACTCAAAACGTGCGTACACCACCTCGTGAGCTGGCGTAGGATTTGAGCGTGCCGTACGCCAACGTCCATATTGATAAATCTCAAAGTCACCGTGGTTTTGGGTGTACGCCAGGTGTACGCTGGAAATTTGGTGTACGCACTTTTGATAAATGAGGGCCATTGGGAGGAGGAAAAAACCCAACATTAGCTGCCAAAGAGCAACGTGACTGCCTTAAAGGTTACTTTGTCTCCCCGGCTGGCTGTGTACCATGGCAAGACCAGTATGTCTAATGGATAAACTGAAAACACTTCACTGTCAATATTTGTTTTTATTGTATTTTATTTTTTTGTTAGCAACATGTTCTATAAAACATTGAACATTTTACAAAACGTTTTGATTTGTGAAACAAAACAAAAAAAAACTGTATGAAAGTTCACATTCAAATAATTCAAATTCAAACCAAACAATTTGTGGCAAATAAAATAAAGTACATCATAAATTAAGCATTCTGTTTCTTTACAGAAAAACTTTGTTGTTTTGGTATTAATACTTTTTCTGTATGTTTATGTTTTTTCTCAAAGTATGTATTACTTATTCTAGCAGTATAACTATATAATCACACAACATACAAAATATGTAAAGTGCTCACAGCTCTTTTGAACAACCAGACAAAATAGTTGCAACAAAAAATAATTAAAGCTCTTGAAGCTGATTGCACCCTGTGTCATCTAGCTGATGCATTAAAGTGTAATTCGGCTGGGACAGTAAGGGCCGTGGGGGTGGTGTTGGTGTGGGTGGTGGAAGGTATGTTGGATGGGAAGAGTAGTAACTTCCAGACATAGGGAAACCTGGATGAGTTTGCATTGGATGCACTGAAATTTCACTTTCTTGTGCGTCATAAATCTGTGACATTATAGCTCTTTTTAATCTCAATACTAAGGCAGGATTTTTAATTCGCCCAAGTTCCTCCCCAACCTGTTTCCCAAAGGAATACTCCCCTTTTTCCTCTCTATTAGAAATTCGGTCTGCAACCTTGCTGAGTATTGCAATTTTTTGTAACTCAATGTTGTCATTTTTTTTACTCTTGTACTTGGCCCGACACAAAGGATATCCAGAGGCAGGTGGTCCTGAGGCAGGTGGTCCAGAGGCAGGTTGGTCATTTTCACAAGGTGTGTCACAAGAACTCTGCTCTAAACCAGGTGATAGATCGGTTTCATTTTCCATATCACTGTCTTCTCCTCCTAGAGCAGCAGTGTTGTCTTCAAGCTATAAAAGATGCAAAAATGTTGCTAAACAATTACAATGTAAACTGGGAAAATGACAACTGCCTTCCCACTATCTTAATTTCTCCCACTTTGTCCTCGTATTACCCTCATCTACATATATATCCCTTGCTACTTCTTTTTCCCTCCCATGTTCTTCTTTCTCTCTCCCTAGTAAATCTACTTACTTCCAAACTACTTTGACTTGGTCTTTGCAAAAGAAAGGGCTTCAGGAACTGCAAGTGTTGTAATATCCATTTCTGCCTTGCTGTTGGCTGTTTAAAGCCACTACCACTTGCTTTTTCCTTGATTAGTTTTCCAAACTGTGTCCTGAGAGTGGCCATTCTTGTTTGGACATCGTGTACTATAAAAACAATACCAGAAAACATATGGCATCTTTAAATTATTCTGTCTTTAGGCTCTCTATTTATTTAGGGTGACCAGATTTTTAATCCTTAGAAGGGCAGTGTTTAATGAACTGTGTATAGTTTGTAATACAGTTATATATAACTGCTCTCTCTCCCTCATAAACTATATAAAATATATAGTTTTTTGCATGCATATAAAAGATTGATACTAGCCGTGACTACTAGCCGTAGCTACACAATACATGCAGACTCATTTTCAGCACCGGCAAACAAGGACGTCTGGTCACCCTTTTGTGTGTGTGTGTGAATGAGTTAAAAAAAACGTAGTTACACTATAGCTAGCTAGCTACCTTTACGTATTACATCTCACCTGTTAACTGTAGCTCTTGGGCGATCTGCTGTAAAATATCATCTCGGACGACCCTGTCATGGTACACACTGCATGACACATCATACAGTGCTCGCTGTTCCTGCCAGAGTTCAGCGAGTTTATCTTCCTTTTCAATAGTCCAAATTCGCCGTGGCGGTGGCGCTGCCATTTTCGTCCTTCTTCTTCTGTGGTTTTCCTCAGCTCCTGATTGGTCAAATTCAGAGCCATAGACAAATCGGCCCGCACACACCTCACGAATTCAAGCCGACAGCTCCCGAACTTTTTCGACATGCTTAAAAATGATCGGGAGGTCGGGAGGTGCTCGGCTCGGCTCGTATTTTCCTCGCACACGATACGAGCCGCGACATGCGAGCATAACCGATTTCCACACGATTTCTCCCGAGTGAAAAAAATCATCTGCGAGCTCGTAAAACAGCAAAAAATCGCACCGTGTACGCCCGCCTTTAGAAATGTCTCCAAAATGGTGTTAAAGTCCAGTTTTTGTAGTTTTTGGTTAGTAACGGTTATTTTTTACGCAATTCGGCGATGACGTCACATGAGGCAGCCGTGGTGGAACGTAGCCTCCTCAGCCTTGCTCAGCTACTAGAACTAGTTCTTACTGACTATGGCGTCTAACTGGGATGAGGAAGAGGTGGCAAGACCCACAGTTAACATTTATGATGGCCCACAGCCATATAATTTCGAACCGTTTAGACGTGAGAGGGCGAATGAGGAAATACCGAGAGCCGATGGCCGTCAAAGACAAATAAATGCATGGTTAGAGGAGAATGACTGGAGAGTTGGTGAAGTGTCCTGGTGAGTTGCTACCATTTAGAAACCCAGCAATGACTGCTGGAGATAGTAGTCGGGTCGGGAGATAGCCGGGTCGGGCCGATATTTCCCGCCACTGTCCTCGGGCCGGGTCGGGTCGGGTCGGGCCCTTGATAAAGCACGTCACGTGTCATGCGCAGCGTCTAGTCCACTCGCACTCTCGCACGCGTGACGCATCACACCTGCTGTGCGTGCTGTAGGCTATTCTGTTGCTGTTCTAAGTGCGACATGGATCTTGAAGAAGCAAAGAAAAAAATTAAAACAGGAGAATTAACTTTGAGCAAGTTTGGAGGAAAATCGGAGGTATGGACACATTTTAAACTAGTCGTGGGGAGTGACAAAAAAAAATTCTGGCGCCACCCCTGGTTATAACGGCCCACATATTAAAAATGGTCGGGTTTAAATCGGGCTCGGGCTCATAATTACAGTGAACGTGTCGGGCTTGATTTTTTGGGCCCGATTTAAGCTCTATCGTGCGGCATCTCAAAATATGATAGACCTGCATGACACTGCTTACCGTATGAGGCTGCCTCTTTGATGGGACGCACCACATGGGCACCTTTTCTGAAGCGCGGATACCGCACGCAGTACTTCTCCGTCCCATCACTTCTCCGTGCTGTCTCGCGGTTGGCATTGTAATTGTAATGCAGCGCCGCTAAGAGAAGCCTACAAAATAACACATTTGAGAACATTTTTGAAACTTGGTGTATGTATGACAAAATACTACAATAGGCATGATAATAGGTACTATTATTACTATAAAAAGGCATAATAATTGTCAGTATTATTCCATTGGATAGCACTGACCTGCTATACATCCCAAGGTATGAAAACCCTGTGTGCTTGGGCGCGAAGTGTAAGATGAGGGAGTGGTAAGCCTCAAGGGAGAAGGTCTGATGCTGTGGAGACAGCTGTCGAACATCTTTCAGTAAGGCAGTCCTCGTGATTATGTTCTCCAACTTTACTGCTGCCAATGAGCCTGCAAAGACCAAGACAGGTAGGCAGACAGACACACAGATGGAAAACGTACAAATAGACAAGAAGATAGACAATTTTTTTTTTAAATGGAAACACATGAAATTGTCCTGCATATGAATTATAGCAAACATAAACAGTAAACAGAATGTTATGAGATTGCCAGGGAATGAAAAAATAATTTCATCACAAAGGTCACATGTCAAAGCATCCAGACAATCACTCAGACAGCAAATACAACAAAACTGTAGAGCGTGCATAATACCACATACTGTGTGTACTGTACCTGGGTCCAGCCACTCTTTGTTGCGCTGATCACCGTCTAGAGGGCCATGGGCACAACTGGAGAAGGCAGGGGTGTCATGGTCATGGATGTCCTGGATGTGGTTGACTAAACTTCTCCATTTGGCCTCCATGACCGCTGGGTTGCCATCTGGGGTTGAGGCTGCAGTCCAATAGAGGTGATTCACTATAGCAGGCCTCCACAACTGTAGTTGGTCACACTCTTTTGAAGCTGCATCCAATGCCTTCCCCAGACCTGTTTTAGAACAAATGGTATTAATTGATATGCACTAACAAAAACTGCTTCAAGGTTCCAACAATGGATACATACTTTTGGCAATGTGCCACACATCAAAATAATGCCGTGTCCCTTCAGGGCTTAGCTCCTCTCTCACCCATTTGGCAACCTAAGGAGAAATAAACAAACTTTTGTGGATGATTGACCTGTGTGGCCCTCAGTGCATCAGCAAACCACAAACATCCAGCTTCAGTGCAATTCAGATATTTACATTCTATACTGCATTTTTATTGTAAATACCTGGCGATGACGGTCCGTGATCAGCGTTGCCAAATGCAGGTCCTTTCCCCTCAGCAGGCCAACACTGCGCTTGAGCCCTTCAAGCTCACACCATGAGCTGTTGGGGACCTCTGAGCTCTGCAACATGACATAACACTGTAAGTGTAGAATGCTGGTGTTGTTGAAGGAGACGTCAATGAACCGACACGTTGCTGGTCCAGGCATTATGATACACTGTACTCTAGTTAGGCAATACACAATAAAGCTCTATGCATCGTTGTACTCGTGGAAAGATGTTATATTAGGATACAATCAGTTTACCAAATTGCAGAGTTCATTTCTTTGTCTAATAACATCAGGTTTACCTGAACAAGCTGAACATCCACCACCTTGTTCACTCTGTCCTCTATCAGAGAGTAGGATCCATACTTCGCGCAGTGCCCAGGAGAATCTGACCTGGAATTAATTACAAATTTGAATTATGTTTCAAGTTTTTAATAACCAAGGTCTGTAAAGACAATCCACCATGTCATCTGAAAATGCCAACTAAAGCCACCCTACATGATAACAACTAACAAAATCAAAACGTGCAACTGGTCTATGAGCTCTCACACTGGTTTACCTGCAGTCACCAGCAAGAACTAGCCCGCCATCCATTGCCCGTAGGTCACTAAAATTCTTTGCTTGATCGTTTTGCCAGGCCTGAACGATTACAGGGATGGTGTAGGGGCGTTGATGGCGAAAGAAACTGCTCGCACTGATGCACTGCAGGCCAAACAGAGTCAACATTCTTTATGTCTGGGTGGCCAAACATCCAGTGAAATGAATGGCCCCACTTAACAGGAGGTTGATGGTCGGCATGTTCCTGTGGAGCATTGGCTGGTTTGGCCAGAAACGGTTGTAGCCACATGATGCACAGTCCTAGATATGTAGAAAAAAAAAAAAAGTAATCAACAGTATATCAGGATTCAATATAGATTAAGTACTGTACATTACTGGTCAAAGGTTTCATGTTTTCAATGAAACACACATGACCAATACAGTATAACACTCAAATATGATGCCATCACAAACCAACAGACTAAACCCAGCCTGGTACATACATTGTAAATTAACTGGCAAGACAGTCAGAGCTATCAGATTGCAATTAGATATTCTGATTTATTATATATTCAGATGGCCTGCTGCGTAAACAAAACCGTACCTGCTTGATCTTAACAAAAGTTCCTTCCTGCTGCACGATGCTACTATCTGACCTCTCACAACAGGCCGGACAGATAGCAAAAAGGGCCATCAGCTCCTCTTGGCATACAATGAATTTGTCAATGGCACTACAACAACAAAAAAATGGGGGGGGGGGGGGTCATTCAAACTACAGTACACAAAAAAAAAAGAGCATTCAAAATGGTATATGTTGGTTTTAAATTATCTCACTTGTGGTGGGGGTCACAAGTGTAAGGTGGCTCCTCATCAAACAAGTCCTCCTCATCCTCCTCATGCATCGGCTCTTCGGGCGCCCATGATAAATCACTGATGACAGAGGCATTATCATCTTCATCTGTCTGTTCTGCACTAGCGAGGGGAGTGGAGGTTTGTGGGCTAAATGACGTCTGTGTGCCCACACTGACCATCTTGGGCTTCAGGTTAACCTGCACAGCTGTAAACATGCACAAAAAAACTGGGCTTGATTTGGTTGTTCTAAAGGTGTGACCCCCACCACAAGTGAGATAATTATTAATAAAAATCACCTTTTGTGATAAAAAAAAAACACACACACAGAGGGATCTAACAACATAAAAGCTAGTAAACAATGGCTACGTTTATATGTTTAGGTGAACTAATCGTTTAACCCACCAAATAGAATTGTAGTAAATGTACAGGGCGCCTTATTATTTTTCATCTCCATAAATATATCTAGTAGTAAAGCTAATGCAAGGGCTAGAAATCTATTAATCTTTTGCTGATACTTCCTTAGCTGTGTCTGAAACCGCTCACTCGTTCACTAATCCCTACATAGTGAATGACAGTTGAGTGCACTACATTAGCAAAGAATTCGGACGCTGACATAATTATCGCGCGCCAGAGAGCTCGGACAATTTGTCATAAACATTACCTACCCATCTTTAATATTTCCTTTTTTTGGCTGTATGAATTGTATGTAACAATTGTATGTATGTATTTTTCACGTTTATTGCGTTATTTGATAAAAAAAAAAGATAATAAAAACACTTGCTTGTCATTTATTTACTTTTTACATTTATATGTGAAAATAAAAGAGAACAAAACACTACACAACACATTTGTTTATTCAAATATAGATATAACGGTATATATAAATAAATAACCAGGCGTTCCATTCGACAGGGTCCATACGCAATGTTCTCTGCTCCCCTACTCCCTGAGCACGGTATATCAGTTGAAGTGGACTTCACTGACTATAACCGCTCATTTGAAACGCCCTGCAATTGTCATCAAAGAAAGTCAACGACGGAGTCGCGCAAATTATGATATAACATAAATATATATAGGACTACATTCATATTTTAATTTTTATTATTATATTATATATTTACAATTATATTGCACTATTTTACAACTACCTAAAATAAAATCACTTTACTTCACAAACCTGAGGTAAATTATAATCATCAAAAATAGTATATGTAATATTCACAACAATAACCGTTAAAATACTGTCATTTGTATAACAATGGCGAAATGTATGAATACTTACACACATACGTAAACTCCTCCATCGTTAGTTATGACCGTTCTGACTGGTGATGACGTGGTGCGCGAAATAACATTTCGGTGATCATCGCTCTCCACTTCCTGTGAAGTGATGTATCGATGTTCCCTTATTCCCTATGCCGTGCGCAGTGCCCTTCGAACTGAACATTCGCTCCCTTCGGATTAGAATCTAACTTAAGATGGCGGAAAACCCTGTGAAGTCCACTTCGCAGTCCACTTATGGTCAAATGGAGAGCGACGTTGTTGATTGTTTGAGCTGTGTTCTGGTCTCGGTATGGTGTGCAGGAGGTGGTGGGCAATAGAGGGAGTTCAATAGAGGGAGTTTGTTCTCAGCTCTCTCTATTAATGAGACTGCCAATTTCTCCTCCAACCTCGACAACAGAGGGTTGGACATTTCAAGTGCACTGCGGGGGGTTTTCAGGGAGAGAGACCTCGGCTACACCCTGACATTTGTGCAGCTCTATGCTAATACACCGCACAACAGGCTGCAGAAGGTCCATGTCCATCCGGTGAGTGGGTGCTTGGTCGGCTGTGGTGCATTTCACCCGAGGCACCAGAGAACAATGAAAAATAGGGCAGACACATATCTGACTTATATGTCAGATATGTGTTTGAAGTTCGGGTCCACGGTTAGGGCCCGTATCGAGCAGGTTGGGCTTTTTGAGGGGGGTGACATCCAGCACGTCATGGATGCCGAGTCCTCTTTCAGTGAGGAGAACTTGATAAGTTTGCTGAGGGACAAGCCTTTGCTTGTTCCCTTTGCAGATGTCAGTGCTGATGCTGGGGCCATTCAGACAGTCCGGAGTGTAGCCCAGCACATGGTGGCCAGACTGCGATCCCTTTTTGAGGGAAATTGCTGCAAGGGGGGTTATGAGCAGTCCTGGGCTGCTTTCCAGTTGGAGCTAGGGCTGGAGGAATTATTTTTCGGCCATCCATTCTCCTCACGGGACCACCAGTATAGTGCAAGCCTGGGAACCAGCTCTAACCAGAGCACAAGTTTGACCTGCCAGCGGGGATTTGCTGCACTTGCCCCAAGCAGCAGTGCCAGTGCTGGTCTCGTTCCACCTCCTTTGAGGCACTGGACATGTAATGAGACACAGCAAAGCCGCATTGAACGATTGTTCAAATTTTCAGATTGTGTGAATGCTGGCATGAGTGTGGTTGGGGCCGAGCTGACCATGCTGTTACTGTGCGATCTATATGATCGCAATGACAGGATCCCCATTGCGGCCCTGCGAAATAGTGACTGCGCGTTTCTCCTTGTTTTCTATTGTTATGCGCAGCATATTTCCCGTGCGCACAAACACAGCCACAGACAATGAATTGTTTGTTCGGTTAGCGAAGAAGAGCATGATGTATTTTGTATAAAGTTTTTTTTTTTTTTTTTATTAACTGCTTTGAGAACTGGAAATGCACAATTCATGCATACAAATCTGTATATATTAATAAATACAGATGATTAAATTAGACCAATGCAAAAAACGAAATTCATGCCTGCATTTATTAAGACAAACCTAGTAAAAACGAATGCAGTCTATACACTGACTTGGCAGCTCTGTGAAATGTAATACAACAGTGCCACCTACTGTCTAAATGCATTAACATTAAAAGTGTGAGGTGAACTCTTGCATAGACATAGGTAAATGGGTTTGTCTATTAGCCTGAAATAAAAAAAATTCAGATCTTGTGCTTCCTCACATTGGAGTCCCGAGTTCATGTACAAAGTTTGGTTTCGATACGTGACGGCGTTCCTGAAATATGAACTACTTCCTGTTTTGGCGACTACGCCGCTGATTTCGTTTGGCTGTGACGGGCAAACGCTTCCGAAAATTAAAAATCCTTCTAGTAACTTTTGTGAGGCTTGGTCCAAGGATCATGTACGTTTAGTTTCGTGAAGTTCGGACCAAATTTGTGACCTGTGAAACTTTAGTTTCGCTTTCTGTTCAATCCACTATGGCGGACAAACGACATGGACTCGTGATGTCATCTTCGCGAGTAACTTACACCGGTACTGACCGTACGTTTTAAAGTTGGAACGGTGTCTCTGTCTCAAAGGGCCTAGGCGCAGGAGCTGGCCAAAATTTTTCTCCCGGGAATAATAATAATAATAATAATAAGACTTAAGAAGAACAATAAGTGTGCTGCTTTCAGCAAGCACACTTAATTACATTTATGCATTTGGCAGATGCTTTTATCCAACGTGATTAACAGTGCATTTATTACAGGGACAATGACCCTGGAGCAACCTGGAGTAAAGAGCCTTGGTCAAGGACACACTGGTGGTGATGGCTGCGGAGATCGACCAGCAACCTTCTGCGTGCCAGTTCAGTGGTTTAGCCCACTACACCAAGAAAGAAATACAGCTATAACAAAAATTAGCACGTAATTGTAAACATTTGACTAGAGATGGATTGCTGACAACATGAATTGTTAAACATTTTAATATTTTTAAATGTTTTATAGATAATCGTGCTCATGGAGAGCAGACACACGGATGATCATAGCAGACACCGCAGCAGCCAGATTGTCCCGCACATCTTCTCCAATTTGTGGGGTTCAGGGGGGCCATCATCATGGTGTTCCTAATCTTCAATCTTCTCGACTGACGTGGGACAGGGTGGACTCGTAAATTGTATTTGACCACATTAGACGGGGTATCAGCCTGAAATGGAAGCACCACAACTTCAATTTGCCTGGAAGGGCCGTGTTGTTGATCTGTTTGAGGCTGATTGTGACCTGCCTAAGTTGTTCCACCTGTTCGGCGTCATTGACAGAACATTGGTGCCACATAGACCTATTGGTTTTTAGGAGATGATTAACGATATTCACTTCACCTATGCACGGGTTTAGGTCCATGTAATTCAGTGGTTCTCAAACTTTTTTGGTCATTCCCCACTTTAGACAAGGGGGAATTTTCAAGCCCCACCTGCCCCCATTGCCCCAACACAATGCTAATGAAATGCGCAACAAGCTTAAGTCAGCCGCCGATCGGTCTGCGCAGAGCTGCATGAAGTCGAACAAGCCTTAAGACTTTTTAAGGATCCGCGGAAACCCTGAATTCACTCTACATTGTTTTTTGTTTTCTGCATTACTCAACTTCATTAAATGTAATTTCCTGTTTGTTTCACAAAAAACTGCATTAAATCAGCAAAACTGCTAAATTAGATTATGATTATATAGAAAATACGTTTAATATAACACAAAGTATAACTTGCTTATTAATCAAATGATTCACAACAATAATAAAAACAAATTAAACTTTATACCATTCGTAATGCAGGGACAACGAGGAAAAAACATGAGGAAAAAAAACGTTCTGTGTATTTTGAGCTATATGACTTACCACAGTTTGCTGTAGTTCTAAACCAGTGATAGATAGGTAATGTAGTCTTCCAGTGAGCGCCGACGGTAACCCAAACAATTGCTGTAAGAAACATGACCATTCCCATCAATGTGTCTATAAACACCAGTGACTCTGCAGAAACGCTGGATTGAATAAACAAGACACTGTCCAATGTCCATTCACATCATCATTTAAAAGCACCCAAAACTGCCCAAATCACCAAAATAACATACAATCAATTAAAAACATGACTAATGCATACCAGTGATTCTGCAGAAACGCGGAATTAAAGCAGCTATCAAATTTCTCATCAACAGTCGTAGTTAAACGTAGCTGAAGTTGCACATGCGGGAAAAAAGCAAACTTAGATCAAAATAAACTACTTGCTCTGATCAACAAAACATTTGACATTTTTAATGTTTAATAAATTAATAACTTGAATCAACTCAGAAAGATGCATAAACACTTCCAATCAACATCTCAGTTTAATTTTTTTTTTTTTTTTTTTTTTTTTTTTTGTCATTCTGCAGCCTACAGGTTTCACCCACTGCCATTCTAAACGACTTTAGTTTTGCCTACATTATGAGAATGGTAACACCTTATTACCAAACCAAACCATTTTACATTATTATTATTATTATTATTATTATTATTATTATTATTATTATTATTATTATTATTATTATCTAAAATGTGTAAATGCAGAAAGATTTTCTGGGATAAGAGTTAGGGGCTAGAAAATGTCATTACGTTATCATGAAACCAATACACACAAGGAATATCCTTAATAAAGTTTGTCTCTGTGTCTGCTGTGTATGTGCGTTTTTGTGCATGTCGCATTATTGAGTTAACATGGAAATGTGCATTCATTTGTGGAAATTATAGGATACTAGTGGAAACCCCAAAATATTAAAATTACAATTAAACAATGAGTGGTCCTCCAAGACAATACCTCACTCAAATATTTCAGATAAAAAAAAAAGATATACTGTTATCGATTTATATTCACACAATATGGAGTCTAATATTTCTATAATACAAATATGTGTCCTATCCTATATGTCTATCCTACAGCCATCACCAATAACCCTAAACCTTTTTTATATTTAAAAAATACGCCTACATCAGTTTATCTAATGGCTAATCAAATACCCTAAATATGTAGCCTACAGCCTACATCTTTTTCTTTTTTTATTTACATTGAAAAAACAAAAAAACTTAAATTAGAATTATTCTTGAAGTAATATATTCTGTGAAAATTGTATCTACTTTTAATTTTTGATTGCTGATGTCATGCTACATTCAAACCAATACAGTTAATGTGATAGGCTACCTTTTAATTTTGATCGTTAATCTCCTGCTACATTCAAAAAAACACAGTTAATGGGATAGGCTACCTTTTCTTTACAAAAGCGAATCAGAAACCACCAGTTGAATACGCCCATTTCAATTTGAAAAATACGAATATAAATCCGCTCTTTTCAAATAGGCTAAGCATTACCGCTTTAGATTTGCTCAAGACAGCAGCCCGCCAAGTCAACAATTCAATTTGCAGAATGGACAAATCAAATGAAACCCCAATAACTGGCTACATGCATTCGGTTTCTCCAATAAAGACATAAAAAAAACCCCAGATATTTTAATGCAACTGTCCAAACATCACGGGACGAATACCACCAGGCTGTATTTTTTACTCCCGAAAAACACAGCAGCATAATGATGGCAGAGAAAAACAAGACTCCGGTCAAGTTAAAGGGACACCAGGCAACTCTTGAGTGTTTTTTCTCTACGAAGCTCCCCCTAGTGTCTGGTAGTAAATGCTTTCAAACACAATGTCGTAAAAACGAACTGTTGTCCCCTCCCCCCTCGCCACGAGCAACCCAGCTGATCAGCTGTCAACCCAGCTGAGCAGAGGAACCGGCTATTTCAAAACCAGTTATGTCTACCGAGGCAAGTAAAGCAATACTTTCTTTCCAACTGATGGCGATTTTTTTTATTTTATTGTGTTGTCATGCATACTAGTATTTTTACCGAGAACGAACGATATGAACGAGGCGAACTACTGCTTTCGTGTTTGTTTGTTTTTGGGAGAGTGGGCATGAGCATAAAATATATATATATCGGAGGCTAATATTTGTCTAAAGTTATATTAGCAAGGTTCATCTAGTAGAATGACGGTTACCTTTGCCTGTCTAAGAAAACATCAGAACGTTTTTTCTAGCTCGATCATGATATGTGCAACATGTTTATTGCCTATTATCAGACGCGTTGACTTAATGACATAAAATAAAAGTGTAAGTTACACAAATAAAACCGACAGAGGAACGGCCACACAACTACAGAAATCAAACGTGTTTGCTAATGACAATGCCTAACATCAAAGTTATAGTATCTAGCGTAACGTTACTAGTAAGCCCGTAACAGACAGCGATCATAATAGAAAAACTTTACAGACAATAGCAAACATCCTGAGGTCACAATTACTTGAAATTTAAATATTAAACACAGTTTATTCCAAAGATACTTACAAGTGCAACAGCAATAAGGCCAGGTCAGCATCCGTTTTGCAGGCTTCTGTTTCTCTCAGTTCTCACCATTCTGAAAAAGCCGGTCCGATATTTAACTTTACTCGAGTCTGACTTATTGCTCGGTCAGTCTCCCGTTTCCTCTTTCGTTGGTCCTCCGACAAAGATTTCCTAGCTTTCTGCTTCTTTTTACAGGCTCAGCCATAACTAAATCTATCGTTGCCCTTTGCTTAGCTAGCTGGTGCTTGAATGGGGGCGTGTAATTACGTGTGCAGTGCCGTCAAGCAATTCGTTACATCGCGAGACCTGATATCACGCGATACTTCCTGACACCGACCCGCGTCCCAAAGTTGCAAGTGAGTTTTTTCCGCTCTCGGGCACCAGGGGGGTGCGAAACCACCACCATTCAACCCGAAATAAGTAATATAACCATTCCACTGACTCCGAAGCTGTTCAGTTAAGGTTAAAAAGTTACCTAGAGCCCCTTTAAACAACGGCAGAAAAGCAATTGGTAAGTAGGCTAACTTACGTGTTCTATTTTGCAATAGAATAACAATTTATTCTATGCGAACTATTAGTATTATTTATACTACAGGGCTGTTGAATGCTTGAATCTGATTGGTTGACGAACGTTCTAAGGTGTGCATTATTTTCAGGGAAACGCACGGCTAAAGTAGTTCCAGGCAGGTCTTGACCGCATTACAGTTCCATATCACTTCGCGTTGTGACCGCATTACCACCTCGGGTGTGCATTATTTTTCTAATAATTCAACGGCCTGTCGTCAATTATTCCTTACTTAATTCTTTGTTAACCGAAGATACATAGGTTAGAATAAATTTATATTTTATAAACCTATTAAAAAGTTACGTTATAATTACCCCCTTAAAATCACGTATAGGCTATATGTTTTGGCTTTGAAGGTCATACGATTATTTTTTTTCCTTTACCAAGAAACCGACGGTTTGATTCAATAATTGACATTTTCTGTTCGTCATTATAGGTTTTTATAATAGTTTCTGCAAACTGTAAATTTTCAATAAGGGGTTAAACGGATCATAGTTGATCCGTGGACCAATCACGGTTCAGCACTCATGCGTTTCCAGAAACGCTAGCTATTATTTTAGCTCTGGAACAGACAGTGTGTGTCACGCACAGAGTGGATCAGATAGAGCGCGAACTCAGAAATAATTTGTCTTTCCCATATCCATAACAGTCACATTTTTGCTGTGGTATCAGACTACTTTAAATGAGCTTTTAAGTAACGACTGGAAAACGACTGTTGAACTACTGGATTTTATGAATATGACTATAGTTTAGCAAAAATTTTACTAAACACTTCACAATGCCATTTAACGTTAATCATGAATAAATATAGAATTGACTACCCGTTTTCTTATTGTTCCCATTTAAATTTACTCACACAATACATCTCTACTTTTCAGGCCATACGGACAATTTTGACATTCATTGCTCCAGACACACCACTGTGGACGTCACAACTGAACTGGAATTCACATACAGACCACCTCAACAGACTCAACCTAATGTAGCTGAAATCAGCAACATGATCATGAACATGTCGCCTTTAATCACTGAGTGTCGCGAATGTGATGGCGTATTGTTGTTTAATGTAGAAATGAGTTACTCTAAAACTGTACATAAATTTCTTTCATACATTAGAGTGATTTTTTTTTTTTTTTTTACATATAATTCATAAAGTAAAAAAAGAACCAAGAACGAACTATAAACATATCCTATGTTGGATATTAACATCCAATAGTGTAAATCGCGGCAGCAATTTCAGATTATAGTCCAAGGCATAGAGAGGCTATAGGCATACTCCACTTTAAAATGAAAATTGTCACCATATAGTCACCCTCGTGTTGTTTCAAACCTGTATGAATTTCTTTCTTGTGCTGAACAGAAAGAAAGATAGTTAAAAGAATGTCAGTAACCAGACAGTTTCTGCTCCCATTGACTTCCATAGTATATACTTTTTTTCCTACTATGGAAGTCAATGAGACCAGAAACTGTCTGGTTACTGACATTCTTTTAATTAACTTCCTTTCTGTTCAGCAGAAGAAATTCATACAGGTTTGAAAAAACACGAGGGTGACTATATGATGACAAAATTTTCATTTTAAAGTGGAGCATCGCTAAGTCCCTCCCCTCTGCTTTCAGCTCATGGGACCTTATTTCGTAATTAATATGTGGTAGTCAATGGCGAGAGACAACTTATATTTTTATTCCATCTAAACTGTGCCCTGAATTATGATATTTGTCAATTTAAAAGATAATTATGAAGTCAAGAAAGTCACAGTTTATTAAAACAGAAGATTAACATTTAGTTTTATGTGAATATCGCTTAATGAACTACATCTCTTATCTTGCACTATATACGTCATAGATCCTTTGCTCATGTGTACAGTCTGGTACAAAACACTCAAACATGACGGTGTAACATTATGATTATAACATAAGACTATAGAAAAAAAAAAGACAAAATGCCTTTTGGGTTTGTAGTTTTTGTAATTACATATTTTCAGTCTTATACCTCAACAGTTTTACATCAAACTATGACTTTCTTGACTTTAAAATGTATCTTTTAAATTGACAAACATCATATGTGTAATTAAGGGCACAATGCAAACGAGATCAAAATATTTGTTGTCTCTCACCACTGACACTTCCGGGGTTCTTCCCACCTGAGCCTAACTTTCGATTTCAAAATGGTGGCTGCGTAAAATCAGCATATTGCATGTATGCACAAATCTGGGTGAGGCTAAACAATCAGTTTTGAAGTAGGCTTCTGCAGAGGCGGTGTTTCATACCCTTTGACATCATAAATCCCCACTTTAAAAAAACATTATACATTTATTGCTGTATTAAATGTATTATAATTAAAATTATTATGTAATGTTTATCAACTAAAACTTCAAAACCCAGTTTCACAGACATATATGGCATTTACCTCTAAATTTACCTCTAATCTGTTTTTATATTTCTGTTTGAGGGCCAAATTTTAGAACTATAACATAACTGTCACCTTATACTTCAAAAAATGTAACATTCAAAGATAACTACACAAACACACTAGTTACAGATCCTTTGTTTTAATACATTATTAACCATTTACTCTACTTTACAGATTTCACAACTCATCGCAACAGTTACAGACATCAGCACCACAAGCACAATGGTCACTGCCCATGACAGCAACAGTGAGGTGAAAACCTGCAAGATTGCAGACGAGACTGGGACCATTCCTCTGTCCCTTTGGGACAATCAAATTGATCAGGTTGTAATTGGAAAAACATATGAGTTCACAAATCTCTCAATGAGATTGTTCAATGCTAAAATTCACTTAACCACCACGAGAAACACTAAAATCAGGCAACAAACCACAACTATTACATTACCCACCACCTCATCAAACACAAATGATACAAATGAAACACACACTGTTACACAGGAAATCGAAGGCAGCACAATTTCTATCAAGAAATTGTGCCCTAAATGTCACTGAACACAGACAAATTTCAATCCAAGAGAAAAATTTCACAGATGCACTACTTGTAAGATTTTGCGAAAGCAGGAGAGTTATATTACCAAGTATAATGGATCTCTCATTGTGAAAGTAAACATGGACGAGATCTCATTGACCATCACAAACTCAGTTTTGACAAAAATTTTGAAAAATGAGACTGATTCAAACTTCCTAGATGCCCAAGACGTTGAAGAGTTTATACTCACCTGTGGGCCTGTCACTGTGTCTTTTACAGATGACAACCATGTCACAAATATAACAAAATTAACACCAATTGACACACAAACTGACACAGAACTTTGCAGAATCGCAGAAGCAGTGTCATCACAAACCACTGAAAAACAGAACCCTGGTGAAAAGAGACCCGCTTCACCTGCACAAAAACAAATAGAAGCAAAACAAACACAACCAAACACAAATGCAGACTAAACATATGCCAAACACATAGATACATGGTGGTTTTTCTTTTTTTTATGGAATTGTAATACTTTCAATTGAGCGTCAGCGTCAGTTCTGGCAGGCCAGGTAGTCAAGACGCTGCTAATGCTATTGCTTCAACTCTGTCCCGCCAGCTGATCTGCATTAGCTCGTTAACTCCCCTCGCTGCTCAATGGCCAAGCTCAAACAAGGCGCCCTATTTAAAGCACATTCAGTTTGCTCATACATGCTGCTGCTCGCTACTGCTCAGGGCCGGCCCGAGGCATAAGCGAACTAAGCGGCTGCTTGGGGCCCCCTCGCCACCAGGGGGCCCCCAAGCAAGGTTTTTTTTTTTTTACATATTAATTAAATTAAACAAGTGACATAAATGAATGAATGGATTAATAATTCAAGACAAGAAAATTCTGATTTCATGATCAATATAGCCTACCTGCCTACAACTGCTGCTGTGTCTGCCAGTGTTTGAGTCATGCGCATAACCTCGCGTGCATAGACAATTCGTGCGCAAAGTCACGGTAATGTTAAGCCATGTCACAAAAATTTGATTTGATCAATGATTTATCCTTTAAATTTAATGATATTCAGAACAGAACAAGAATAAAAAAATAACTAAAAACAAGCCAAAACGAAATAATTTAAAGCGAAAGTGAAAGCGGCGTTGGGCTCACGTATCTCTCTCATTAGAATCAAAATGTTTCAACATTCGCAATGGATTTGGATGGTAAACTATTCTTTATTATAGGCTTATTTGTACTTCACCCACGTTCCAATATCGAGGGAAAAAAATCATTCTCTTCACATGCGCAAAAATGTGCTTGAAATCCAATATCGAGGGAAAAAAATCACTCTCTTCACATGCGCAAAAATGTGCTTGGAAACATCACAGTTGGCCGTTACGCAGTGCTGAATACGAATTGTAGGTTTATTTAAACAGAGCAGTGTAATTTTTATATGTTAGGTTGACTATAATCCTATTTTATTATTATATTTTATTACGGCTATAACGAACAGGCTGCGATGTCAAGATTGCAATGCTTGAATATGTTGTGTGTGTGTGTGTGTGTGTGTGTGTGGCACGGGCGCGATCGAACAGTCGAAACATAAAAACATACTCCGTCATGTTCATACAAGACATCATTCAAACTGCAGTGTTGCAAAACGTTTGAGGATATTTTGCAAATAAGTTTTTTAATATGTTTTGTGACAATTTGTTCTCAGAAGTTTCAAAGAGTTAGTAAAAGAGTAAAGAAAAAGTTAAAACATTTTTAAGTATCTATTTTTTATTAAATATTTATTTTGTATTAATACATAACCTCATTATATTAAAGTATAATGTAACATTATAGAGTGACATTGTGTCAATAATCGTCAAGCACAGGTGACTCCGCGTGGTGGGAGGGGGCCCCCCAAATCAAATTCTGCTTAGGGCCCCCAAAAGGCTCGGGCCGGCACTGCTACTGCTGAACTGTACACTGGTAAATCACTCATGTTGTTAAACGTAAAAGTACTGATTCTACTCATCCTATTGTCTATGACTTCCACCGCTGTCGAGGAAGAATGGCAAGACTCTTCTGAGGAAACCCGGCCATCACCACTCCAATCGGACCAGGGGCAGGATGCCTGCCCGGAAGATAACGCTACCGTTCGTAGGAGTTCTCGGCGGTTGGCGAATAAATCCTCGTCCCAACCATGCATCGGCGATTGGCCCGTGGCAAAAATACTGGAAACCCTATTTACAAATGATATTCAGCCTCCGCGTGGCGCCTCTCACGAGGACCTATTTGTCCTCCTCTGCGATTCTCTAAATATCCCAGTTGAATCTCCGCCGGTGCCTCCTCCCCAGTCCTCCGGAAAAAAGCACACCTCGAAGCGCAAAAATCCCGAGATGGCCAGCAAAGCCCCAGCACAAAAACGGGCCAGCTGCTCTGTTCGTCCGGGTGCAAGTGCTTTTTCAGCAGATGATCCAGTGCTTATGGCACTTTCTGATATTCAATCTTCTCTCCTCGACATGTCCGCTAGGATATCAACACTGGAAGAAGGCTCCCTTTCTAGACCTTCCTCGACCCCCGTCTCTGCTCAATCGACATCCACCCCGGCTTCAACCACCGCTGCTGTCTCCGATCCGCGCCAGCCTCAAGTTGATGACGTCACCACGGAATTTGTACCTAAAAGGACCCTAGCAACCGCCGTACCTCTTTCCACTGGCTCGCCTTTTTTCCCACCAGCTGCTGCCATCTCTCATCAGCTGAGGGGTCAGATATTGGCAGGTAATGACATTAACCTCGTTAAACTCTTGCTGGGCTCCGAGCTGTGTGAACGGCGTGTAGTAGACTGTGGTGACGTACAGGTCGAGCTAAAAGATGGGGACCCTAGACTTTCAAAAATTCTAACTTTTCCCGAGTTCTGTACCGCATTTGGAGTTTATAGGGATGTTATTTGTGAGGTCCAACCAGCGCGCAGAGCCGAACTAGATACCTATCTGGCCATAATTTCTGATCTAGCTCTCTCTTACGGTGGGGTTCTGTTCTACGAGTATCACAAGTATTTTTCTGCAAAGGCAGCTATGTTCATTCAACGCTTTAATCAGAGACTGGTCCGTGGTCGATCTCGCGCTCATAAGTAGACACTTCACAGGTCACCAAATTCTGTCCTGCTCCGTTTGCGGCTCTCTCTCGCATTCTACTAATTTATGCTCTAAATCTAAGCCTATTTCTTCCATGTCTCATCCCGGCACGAGCCATAAATCTGGCCCCCAGGTGAATAACTTTGGTACTCCTATTTGCTTTAATTTCAATGAGAATATTTGTAGGATGCATAATTGTAAATATTTTCATGTTTGTAGCTACGGTGGGAACGCCCACCCAAAGTCTGTGTGCCCGAGGAGAACCCGCTTCATAAAAATGGAGCGAAAGAAATAAAACCATCAACTCCATTAACGTCCCCAAGCTGGGACAGGCGTTGAGAAAGCATCCTGACCGCTGTTTTGTGGATTATTTACTGACTGGTCTTATTCAGGTTTTTTTTGCTGGCCTGCTGCATTTTCCTGCTGTATCTTTTCATTGCCATAACCTATTGTCCGCGTCTCAGGAGCCGGAAACTGTGGATACCTTGCTCGAGAAAGAGGTTAAGAAAGGATTCATGATAGGCCCATTTGATAATTCTCCTTTCCTGATTTTTAGGGTAAGTCCTATAGGGGTAGCCACTCGAAAATATTCGGGTAAAAAACGTTTAATTATCGACCTTTCTGCTCCCCACAATGGTTTGGCTGACAGCATCAATAGCCTTATTCCTTTAGCCCCATTTTCTCTGTTTTACAACACTGTCGATGATGCCATCAATTTCATAAAAAAGGCAGGACGTGGAGCTTGGCTTGCAAAGGCAGATATTTCCGATGCTTTTAAAGTTATGCCATTGCATCCCTCACAGTGGCATTTGTTCGGCGTTCAGTGGAGGAAAAAAAATTATTTTGCGGTTAGACTCACTTTTGGCTGTCGTAGCAGTCCAAAAATATTCGATACCTTGTCTGAGGCTTTGTGCTGGATTCTTCTTAATAACGAGAAATTATCCTTCGTCCTTCATCTTTTAGATGATTTTCTCCTGATAGATTTTACTTCCAAAAAATCTGACTTTTCTATCTCGACTCTCAAACGCACTTTTTCTGAATTAGGCGTTCCTCTCTCGGAGGAAAAAACCGTGGGTCCAGTCAAAGTCATCGAATTCTTAGGCATTTCTCTCGATTCAAATCGCATGCAAGCTTCACTCCCCCTCGAGAAATTAGCGCGAATAAGACAAGTTATGAAAGTTGCAAAAAATTCAAAATCTTTCTCTAAAAGGGACTTGCTCTCTCTTTTGGGGCACCTTAATTTCGCGATGAGAGTAATTCCTCAAGGCAGATCTTTTATTTCCAGGCTTCTTGACCTTTCTAAATCTGCAAAAGCTCTCAGTGACATAGTTACTTTAGACGCAGGATGTAGATCTGAGCTTAAATTTTGGTCTCTGCTTCTAGATAAATGGAATGGCATTTCCTTTTTTCTTAATGATTATATGGAATCCTCTTTAGCTCTTAATCTGTATACTGATGCTGCACCTTCCATAGGGTTCGGGGGAATTTTCAAAAACGAATGGTTTGCGTCCGCCTGGCCGGAAGAATTGCGTTCCTTACCTGCCGGTGATTCCTCGACAGCCCTATTAGAATTGTATCCGATCGTCGTTGCATGCATTCTGTGGGGTAAACACTGGGCTAGGAAACAAATTATGTTTTTCTGCGACAACGAAACGGCGGTTAATATAATTAATAAGAGGCGTTCATCCGTCCCGTTTATCAACAGGTTCATGAGACGTCTTACATGGCTGTCAGTTATGGGGAACTATCATTTTCGTGCAGAACATATTCCCGGTTTGAATAACCAAGTGGCCGATTCTTTGTCTCGCTTCAATTTTCAGAAATTTCATCTCCTGTGTCCAGCTGCAGCACAATCAAGCCTGGAATGCCCGCCTTTCAGCCAAACCATTCTAGATTGAATAACCCTCTTCGATCCTATATGCATTCTGCTGCGCAGTACATGCGGGGGGGTTTGGCTAGTTCTACATTAAAATCGTATGACTCTGCATGGTCTTATTTCATCAGTTTTTGTGCTGCTTTATCTGTAGCTGCTCTGCCTGTCAATATATCATATATTAGTGTGTTTATAGTCCACTGCTTCGAGGATCGAAAACTGCAGCCTTCTTCAATCAAAAGTACGGTCGCTGGCATTCAATTCCATATGCGCTGCCTGGATCCATCTGCTTCCAGTATTTTGGAAAATCCTTCCATTCGCCTTTTGCTGAACGGGATCAAAAGACAATCTCCTCAAGGCAATGATAAACGTCTTCCTTTTACTCTACCTTTGGTTAAACAAATCATATCAAAATTACGGGATGGGTGTTTTGGGCAGTACACCGATCAGTTGTTAGAAACAGTCATTCTCACAGCCTTTTTTGGTTTTCTAAGGGGTGGTGAAATTTCTTCACGCACTTGTTCATTTGACCCAAATCTCAATCTAACAATTTCTGATGTCTCAATTCATGATCACCATTTCACATTATTTTTAAAACATTCCAAATCTGATAAAAATTCTAAAGGCGTAATCGTGTACATCTCTGAGTCTAACACTGTGTTTTGTCCTCTGATTTCCATGTTGTCCTATTTGAGGTACCGCCCCAGTGCTGATCCGCAGGAGCCGCTGTTCGTCACGCAGGCAGGGAAAACAATGTCCAGAACCTGGTTTTCTTGTCACCTACGCCTCCTTTGCCAATTCTGTGGACTGCCCCCGGACCGCTATACTGCTCATTCTCTGCGCATCGGCGCAGCAACAACAGCGGCAGCATCTGCTCCGGTTTTAACCCTTAAAGCTATGGGGCGGTGGTCTTCTGCTGCTTACGAACGATACCTCCATCCCGACGTTCGGGCTATTCTTGACGCCCAGAAAGCCATGAGCTCAAGTCTCTGATTGTTTCACTAATAAACGCATTTGATCATTTTTGATCACACTTTGCTCGCGCTCTGCTCAGTATAACTCGATGCGCTACCAGCTGTTTAATTCCTTCATCTAGCTCGTTTTTCAGAAGGTGGCTTAGTCATCTCTTCATAGTGCTTAAACTGTAGACTGTCAAAACAGTTCAAAGACAGATAATTCTAGGTAACAGCATGTTTTTAGCTATAGCGGTCTTGAATAGTCATTTCAGTAATTAATTAATAATTTTTACTATATAGCCTAATATAATTGCTAAATTAGGGCGGCTCAGACGACACCGTTCGAGACACTCAATTTCTGTTTTGGGGGAATAGCTCATCTAGTCAAATAACGTATGATTATAACATATTGCAAATTATCCATATATTCATAAGATTACTAAGCATATAAATTGTTAAATAATCATCCTCTGTCAGAGGATTGCCAGGTGTGGTTTTGTTTGGGGGGATATTTTAGCTCTCACAGTCCTAAACTGTGTGAACGTTCCCTAATGCTGCTGCTGCTGTCCTCTGACTCTCTGCTATTTCATGGTGCTCATGAAAGGTCAGAGGACTCCCTGAACAGAGCCATACCGCCAAATTTCAATTTCAGGAACATCAACCTGTTTGCAATCATTCAATAAAATTCTTAAATTATTTTTATTGTCTGTGTGTTCTTGACTTAATGGACCTGACAGAATTTGTATTATTTTACATTATGAAAAGTAGATATTTATAGTTTTTGTTTAATTTATACCATATAATTTAACTAAGAATTTACTGGAATTGATAAATATTTTTGTTTTATACTGATAGTTATTGTAACTGATTACATGTGTTCATCATTTTGTTTTATATTCACTGTCAATGTTCAAACTTTTGTTCACTTACTAATTCTCACACTTTAATTTAACACTTAATATTTTCTATTCTTTGCTTTTTTTGCTTTAACACTTTGCTTTTACATTTATTATAACATGTTCAAATCTTGTTCTGAATAAAAATAAAATGTTCAACAGCAATGTAGGCCTACCATGTCACTTCTTTCTTTAAAGGTGCCCTTCCATGGATTATTTTATAATGTTTCCTGGGCTGCCCTTATAATGTTAGTTTATTTTATAGATCAAAATTTCTTATAATTTAGAAATAAAAGACCTTTTTCTTAGCCTGATTTTAGCCTCTGACTTCAACACTCTGTTTGAAGGGGCGTGTTTCCTGTGATACTGCAGTATAAACGCACACTGCTGTGATTGGCTGCTGTGAGACCTTAGTCAAAAGGTGTGTTGGACATCGGCTGCGGCTGGATGTAACCGATCGGCGAGAGTAGCCGCGTGCAGGCGGGGAGGAGCTGCAAACGGAGACGTGAAGTCGGACACTTTCTGGTTCCCGTAGTGACCGCTCACGTGATGTTTGCATACTTTACCACAGCTGAAGTGAAATAAATGCAATATTTGCCTAATAATGCACAGATGTTTCAGAGACATTTTCATTCAATACTTTATGTACTGCTTCATACAGCGTCTGTTTGAACAAGAATAAAGTTCAACATAAGCTACTATCAATGAAGTGGAGTCTACGTTTTTTAATCAGTTTTAATTTGATAAACATGACACAATATAACATCGCAACGACATGAAAAGAGTGTTTACTGTTATATAAAACTGATTTGTGAGCTTTAGAGGAACTAAAGGTGTTCGAATAAACACGAAACACACGTGATCGTTGTCATGCGGTGAATCCGGCCAATCGTGGAACAGCTGTGTCGTCATCAGCCCTCGTGCAGCCGCTCTTGAGAAGCTGCGCTGGCTGAGTTCTCCGGCTACTCTCGAATCGCTCTCGCGGTACTTTGATGGCATACGTCACAGTCACGTGGTGTCGGCGCTGTATCAAGTCGGACAAAATTTCTAACCGGCATGCACTGCTTCAAGTCAGCCGCCGATCGGTCTGCGCAGAGCTGCATGAAGTCGAACAAGCCTAAAGGCTCAGTGCCATAGAGAGAAATGGTTTCTCTCTCTCTATGGCTCTGACTTCAGTCTAAGCCAGGCTGTTGATCACATGAATGAACATCTTATCATTACAACGCAGTTTCTGTACTCTCACTAATGATTTCACCAATGCAAACATGATGTACGTACAGTACTTCGTTGTGCAGTGTAACCGCATCATTGATTCAATAACGACTTTTGGCAAGTGTCCAGATAAACTAGCGCTGTGTCTTTGTGTGATTGACAGCTTGGGCGAATGGAAAAGGATTATTCTTTGATCGCTATCTGTATATTAATCACAGTTTAAGTAAGATTATTTTCATCCTACTAAGAGAAACGACGTGAAGTTGATCGTTTAGTCACTGGCTTGATTTACTGATGCATAAACAGTAGAGTCATATAGGGAATGTGAAGGTGACGTCACGCCGTGTTGCAATATGGGTCCGCCGCCATATTGAGAGGATCGCGCCCTATTCCGCTGTATGTGAATTCATGTGTTGGAGGCTGTGTTTAGATTTTCTGTTGAGATTTTTAGTAACGTCGATATGGCTGGTCAGTACTGCTCGATCAAGAACTGCCATAGCAGGTCACACGATCGTTCAGGGAGGAAAATGAACAACAGAATACGTTTTTTCCTTCCTTGAAAAAACAACATGGGAAGCAGATGGAGGAGCTGACGAGAAGGCGCCGGATCACGTGGGTTGCCGCAATAATGAGAAAAAAATAATAATTTTTAATAAACAAATACAAAATATTGTCTTCTAAAATTCTCATAAATATGGTTCTGCCATGTGAGGGTGAGACTGTGGTTCTTGGACAAAGTTGTCATAGTCTGCTGTGCTCTTACAAACATGTGTCCAAGTGTTGTGCAGTGATTGCTAAATCATCTGGTTTGTAAAAACGTTTGTTAAAAGTTGTACAAAGCTAGAGGTTTTGTATTGTATATTCCTTGATGACTTGTAGGATAGTTGATGAATTGATGATTTTGTGGTTCATGTTAGCAGACGATAAAGCCAGGCCACAATGCATGAATCAAATAAATTATATTTATTTTGTTTTCAATTAACAATTTGCTTTGATATTCTGTACATCTTTTTACATGCCTTTTTAAAATGTTAGTGAATCAAGGTTTTGTATAACTGCTTAATAAATACATTAACTTAAGTGACTTTTATCTGTTTCTGTACTGATTGCATCCACAAAGACTCTTTTAAATAACGTTACACATAAACTGGGATGGGCAAAGATACATCAATCTATTTTGAAGGGATTTATAGCTCTTAAACTCCTGCAAAGTGTACGCACTCAATTCAAAAACAAGGTAATTAACGATGTCCAGATTTGTGAGCGCAGGTAACGTTAGTGCGTCTGGATCTGTAATCCAGTCTTGGGCTGCTAAATCATATGGATCAACGTTGTTTATCGCGGACAGTTTGTCCAAATAACGTTTTTGGCAGTGGCATTGGGTCCCTTCTCTTTTTCTTTCAATTTCTTCCGTTTTTCTTCAATTTTACCTCGTTTTAGCCAAACACACCCAACTATTACATGTCATAGCAACGGGCGGTGAAAAGTAAACAGAGATCGTGCCTCCTAAGATGGCGCCCACGTCCCATAATGCAACACTGCGTGACGTACCTTCACATTCCCTATTGAAAGAGCCATTTTGGACCAAATAAATAAATAAATAAATAAATCTGTCTGGACCCGCAAAAAATTAAAAGCCTTATATAAGCCTTATAATAAAGGCAACACATGCTATAAGTGTCTATATTAGCTTTATTAGCGACTGTTATGGTTTCCATGGTGATGCGTCATTGTGTGTCACGTGACACACCGCAGCAACAACAAGAGCTGAATGAATGATGATCTGCTTTTATGTCATTTTTCCTTTTTTTATTCCAAATATTCACAAATTTGTTAGATATGGCATAAAATATCTCATATTCCGATTGTCAAATATATGCAAGTGGATGTGTTTTGTTGTTTAAAGCTACACTGTGTAACTTTTTTAGTTGATTCTTAGCAAAAAACACTTAGTTCTTTCAAAAATATATGTGCTCATTAATGTATATTTACTTCTTTCAAGTAATAAAGTATTCTCTTAAGTTTATAATCTGCCATTGAAAGTACATACGGGTGAGGGGTTCGTATGCCGGTCGCCATGTTGCCCCTCCATCTTGAAACTACATTAGCCAAAGAGGGACATGCCTGTAAATTCAAGCTTCGCCTTTTGCGTTTTTCACTCAGTGACACCGTGACGAATGCGAGGGGGAGATTACTCGCGAGCTCGCGAGTGCCGGCAGATTTGAAAGATAGTGTGGTGTGTGTGTGTGTGTGTGTGTGTGTGTGTGCGTGCGTGCGTACTCACATTTGAAAGAGAGAATTAAAACGTCAACGCGACAGACAAATCAGCAAGACCATAGTCAATATTGGAGTAACTTTTCCCAGATGGAAAGAGCTCATGAGGAGAAAAGATTTTAAAACGGACGCCGAGGTTGCCTGCTTTCTTCTCGACAGGTAATTCAGCCTGTTGTAATTAATTTGTGTAAATTCGAAGTTTTATAGTTGCTTGTCTAACCATAGCATAGTTGTGCATAACGCCAGAACGACCTCTAGTATAACTTCATCCTCGCGTCAATGGTGAAAAAGTATTGTTTACCTTGTAACATAAATCTGTGCTGCGACAGATCACAGGTGATGAATAGTTTTAAAGGCGCAATTTTTTAAGCTATATAAAAAAAGGACACTGTAAATTTTAGTTATTTTTAATTGCTTTTACTTTGTACACATTGTAACGTTAGCCTAATCTGATTATGCTGGGATAGCCGATTCCAAGGGTGACGTTTACCTCCTGACATCTGTCCTGTAGTTTTATTCATTTTAGACGTATTGTTTATTATTGTCATGGACGAAGTGATAACTGGAAGCCATGTTAATCCTGGAATAATACGGCCACCGTAGGAGTTAAAACGCTCTCGGAATTGAGAGGAACAGAAACTAATTTTCACTGGGTAGTCATATACAATTTCACCGCTAGATGGGGGTAAAAATCACACAGTGTAGCTTTAAACACCTTTATAACGATCGCGTTAGTTGAGCTGTATGCGCGATGGTCGCCGCCATGTTAGTTTGTGCCGCAGACGCAGTTCAGAGAATCTGATCTGTTGGATTTACAACACGTGAATTCATCCACTTCTCCCTAAATACTTAGAAGTAAGTGGCTGGTGAACTGGGAGAAGAATAGAGTAAACATTAAAGTTACTTACACGATTTGTATCTGATATAAATAAAACATGTCGAATTATAATGGAAAGGATTATTATTGCCTCTTCCTTTGACATCAGTGTGTATTTTTTACAAACTCTTAATGTATTGTTTTTTAGTACTTATTTAGTACAGTATGTGGTTGCCTGTCTCAACATTTGAATATAGCAGTTGATCATGTGATGCACTGACCGTTCTAATCACACCGGTGTGTGGGACCAGCCTACACTGATTCGCCCCCCATGTTCCAACGTCTATGCACCGCTATCAGTATTTGTACAACTAATGTAAGCACCGAATGCTACACACGTGAGTAATGTTATCTATTTTTCGTTTTAAATATAATTTACTTAACATTATACTGTAAGTTCGCTAGCGTTACCACCTGAAGTAACTTACTGTGGTAATAAGCTTTTTTTCTGTGGATACGGCAAGGTAACGTTAATTATTTATCTAACTGTGTGTTTGGCTTTATTGTTGTAATGTAATGTAAGAAGTTTAGTAAGGGCATATTTGCATTTGTCTTAAAATATTGACTATGACACAGAAGTTGTTGTTTTTTTGTCGTCCAGAAGAAGATAAAATTTATATTTTATATCTGTATGAATTTATAGCTGTATGAATTTATCTTATTTGAAGTAAAGCTTATGTTCTGCAACAGTGTTTTCCAAACAGCTCCAGGAGTAAGTTAAACCTAGTCCTGCCTGTTTTAGACATCTCCCTGCTCCAACACAGATGATATAAACAGCTTGCATGTCGAGATCTAAAACACACACGATTATATAAATAGTTAGCTTAGTGAAACAATATTACATTTACACCCCCCCCCCCCCCCCCCCCCCGGAAAACGTCCATGTTTGATAATGCTGATCAATAGTATTGTTGATTGATTAATTAAATTAAATATCCCAAATATCCCCAACTGAGCAAGCCAAAGGCAACAGTGGCAAGGAACCGAAAAACTCTATCAGGTGACCTAATAAAAAATAAATAAAAAAAAACCTTGGGAGAACCCAGGCTCAGTCGGGGGGCCAGTTCTCCTCTGGCGTTTATGAACTAGAGGTCAGATTTAACTGTAAGATTAAAAGTATTATATGTATATGTAAATGTAAAAGTATTATAATAGACATGCCAGGCGTAAAAGTTTGACAGGCATAGCAGGAGGTCGGGGCTTAGCAAAATGTCAATTTTTCACTATTAATGTAATGATTCCTGTCTTGTGTTTCCCTCGTCTTGTGTGGACTTTAGTTATTTCCTGTTCTGTGTCATGTTTTGTAGTCCTTTGTAGTTTTTCTAGTTTATTAGTATCCCCAGGTGTTTCTAATTAGCCACACCCCCTTGTTATCTTGTTTAGCTTGTTGGTCCCTGTGTATTTATAGCCCTTGTGTTTAACTTGTTACTTTGTCAGTTGTTGTACAGGTATGGGTGCTTCTAGTTCGGTCCTTCTCGTGGTTTTGTTTCTTTGTCCTTCGTGTTCTTTATTATTTGTACTACGTGTTTCTCCATTAAAACCCTGCATATAGATCCTCGCTTCCGCCTGCTTTCTCCTGCACACTACAGAACAACTGACCAACATTATGGATCTAGCAGGTAGTAACCGGTACCCACTGAGCAGACTTAGTTCAATTTATCAACATGATCACAACATTTAGAATTACGTGGAAGAGTTCCTTTTTTACAGTCACCTTGTTCCTGGTGACGATGCGATGCTTAAGGACTGTTTCTGGAGTGGACTGGAACTGGACATTACCCTGAATCTACCAGAGTAAGACCCCAACTGGACCATGGCACAGTATCTTGATTTTGTCCTGCTGTTTTGTGGCTCCTCCTTCACTGTAGGAAAGGTGGAGAAGGAGGTCGTCGCTTCTGCCGATCCAGAGACTGTTCACGTCGCTTCTGCCGATCCAGAGACTGTTCACGTCGCTTCTGCCGATCCAGAGACTGTCCACGTCGCTTCTGCCGATCCAGAGACTGTCCACGTCGCTTCTGCCGCTCCAGAGACTGTCCACGTCGCTTCTGCCGATCCAGAGGCTGTCCACGTCGCTTCTGCCGATCCAGAGGCTGTCCACGTCGCTTCTGCCGATCCAGAGGCTGTCCACGTCGCTTCTGCCGATCCAGAGGCTGTCCACGTCGCTTCTGCCGATCCAGAGGCTGTCCACGTCGCTTCTGCCGATCCAGAGGCTGTTCACGTCGCTTCTGCCGATCCAGAGCTTCACGCCAGTCCAGCCGAGCCTGCACTTCACGCCAGCCCAGAGTCCTCTTCGCCGCTGGTCCCGCCCAGCTCAGAGTCTTCTTCGCCGCTGGTTCCGCCCAGCACAGAGCTCTCATCGCTGCCCAGCACAGAGCTCTCATTGCTGCCCAGCACAGAGCTCTCATCGCTGCCCAGCACAGAGCTCTCATCGCTGCCCAGCACAGAGCTCTCATCGCCGCCGGTCCTGCCCAGCTCAAGGCCCTCTTCGCCGCCGGTCCTGCCCAGCTCAAGGCCCTCTTCATCGCTGGTCCAGGACTCTTTACCGGGGAGCCTCCCCAAGAAATTTTTTTGGGGGGGCAATACACCTCCGGACCAGCCCGATCCGCCAGGACCGCCAGAGGGGTGGTCTCCTGTTCCGCCCTGGATGTCCGAGGGTTCTTCAGCTCCGCCATGGCCGTCCGAGGGGTCGTCTCCGCCCTGGCCGCCCGAAGGTTCGTCTCCGCCCTGGCCGCCCGAAGGTTCGTCTCCGCCCTGGCCGCCCGAAGGTTCGTCTCCGCCCTGGCCGCCCGAAGGTTCGTCTCCGCCCTGGCCGCCCGAAGGGTCGTCTTCTCCCTGGCCGCCCGAAGGGTCGTCTCTGCCCTGGTTGCCTGCACAGCCTGCTCCGCCCTGGTCGCCTGCACAGCCTGCTCCACCCTGGCCTCTCGTCCTGTTGCAGTCTCCAGGCCCTCTTCCGTTCCGTGGGCCTGGCCCTCCATCCCGCCCCCGGATCCGCCTCCGACCCACCACCCTCCTGGACTTTTGTTTTCTGAGGAGTGTCTGGAATCCACTCCTTAAGTGGGGGGGCTATGTAATGATTCCTGTCTTGTGTTTCCCTCGTCTTGTGTGGACTTTAGTTATTTCCTGTTCTGTGTCATGTTTTGTAGTCCTTTGTAATTTTTCTAGTTTATTAGTATCCCCAGGTGTTTCTAATTAGCCACACCCCCTTGTTATCTTGTTTAGCTTGTTGGTCCCTGTGTATTTATAGCCCTTGTGTTTCACTTGTTACTTTGTCAGTTGTTGTACAGGTATGGGTGCTTCTAGTTCGGTCCTTCTCGTGGTTTTGTTTCTTTGTCCTTCGTGTTCTTTATTATGTGTACTATGTGTTTCTCCATTAAAACCCTGCATATAGATCCTCGCTTCCGCCTGCTTTCTCCTGCACACTACAATTAAATTAAACCATCCAACATGAGCTGTGTTTCTATATGAATTAATGAATTCACAATTGATGAATCCGATTGTAGTATTTACATGAACAATAAATAAAGTTATCAGATTCATGTGTCACAAGTATACATGTGTCTTTAACCCTCTGAGATCGGCAAACGCGCGGGTGCGTTTTGCTGGATTTTCTCCACATTTTAGCACTATAAACTTAAATTACTCCGTCATTTATGATCATACAGAAAAAAGAAATATAAAAAAAGATTCTGTGATATTTCTACTTTTGTATGTGTCCACTTACAATCAAATCAAAACATTGTGCTTTTGTAAAATAAAGAAAATAAACAGGTTGTGCGTTCTGCCTCTCCGTCGCGGTGAACTTTGCATTCGCAACAAAACTCAGTGAATACTTGTCACACATTTATGAGCCATACACCTTTATAAACATTTAAGTGTGTACTTTTAAATGATCGGATTCAAACTGAAAACAAATATTCTCTGTTTAAGTAATTTGTATAAAACCAACAAGATGTCCAGCTTCTCAAACGCTTCCTAATTATTTTTTAATTTACCACGCAAGAGACATTCACATGCAAATCTCCACATGGAACGCGATCGCGCTCATTAGGCCTACCTCAAAAACAAAACACCAAAACACATCACAAGTCTCTGCTTTTAGACACGCCTGAGCTTACATTGGATTGATTTACCTCAGAAGAAGAAGAACGCGATTTGAAGACAAGAAAGATGTAAGGTAAGAAATTCTTACATATTAGTTTGCTATTGTTGCATAAATGTCACATTGCAGTTGAACTGTTGCTAGATATATGGTGAATATTATAATATTTAGACCCGTGTTTACTGTTACTGTGTTTGTGGATATCTGCTCAAACGTAGATATGGTAACCATAATGTTTTATATTTGAGCGCGAATGCGCGATCGCGTTTGAATGTATCATATTTTGCAGCGCGATCGCGTTTGAATGTATCATACTTTGGTTCCCGATCGCGTTTGAAAAGCAAACGGCTTCATGTTTTTACTATTATCTCATTTCATATCATCATAACGAATGGAAACATTTGAAGTAACATGATAATCAATATATTTTTCTCTAGCTTAGTTTTTTTGTATTTTCACAAACCACGCATAAATGTCATTATCTCAAAACTACAAACTTTTACATACATGCTGCTGATATATTATTGTAGCAGAGTTTGTGCTGAATACAGTGTAATCAGACTTTAGCCATGAAAATGTCACAACCCAGCTGGCATTTTAACGTAGAGTCAGCGTTGAATCAACGTCAGGTGTCAGTGTTGGATAACCGTTGGATTTTGTTTAGATTTTGCAAATCTAATCAACGTTGAAATAGCAACGTCATTCCAACGTCAATCTAATCAACGTTGAAATAGCAACGTCATTCCAACGTCAATCTAATCAACGTTGAAATAGAAACGTCATTCCAACGTCAATCTAATCAACGTTGAAATAGCAACGTCATTCCAACGTCAATCTAATCAACGTTGAAATAGCAACGTCATTCCAACGTCAATCTAATCAACGTTGAAATAGAAACGTCATTCCAACGTCAATCTAATCAACGTTGAAATAGCAACGTCATTCCAACGTCAATCTAATCAACGTTGAAATAGCAATGTCATTCCAACGTCACGTTTCTCAACATAGGTGAATTTGCCAACGTTGAATCAATATTGATTTTAGTTTAGATTTTGCAAATCTAATCAACGTTGAAATAGCAATGTCATTACAACGTCAATCTAATCAACGTTGAACAGTCAGCTAGGAAGAAGCCAATTGGTCAAAGCAAGACCAGGAAGAAGATTAATAAAGACATTTCACTGACGTAAGAAACATGCTTTATTGCATGGCTGCAAGTGTGCCAACATTTCACACAACATCATTTTACACGTGTCGAACTTTAACCTTTAGAAAAACGGCCCAAACATTGGGCAACATTGAACACGGCTGGTTAAATCTTCCCTTCTTGTTACTTCTTTCTGCCACCGCCACCTATCCTCTCTGGTGCATATTTCAAGTATTTGGCCATGTATTCGTCTACTTTTGTTGTAGTTGTATCAAATGAGCTCAAGACAGCGTCTGATGAGGGGGGGGGAAACAGATCAGTATTAGCAAACGTTAACCTCTCAAATTAAAATATTTTGCAAATATCAACTTTTGTGGAATTGCCAATGTTTCAAGTATATAAATTAGTATTGATCAATGTGCAAGGTCATTGATAATCATGTGCTTGGGCAAGCAACAAAAGGCAGTTGGTAGTAACCAGTGCTGCCGGTAGAGAAGTTAGTCTAGAGCCCAGAATGGAGTACTGTATATAATATTTGACCATGCTCTGTAGAGTCCTCCAACTAAAATGATTTCTTCATTTCTTATGAATTATTATTCTGCTTACTATATTCAATTATTTAAAACACTGTTACAAAACTACTATGTTAAAGCAAACTCACCACAGATTATCTTGTAGAGACGGGTCTTCATGAAGGCAACCTTCCCACTTCTTCCTCTGAGGCTCATTATGGCCATCATTTTATTTGTCATAGTTCTGCCATGGTTAAACAGATTTATATTAGAATATTATATTGCAATCAAGTTCATTATGAAAATGTAGCAGAGAGTGAGTAAGTGGGTGTGTGGGGGGAGTGCATGACAGTATATGACAGGGAACATCACTGTAAACTAATGCAAAAAAGGAACATAAAGTTACTTACGCAGCCATTGACTTCTTCACATGGTCTGCAGCATCAACGCCTCCCAACATCTTCAGTTGTTTACTCGGAAAAGAACAAGAAACAAGAAATTAAAATTATAACCAGAAAATGTGGTCAGAGTCAGACCTCCACAAAGCAGGCATGATGAGGACGAGGAGTTTGTAGTGGTCACCAAAGTGAACAAGCCAATTGTCATAATGAAACTTTGCCAGCACTTTACAAGATTAATTATTTAAAACTTACCAGTTCTACTCCCTCATTCTTGTCCTCCAAGTGATTCTCTAAAGCTTCAAGCTCTTCTTCAGTGTTTGCCGGCTTCACTTCATAACTTGTTCCAGCAGAGCTCTTTTCCCGCTGTCTTCCCGTATAGTATTTTCCTATAAAATATCCCGAAAAATGAAAATTTCAACATTCATCTTTCTGTTGCTATCCCTCTGCTGACAGCAAAAATTCGTACTACAAAACTGCAGCATTAACTATGCGAGTTGTGAAGCTAGGTCTAACGTGACTTTGCTTACAGATTGGCATGAAATCGTGCTCTCACAACAACCACGCTGTTATCTTAAAAAGGCCAATATCACGCTAAGGTTGACTTCAAGTAAGCAAAACGATGCTTTGAAAACATCTGTTTCGCTGAAAGGGCAAGGGGGTAGAAACAGGACAACAGTGCAGAGACTGACAGGTCCGATGGAAGGGCTAACATTAATGTTATGAGAGTAAGGTATTAAAATACGGGATATTTTACAGGAAAATTTGTCCACATACTGGTCCCTGGTTTCCCCATTTAACGTATCCCGGTAAATTCCACATCCTTTTCGGGATTCTAGCATCTTTTTTCTTTCTTTTCTTCTCCCTACTCTGTTTCTCCTCGTTCGACTTGCTGTATGTTTACATTCGCGAGGCCATCAACATGGCCGCCACGCCAAGTATGACGTCACGACGCCCATATTAATATATGTGACAGAGTCAGGCACACACAACATTTATTTAGGAATTTTCTAGTTATAAAATGTGACTTCAAAAACTTTGCTTACCGTTTGAGATGTTACCACCAAATTCATTCCGAACCCGTCCAGGTCAGAATCTGCCTGACGATGACGACACAGACCCACTTCGCGCATGCGCAATCGGGTGTTGTCTGGAACCGTCAGAGCCAATAGAATCACAGTTGTGTGATGGACAACCGCCGTCCTCCAATCAAGCTCTTGTGTTGAACGATATTCCAAAATGATCAATCAGACTGGAGTTGCTCTCAAAGTACGCCAGGAGATGTAGAAAGCGTCTCAATTCTCTTTTGGCTGATGTGTATTTATTTTTATTTTTTATTCCTTATGAAAACATGAATTGTATCTAAATGATGTATTACAAGATCAATTTCTTTTTTCGGCAAATTGTAACAAATGTGTTATGCAATAAAAAAGAAAAAAAAAGAAAAGATGTAACGTTAGAAAGCGCTTTTATCACGACTCAACAAACGTTTAATTCAGAGTTGATCTTTCAACGTTGTATCATTATTCATGTATCAACACTTTTTCAACAGTTAATTGATCAGCATTGTTTGGATGTTGGAACAACGTTATTTTTCTATTGATATATTTCAACAAAATGTTTAAAAGTCATGGTTGTAAAAAAATAATGTTGATTTGACGTACAACTAAAAAAATTATTTTTATTTCTATGTTGAATCCGTAGTGAGTTAACAACACCACTTCAACCATTTAGTGTTCAACGTTGTTTTGACGTTGAATTAATGTTACTTAACAAATGTTTAATTCAGAGTTGATCTTTCAACGTTGTATCATTATTCATGTATCAACACTTTTTCAACAGTTAATTGATCAGCATTGTTTGGATGTTGGAACGTTATTTTTCTACTGATAGCCTATATTTCAACAAAATGTTTAAAAGTCATGGTTGTAAAAAAATAATGTTGATTTGACGTACAACTAAAAAATTTATTTTTATTTCTATGTTGAATCCGTAGTGAGTTAACAACACCACTTCAACCATTTAGTGTTCAACGTTGTTTTGACGTTGAATTAATGTTACTTAACAAATGTTTAATTCAGAGTTGATCTTTCAACGTTGTATCATTATTCATGTATCAACACTTTTTCAACAGTTAATTGATCAGCATTGTTTGGATGTTGGAACAACGTTATTTTTCTATTGATATATTTCAACAAAATGTTTAAAAGTCATGGTTGTAAAAAAATAATGTTGATTTGACGTACAACTAAAAAAATTATTTTTATTTCTATGTTGAATCCGTAGTGAGTTAACAACACCACTTCAACCATTTAGTGTTCAACGTTGTTTTGACGTTGAATTAATGTTACTTAACAAACGTTTAATTCAGAGTTGATCTTTCAACGTTGTATCATTATTCATGCATCAACACTTTTTCAACAGTTAATTGATCAGCATTGTTTGGATGTTGGAACGTTATTTTTCTACTGATATATTTCAACAAAATGTTTAAAAGTCATGGTTGTAAAAATAATGTTGATTTGACGTACAACTCAAATTTTATTTATATTTCTATGTTGAATCCACAGTGAGTTAACAACACCATTTCAACCATTTGGTGTTCAACATTGTTTTGACGTTGAATTAATGTTTTTCCATAAACTGACATTATTTCAACCACATTTAAACGTTTAAGGTCAGTCGAATGCCAGCTGGGAAGTTACAGAAATAACCAGAAATGTCAGAGCATGTCAGAACACCTCCAGGGCCCAGAAAACAGCTCAGACCTCAGAGGGTTTCCCTCCAATAACTAGGGGTGTGACGGTTATTATATAACCGTGAGATCAACGGTTATAGTTAAACACTGTCATTAGAACTCTATAACTGCCAAAATCGTGTTATTATACATATCTATAAAAAAATAAAAATAAATTATCATAGAGAATGTTTAAATACTAATTAAAAACAAAATTAGATTATTTTAATGCAATACATTTTGTCAAATGCATAGTTTATTCCAAGGACGCTGTATCTTTTTCTAGGCATGAAAAATGCTCATTTCACAAATGAATCACTCTTTTAAGTCGATTCTGTTCAAATACTTCATCAAACAACTTGGCATATCGGTTCACGAATCAGTTTAAATTATCTGTTCAGTTCCCTGCACACACACAATCATTTGAAGCAGTTTCAATTAAAGGGATACTTCAGGATTTAGCATTAAGCTTTGTATTAGTAGAAAACCTGTAGTATTTTCGAATTACCATGCTTTCCACCCTCATATCCCCCTGAGACAAGAGATTTATGTATTTTTTGTCTGGAAAAAATGATCGTCATTTTGCGTCATCGGAGGATTTTCTGGCCAGAGACTAAAGACTACAGCCAGTAGATGGCGTTGTTCCGCATGTTTTCAACCCGCCCATAGAGGGTGGGATCTCACTCACAGAATGTACACAGTGTCAGCCGTCTTTCTTTGGAAGCTAAGCTATCAGGCTCTTGTTCTGTGGAGAAAGCTGAATAGTAGGAGAAAGCTTAGTAAGTAGGAGTTACCATCCTCCTTTTCCCGGACTTGTCCGGGGGGCGAGATCGTTCAAAATGTACGGGATTCAGCTTTTGCGTTCTGCGGTCGCCATGTTTACATGCACATGCACCTTTTGTTTCAATCTAACTGAATTCATTCCGATTGGGGAATCTGAATGTAGTGTTTACATGAACGCTAAACAAGTGATCGGTTGATGTGCGTTTTAAGATTGCTAAGAAAATTCCTGCTCCTCCGTGAGAGATGCGGGACCCGGCGCGTCTCAGTAATGACGCCACCGGCCTCGCGCCGTTCTCCCGCGGCCGTCAGCCTCGTCCTGCTCGCCACAGTAAACATGATGAATGAATGGCGACTGTAGAACGCAAAAGCCAAATCCCGGACATTTTGGGCGATTTGTAAATCCCTGGCAAACTCATCACGTAGGCTAGCCTTGTTGTTTTCAACTGCGCTCCCTTACCGGTAGGCGTGGCCTCCTAAGGCATCGAAGCAAGTGCATTCTGGGAGTTGTTGTCTTTCATCCACATAAGCCAAAAATACATTTTCTGGCTTTTCTCAGTCTAGAAAGCTCCAAATTCAAAAATTTCTTCACATTTCTTCTACTTAAATTACCTATTTTAAATACACATTCATCTTCCCAGAGGTGAAGTATCCCTTTAAGACTTAACTCAGAATCATAACAGAAAGATTTAAGAACATCAAGAGCTTTGGATGAAGTGGCCGTGGACCTACAGTACAGTCAAGTGAGAGCAAATTTTCAAATGCATCGTGCCAGCAATTTCACATATTCGTATGCTATCTATATTCATATGCTGTCTATAAACAAATTGTTCCACAGGACAGTACATTCGATTTCATTTCACTCAGGTAATAGATTTTACAACCAAACAGATTATTACGCCATGATACAACTACTTCAAAGTATACTGGCATTACCGTTTTTTGGACATAAACATTAATTTATACATTAAATAAGCTACCATTGTCCACAGTTTATGAACACCCACCGTCCCATGGTAATTTGTGTATATTGCACAGTGCAAACTTGACTTGAAAACAGATGCCTTTGCCTGCCTTAGACACAGTTAACTAGTTTAAACACGCTTGCAGTTGCAGAAATATAGATTTGATTACATTTTGGAGAACAGATGTGTTCAGATGTTCAGTAAGTTACGACATAAGCACAAGCACATCTGAAAAGTTTTAACTCGTTCTTCTCTGTGTCTATTACATGCCTTTGAATGCAAAAATCTGCAGATTCACTTTTTTTCAACATTGTCTAACAATCCATATGCAGTTGTAGCCTATAACTTACTATTATACAAACCAAAGAACACGCAATGTTTTTCAGGCTACAGATGGCAAAAATAATGCTGTTTGTTTGTTACAAATATAGGCTATTATGTTAATAATGGTCATTTAAATAAAAAAATGGTTTAGTGGTTAAATAAAACTTAAATGTATTTTGATGCTTGTGTGCTTAAAGGCCTTAACTGCTTGAACCCTGATAAATGCTGCTTGCAGCTTTAATTCTAATTATTATTGCAAATTATTTGTAAGCAAAACATAAATACTGGTACTCTCTGAGCAATATACTGTATACATATAGTATCAAATCATTAAGCCACTGCATGACAAGTGTCTTTAGTACTTGCTGCATATTGATATCCATGCAGCAGGTCTGGGAGTGCTCCTTAGAATTATTAGCACATACTTCGATAGCCTCCAGTTCACTTACACTGTAAAAAATAAATAGTTGAGAAAACATAAAAATATATGGCAACTTGATGCAGTAAGACTTTTGAGTTGTCTCAACAATTATTTTTTAGTCCTTCTCAGTAATAATACTTTGTTTAGCCAACGTAAATTTGTTCGTTCATGCAATTTTGATTGTCGTATTTTGTTAATAAATATATTCTTGTCACAGCAACTGAAACAACTATTACTGTTGTTGAGATAATTCATTTCTTTCTGTTTCCTGGATGTAAAAAGTTGAATTGGTAAAATAAAGTGTCAGCACACTATCCTTTTTATAGTGATTTTACATCTATTTACAAATGACAAACATGGACTTATTCCTTTATCAGTTTATTGCAGTTGTAAACACGCACATTGTAACAATTGCATTAGAATAGTGAAATGTTATAGAATTCTTAAAGGGATTATTAAGAAATTAAAAGATTCTGTGAACATTTACTCACCCTCATGTTGTTCCAAACCTATGTGAGTTTCTTTCCTCTGCTGAACACAAATGAAGATATTTTAAATAATGTTGGTAACCAGACAGTTGACGGCACCCATTGACTTCCATAGTAGGGAAAAAAATACGGATGGAAGTCAAAGGATACTGTCAACTATCTAGTTACCAACATTATTTAAACATTATTTAAAATATCTTAATTTGCGTTCAGCAGAGGAAAGAAAGGCACAGTTTCTAAATATGAACATCCTTGGAGTAAAACTTTGTAATTTTAAACATTGTATAAAACTTGTTTGTAACTTGTTTGTAACCAATAGAATGCTTGGTAACTTAGTCAACAGGCACAAATTATGCCTCACCAACATCCATTTGTTTAATCCATTCACGGTATTGTTTGTCTTTGTTGGAGACAAGATATGCCACCATTGTTCAATTGTCAATTAAAGCAGTTTGTTTTTCAGAGAAAGCACACGTTGGGTGCATCCAGACCCAAGCTCCATGAACAAATTTTGAATGGCATCAAAAGTGTACTTGAGGTTTTTCGGATAGGAGAAGTTTAGAGCATAGAGAAGGCCAAACAGGTATGCCACAGCAGTCGAAGGATCCGGGACATCTTCTAGAACAACCACCTCCTCCAGTACAACAGCAATGTTCTGGATCATTGGTGATGTTGTTTGGGTGTTGTCTTCCATCACAAAGAGAATGCCAACAGAAACCCCTTTTGTCCCATCTTCAGTTTCCTGTGACACAAACACCAAAAATATATTTTAGTTTAAAATTCAAGTTGTTAGTTTTATAAAAAAAATAAATAAAAAAAAAATGGTATTTTAATGTTTTAAGAGTATGAACACGCTATTTCCAAATCTGGGGTGTCTAATCCTGCTCTATGGGTCCATTTTATACCTTGCCACAGGCGCTTTTATCCACAAAATATAAATCTCCAATGCACGTTCATAAGATAACCATGTCACGTGTGTTATGTTGACGTGAGAGCAGACATTCTCATCTGGAACCGCTGCAGATGCAAGCTTTGTTTATTAAATTCTACATTGATGTTTCTAAAATTTCCAGGATGGGTGAGAACACTGCTCTTGCGTAAACACAACACGCATACATCATGGTGCTCTCTTGAACCTGGTTTGCCAGATATATTTTTTATGACATTTTAAGACATTTTTATGTATTTATATTTCACAAAGCATTTGCGTAACTTCACAAAATTGATGTTAAACCACTGTAGTCACATGGACTACTTTAATGTTTTTACTACCTTTCTGGGCCTTGAAAGTGGTAGTTGCGTAGCTGTCAATAGAGGGACAAACATCTCTCAGATTTTATTACAAATATCTTCATTTGTGTTTTGAAGATCAACAAAAGTCTTGCATGTTTGGAATGACTTGACAGTGAGTAATTCATAACAGAACTTGCATTTATGGGTGAACTAATAACCCTTTAGCCTTTAAAGTCTTTGATACATACTTTACACTTCTTGAACAGCTCGGTTGGGTTCTCACGTAGAAACACAGGAAGGCCTTCCAAAGCAGCAGTCCTCCTGTGATTCACTATGTCTGTCGTCTTGATAAACATACAAAAGAAACAACCGAATAGCCAAAGTATGAAAACTGTATTTATCATCAGCCAAAGTAATATAGATCAAAACACTGAAATTGAACTTACCCTTTCATCAAGTCTTTCTAGGAGGGCATCCATGTCCTGTCCGAAAGCTCCTTTTCTGGCTCTGTAAAGTTTCAGGAGCTTAGGTGTGTACATGTCAATGGCTGTCATGAAGACTCCTAGAAGGTCTTTGTTTGTGATTCGGAAAAATTCCTCACAAATCTGTTCATAAACAATTTAATTGTATTAACAAAACTGTTTAAAAACAATGAGTACACATTATTTACTGTGATCTGAACACCTATTAAGAAAGCAAAAAATAAAAGATGATACAATTACCTGTTCTTGATAAAAGAGTGCAGGCCACCTCTCCTGAACCTCTACAATCATTGGTTGCTCTTGGACCACTTCTTTTCTCCTGAGGGAAAATGTTAGTTCCATGTTTTCACTTATGGCTGCTATGTTCCTTCTTGCCTTTTTTGTTTCTTCCACCAATAAAAGTCTTTGCTCTTCAAGTGAAGTGTCAGTGTGGTTGCAAGGATGTTCTGGGATATGATTGACTTCTCCACGCTTTGCCTTCTTCAGGGTGAAAGGATTTCCATCATCTTTTCGCTTCCTGTTCACACTGACTTCGTTGCAGCCTGCCCCTCTTAACTTTGCCCGATAATTGTTTAGTTTATTCTTTATGCTGATCAACCATCCCTCATAACCCTTTCCTTTGCCAGGCTCCTTAAGGCAAGGGTACTTGGAAATCAGTGCAGATGCAATGGATTCAATTTCCTGATTGTCAGGATATGCCTTTATGTAAAAAACAGCCTGCACAATTTTGTCAAGAACCTCAATTTTTATGTCTCTAGTCACATCAATGCCTATTTTTGTTTTTTCATACGTCTCATTCCCTCGTCGTAGCTTTAGCTCGACATCAAAGGAGAGAGTTGGTATGGGGAATGGCAAAGGCCATTCTGAGGCAGTGCGTAAATACCTTTGTACAGAGACTGTGGCGCTGTGGGAGGATGCTTCAGAGGAGTCGAGACAAGCAGTATCAAGAGATGAGATGGATGATAGGCTGTTGGTTTCATGAAGTGAAGACCTGGACCACTGAATATGCAAGACTGCTCTTTCACTGGGCAATTCTGAGATCTCAGACAGGTTGCAAAGTGCATTCCCAAAATCAGGGTCCTCAAATTGAAGAAAAAACGGTCCTTGTAGTTGCAACTTCTCTTGAAGAATACTGATCAGAGAGTCCACTGATTCAGGCACTTCAGGAAGCTGAACTCGCCGGGCTTCAGTGGAGGAAATGATGACTCGCAGTAGTAAAGCCTGTAAATCAAGAATAATCCAGTTTCAATTGTTTGTTTGTTTATTTATTTATTTTTTACATTTTTAAATTAAATAAAGTTGCCACATACCATTATAGGCACATTCAGTGCTGCAGATATATCCTCAGGGTCACAAACACTTTCTCTCCAAAACTGTATGGAATCAAAGGGTGATAATCATTTAAGTCACCAGGATCAAGGACAACCATGTCAGCATAGTTGCTTTCAACAAGTTCGTAAGATCTCAAATGCTCGATATACCAGGTCGAGAGTCTTTTTGATATAAATGACACATTGGCAGAACAGAGCAATATGCTCTCTATCTTGAAGAACTCAGGCTGTCCATTGCAGTGTCCTGCAGAAATGACCATGTTCTTAGCATATTGAGTTCCATGGAGACAAACATCTTTGGACAGCGACACAGTGTGCAAATGTGGGAACTTTCTTTGTACAGCACACCTCAGTGTTGCATCCAACAATGATATGCTAACCACATCCACTTTTTCAACATACAACTCTGTTTTTAAAAGGCTTTGTGCATCCAAATGGTAGGCAATCATCTGCTGATGTTTCATGGAAAGAGTAAGAAGCACATTTTTCATGTTGTGAGTATCACGCACAACCTTCTTAAAAAAAGAGTGCTTGGACTCAAATCGCATAGTCCACAAACTCACCAAAGGTCCAAAACATCTTGTTAGTTCCGGGTAGTGTTCGATAAAGTGGTGCTTTGGCTTTAATTTAAGGTCCGGAAAAGGGGAGGTAAGAAGCAAGCGGTGGTCAGCCAATTTAAATGACAGATAACACAGAGTTTCCTCAGAGAGACTGTTTGACAAAACAATTTCAACAATCTCTTTTAGATCCATTAATATATCCCATGATGGCTCATGTTCTGGGATATAATTCCCAATCATGAGAGGAAGTAACCGCAACAAAGTCCAGTTTTCATGTCCATTCCCTCCAATTGACCCTTTAGCAAGGCCTGATTTTAGAATCGTCTTTGGTTTGTTGACCTTGTCGAAGTGTTTGTAAGGAAATGTTTTAATGGAGTGATTTAGTCCTTCAAGAGTAATGAAACCTTTCGAAATCAAATCTCTGAGGCACCAAGATAATTCCACCGGGTATGACCCCTTCAAAGAAATCATGTAAAATGTCCGGGGGAAATCCAGTAACTGGATGAAAGAATCTTAAGTGTTTACTCAATGCACACTCACTCTTTATACCATTAACACTCTGGAGAATGTCACTCTGCTTAAGCTGTTCCACAAACAAATCATGCTGATCAACAGTCCTCAAAGGGAAGTCACTTGGTTTGACAGTTGCGATTTGATTGCGACTAATCAAACAGAATCGACAGAACTTATCTATATTAAAATTTTCTTGGTGGCCTGCAAGACTGTGCGCTCCAAGATTATCTGCACACACACAAAATACGATTGTCTTCACGTGATGGCCTAAAGCTTCCACAAACACACCATCTTGCTCCAGAGTTTTTAACTCTTTTGTCAAAGGTTCCAGAAATTTGTCATAACCAAATCTCTTAACATCAACACTTTTTCCTAAAACAGCTAACTGGATTGATGTTAAAGTAGATCTACACTTTGCAGGTAGATTTAAGACAACCCAGTACACAGCAGTAATTTTGTGAATTTTTCTTGATGTGCCTAAAGGGTTGCAAATTTCAAAATCATCTATATAAAAGGCTAAGGATAGAGTAACTTCTTCTACTGTAACAAATCCACTTTCCCTGTAGTACTTTCCATCTTGAAATGAACTGTAGTGTCCAGGTAGGTGTTCATGTGTGAACTCAATTTTATCTATAAAACTTGATTGATTTAACAAGGTTTTAAGCTCCTGAATGACTGGCACATGAACAAAGACTTCTTTATGAGCATGTGCATAAAGATATTCTGTAGGTTCAATTATACTGAAGTTCTCTTTGAAGTATACATTTCTTCTATAGTCAGTAGACAAAGTACCTTTTTCAGATATGGCTGCGAAAAGAGGACTTGTCAGAAATAAAGAATCTGAAATTTCTTTGACTATGGTACTATCAATTCTAATGTTGTGCTTTGTGAGAATCGATTCTATACTATAGAGGGCATGTGATTTGGAGAATGACAAAATACTTTTAAGTTCCTCAACTATTTTCTGAGTAGAATTTTTTGAAACATGCAACACAGTTTGCATACACAATAAAAGCGAAGCGATCTTGCGTTCAAGTGTCTGAGAATTTACATCTTCAGATGGTTCTATTCTATCCTCTTCACCAAATTCACTTTCTAAAGTGTTCTGTGAGGTACACGGCACTTCATTATCAACACTCTCTGAGAGAGTTTGTATTGCAGTTCGAAAGTCCTTCAGTGTATGATTTCTGTGATTTCTGCTTCTATGAGAGCTGAAGGTTGGTCGATTGTTTGTTTTAAATCCACATCCTTTAAAGGGACACTGAACTGTTTCTCTGCATTTAAGATGATTTAAAAGGTGAGTAAAAAAAATTTTCTCATTACAAATCTCTTGGAATTCACACAATTCACAATTAAATGTTGAAAGTTCTCGATTGACCCTGTCACTGATGGGGTGCGATTTAGATAGGTGGGATCTTAAAGCACCTGCAGTTCTGAAAACACAAACACACTCCGTATGAATGCAAGGCCAGTTGGAAAGTCTTTGGTGATGCAGCTGATAGTGCTTCAGAAGGATATCTTCTCTTGAACTGCTGAATTTGCACCTTTTACACTGCATTAAGTGTTTGGATCATCCTGGAAAATAGAAAATTATCAATTAGAACCTTAAATTGTAAGATTCACAACCTTATATTAATTAAAATTATTATAAAAAATGAACTTAAAATGTAATGCATTTAAGAGACATATTCTACAATATTATTAGTTACAATAATATCTCCTCTTAAATAGGTACAATTTCAAACAGTTTTGTAAGGTTGGCGAAAAAGTTTTATTGACATTCGTAGGGAAAAGTTTATCAGGTTCATCTATCCATGGTGAAAATGATTCTAATTAGTACTTTCATGTAAAATAAATATCACTTTAAGAAAATAATGTTTTATTAATGTGAACAATTCTGTCTCAAGTTTTTTTTTATGTTATTTAATATAATTTCTTAGTACTTTTTAAATGTCACACCATAGGACACATTTACAGTACTGTTGAGTGAAAACATGAAAAAAATATGTGTCATTGACAAAATGAGTGACCACTACTATTTTCTGAAACTGCAGTTTTCATACTCCATAAATATATGTATTTTTTCTTAAAAAGTTATGTTTTCCAAAACAAGTACTTTTTCTTGGCCATTTGTCAACTACCCATATGTACAAAGAAATCTCTATGAATATTTTTTTTATAAGAATGAACTGTTCTATACACACAAATATACACGTGTATAAATATATGCGTGTGTGAAATTTCAAAGATGAAACTGCACATAGAAATGGCTACCATACATTGTGTATGTGAGGCTTACACATTAAACATTTACACATTACACGTTCCATCTCACCGGTTAAATGTTTCCCGTCTCTCCGCGGTCTTCTTCACAAACATGCAGAACAGATACACAATTAGCTAATCAGCGCCACCTTGAAACAAACAAACAAAAAAAAGAATATCAACTTACAAACAAAGGACTTTAATACTCATATGGTAAACAGACATATTACTCGCTAATTTCAGTTTAGTTTATCTTGGCTATTGTATTGAAACTTTATCATGTGTACAATTATTTATTCATTTACTTGGCAAGCATTATCATGTAATAGAAGCAGGATAATATACTTAATTTGCGCTGGGGTCCTGATCACTCAGTTGAAAAGATTAAAATAAATGATCGAATTTACGATAATCTGCGTCTAGAGAACTTTAATGAGCTAATCTTTCAGTGAACAGTGACACAAACATGTTAGGCCACAAGCCCTAACGTCTTTTTTACAGTCTATGGTTCTCACGCAGTGAAAAATACATTGAGACTGACAACACACTGACAGACAGGACAGACCAGGTTACTTTTCGGTTACGTTTGATATTAAACATATTAAACAAAGTCTCACCTTTAAAATTTAGTCATTTCTTAAAAGAAATTTAAACAATAAATACCGTTTTGTGGCTCTTTAATGTATCGTGATAGATCGCTGTAGAGCATCAGTTAAAGCTGCTCGTGAACCTATCATCTCTTCCTTCTAGTTAATTTATAGCCTCAAATAAACATGAACAAACATAAGAAGGAATGTTGTTTTAACCACGGAAAGACATCAGTAACTTACACTCCGTTTTTCAAGTTAAAATCCTTCAAATCATGTTAATCTACTCTCCAGACTGCTTTGTCGGACAAAATGGCGGATGGCGAAGTATGATTGGTCAGATCACCTGTCAATCAAGCTCCCTGCGAAGTGCACGGCTGCAGCTTGTGTGCTCGCAGAAAAGCGTACATTACCGAATATGACTTTAGCTCTCTTTTGCATAATCACTCTTATTCAGATCTATCCATATGTCTGCTCTTCTCTTTCTCCCAGACGTTTAACGTTAATTTTTTTAACGTTTTATGAGATATGCATCAAGCGCATGCCAATGCCCTGCCCACAAACATCTAACGTTACCACAAACGCAGGACAAATTCTGACTAACTTAGATGTCTTCCCAAAATCGTCCATATCTAACATTTTCGTCATAGTTTTTCCCATTCAAAACTATTTTTTTTATTTAGTTATCGTCTCGTTTTCGTCTGTGGAAAAATGTCGATGATGAAAATTATTCGTCGTCGACGAAATCAACACTGAATAGGACACTGTCAGCTCGGGAATATACGATTCTATGCATGCATGGAATTCAAAGTAATATATACTCACCTACAGCCGTAGGGCAATATTTAGATCCTTGAAGAGTCAGTTGATGAGCGAACTCCAACATGCCACCGATAAAATGAGGAGCTAAGCACAAAATGGAGAAGGGAAACCCCGTGCATTTGGCGCGATGTTCTTGCTCATAACGCATGCGCAAACTATTCAGATCTAGCATTGCCGTTCAACATAAAAAAGTTTATCCAGAAAACTTTGTTTAACATGTAGCTGTGACATTTTGGAGAATTTTATGTAGATTCACAGTTATTCACAATTCCTAATATATGTGACTCAAAAAGCACAGTATGCTGGACAAATGGTAATTTTATTTTTTACAGTGTACTTTAGATTTGTATGGATTGTTATAAATGGTTAAATATTTTCTCTTAGTATTTCCAAATTTATGAATTAATCAATCTTCCCCTTCATATGCTGCAAGTTTCTGTGCCAGAGAAAGCAAAGCATCACCTAACCATTTCCAAACTTGACTTTAGACAGTGGACTTTATGTATGCTTCTGTCTTCCTCCTCCTGACACACTACTATTACATAGGCCCAATCAGAAAAGAATCCTGAACAAAAACAATGTATATGAATCAAAGAACTTTGGGGATATTCTTCTGTGGAATTATGAAACAAAACTTGATTTTTTGAGCTAACTGGCTTGGTCTGGAGGATGTAAAACTAATGAAGAAGTGCAATATGTTAAAAGCATAGCGTCATGCACTAGGGCTGTTTTGCTCCCTCTAGCACTGGAAACCAGTAGCATGTGAGGGAGAGGATGGATCTATTCAAATATTTTGAAAGATTTAAGAAAACCTATAATCCATAGAGACCCTGATGTAATACAGTCAACCCCTCATGGTCTTTTTCCATGAGAAATGGATTACTATTTCTCAGGAACAAGACTAAGCCCTGGTGTGTGGCTAACATTTCCAGTAGGCCATAACAGTAAAAGAGTGCTCTTCTTAGTACAAAAGACATAATGTCATAAAGGGTTTGAATAATGTTGATACTGCAGTAGTGATTAAAAGTGGCATTTTGTATTGAATAAAAAAATAAAAAATAAAACCTTTGCTTTAAGGAACACGCCAACTTTTAGGGCAAGTAGCTCGTTTGAAAGTGTAACAATCGACATACCCTTGCACACAGAACAGGTGAATGCCGCACGAACATGCTCAGCTTGTGTCTCCATCAAGACGTAAATGTTTCTTGACTCGATGGCCAGCTCAGACAGGTTTTTTATAACTTGAGTCACATCATGGAGCGACTGGGCAGCCATCACAACCTCTTCTATTTTATCATAAACCTCCTGAAGGTCCATTGATTCGTCACCTTTTCTGCTAAAAACAAGAACAGCATTAATAGCTTTAAGTAAATTGTTTTATAGACTAATTATATTGACTAGTTCATTTGTTTAAGGGTACTTACGTTGATCTCCTTCTTTTCCCACTCTTCATATCGGCAAACTGCTGCTCTGGCACTGCAAGGATTTTTCTAGCATTCTGCTTCCAATAGATAGTCTGCATATAAAATGGTATGGGGGGTGCATAGCATGGACATTTTAGGGAAGGCTTCATCATTCATCTAAAATGGCCAGTTAGGAGTCAATATTCTTTCAGATTTGGTGCATGAACAGCGGAAAATTATTAACACTGGATTGTAGGGCAGTCAAAATCCTGTATTGGTCAGGAATGGATGCTCTTTAGCACATAATTGTCTTTCGCCAGTTACAATAATTAGGTGTAATAGGTCCTTTCTGTCCTTAACTTTTCCTGACCCAACTTTTCTGAGACATGTTGCTGTCATCAAATTTAAAATGAACAATACATATCCCCAAAAAACAATAAAATTATTCAGTTTTACCTACCAACAAATGCAACTCTACATACCTCTGATATGATTTTGACTGTGTGGCCCTTGGGGGTAGGCCTGCTGTTGCGGATGAAGTGGTGGCACTGGCACCTTGACGAGCAAATGCGAAGCGCTGTTGGGGTTGGGGTTGGGGTGATAGTTGCAGGGCTTCAGAGGCTGCCCCATGCACCTCATATTGTGTTTGGGGCACCAAATCTATTGTGCTAAAATACTCATTGCCTGAGGGGAACACCGCCATGTTGGAGGCATCTGTTAGGAACACAGTCGGTGGTGACACCTAAAACATAATAAAACATAAACATCACCAGAGAATACGTTCAGTTTAGTGTCCCAAATTCGCTGTTGGGTTTTCTACCATAATTGTAATGGTTTTGTTCAAAACATTAAACTACCACACATGTATAGTTTGACGCTGGATGCTTTGTAATGCCCCTGCTCATAAAGTCATCTTTGTTGTGTGGCTACTGTGCAAAACAAAACAAAAAGCCATCCTGGGCTGAGTTTAACCAAGGCCACTGCCCACTGGTGTTTGGCGCCGTGGAAGGCCACAGCACCCTGACACCATTGAAGAGATAGCTACCTTTTTGCAGCACACAACAATGTCACTAATTAGGCCTAAATTCACATTAAACCACCTGCTGCTTAACAACAGAGCTCTTCTTATCATCAACATACCTGTCTGTCTTAGTTTTTGTGGTGCATGAATAACCGAGAGGGCTGGGAGATGTGGGAACAACGTGATTCTGCACTTATTAATTCCATTTATAGCACAATTTTTGAAGTGGTTTAAAATGTTGTTCAATCTCATGTATTTTCTCCCAGTTTACATAAGATAACATCTTGGCTACAATTATATCTACAGGGAAAGCCACATTGTGGCTATGCAAATTGTGAACGAGAGCGATGCTAACATGCATTCATGTAGAAAAATAAGGTTTTAAAACAACAGAAAACGTATTTCTAAACTTACCTGGAAAATCGTTCCAATTTTATTGGTGGTCATGTCCTCTTCTCGGAGGCTGACCCGTTTTGGCCCTTTAAACAACATGTAATGAATCTGATCCATGATTTTGTCGTGGATATGAATTTCGCTCCGTGCACAATATGGCGACCGTTAACGCTCGAGTGTGTGGGCCAGTACTTCCGGTGAAAACTTCCGGTGATCTGACAGCGAGAGCGAGAGACAACAGTGACCGAGTTCCATTACCACAGAGATATTTTTTCACAATGAGTGTTTTTAGGATTCAAGAGAGGAGACTTGCCTTTCAGAGTGTGACAGCCTCAGCACTTCATTGTTGTGTGCCGTTATGTACCGTTTCGTCGCATGTCAACAAAGAAGTCAGCTTTCATGCATTCCCCGTTGACGCTGCGGTACGGGCTGAGTGGATGCAGAAGATCCGGGGGGATGACTTCAACCCAACCACATTTTTAAATGCATATAATTTTCAGTATATTTCAGTGTATTTTGTGCGTTTCTATACTTTCTATTACTGCATTTATTTTGTGCAAGTGAGATGAGTAAAGACCATCTTTTTCATGAATCATTATCTGTCTGGTGTTTATAAGCAGCACACACAGTATTTTACCTGTAAAATATACACAAACTTAGCTACATTAAATTGTTTGTGGTACCTACAGTTAAAAATGTAAAATATGTGATGATAATATTGATCGAGCAATTGATGTAAGTAAGTGAAAATATATGCGCAGAATTGAGAAAATAGTATTAATGGAGATAAATTTTAGCCTATCACAGGGCAAACGTGTGAATGTTCACGGTGCACTTTATGCAAACAACTCTAATCGTAGTTGTTCTGTTCGTGAACAGTTGTATTTCATTCATTATCTGACTATGCATCCGTGCATTTAATTGCCATTAATATGGATCTTAGTAGTATTTTAAGTGATATTAGACAATAATAATTGACGGTGTAATTTACTTCCGGGTAAAGTTAGGATCAGTTAAATGAAATACAATAAACGTACAAATAAATATAAAAAAAACTTTTAAATATGAATAAAAAAATATTAAAAAACGATCGGAAATGTCGTCCAATTTTCTAATACTATTATTTGATGACAACAATACATTTGGAAAACAAAATACAGCCATTTCTGCTTTTTTTCTTTTAAACAAAAAACCAAGCTGCACCCTTTTTTAAATTTCATCTTTCATTCCGAAATAGAATAATAAATGAACAAAAAAGTACACGGACCACCCTGGGACCGTACTATGGAAGTTTTTTCCTAACATAATTAAAATGAAAATTCAAATGGTTAAAAAGATCAAATAATAAATCAAAGTATCAAAACAACTGATCAAATGATAAATCAAATGGTCAAATTATTAAATAATAAATCAAAATCTAAAAATGGCTGCACAAATGATAAATCAAATGCTCAAACCATATTTGATTTCCTCATTCGGATTTGATTTTTAATTTTCATCATCAACCCAGTATAAACCTGTCATAATTAAATATAAAAGTAAATGCTCAAATCATGAATCAGATGCTCAAATTATAAATCAAATGTTCAAACCAACATCGCAAATGATAAATCAAATGCTCAAACCTACATCGCAAATGTTAAATCAAAGGATGAATGTCAATCAAGTAGCGTGGGCAGAGCTTTGAGATGGAAGTATAATTTTACATTTGCGTGCGCTCTCTGAAGATGTATCATTGGGAAGTTATGATGAAAATGTTGAGTCAACGGTGGAATATCTTCTGGAGAGAATGGAAACACCCATAGATAGACAGACAGATATAGACGTCAGACAGACTTCAGACAGAGGGACAGACAGAAAGACTGGCATTGTATGAACTCAGAGCTAAGATAAAACGTTCTGCAGAAAAATGGTAAATATACAATGAGAACAATTTAGCATTTGAAGACATATGATGAAAAGGCCCATTTAGAATATTGCAGAATGTGCAGACCTACTTCAGAAAGAATCTCAGATCCACCGGTCTCTTGATGCTCCTGCTCTCTGCCAGAAAGAATGCGCCCTGCTCTGCTGCTTTCGGGAATGGAAGAGCTGTTGCTGCTGCTGCTTTTGAGAATGGAAAAGCTGTTGCTGCTGCTGCTTTCGGGAATGGAAAAGCTGTTGCTGCTGCTGCTGCTGCTTTCGGGAATGGAAAAGCTGTTGCTGCTGCTGTTTTCGGGAATGGAAGAGCTGTTGCTGGTCCCTGCTCTGCTGCTGCTTTCGGGAATGGAAAAGCTGTTGCTGCTGCTGCTATTTTCGGGAATGGAAAAGCTGTTGCTGGTCCCTGCTCTGCTGCTGTTGCTTTCGGGAATGGAAAAGCTGTTGCAGCTCTGAAGAATGGGAAATCTGTTTTTAGAGCAGATTCTGTTTTTAGATTTCTTGTTTAGAGCCTTGTTATTAACCAGCGATTTCTTTTTACTTCGATGCCCCATATACTAGCATTATAAGCCAATCAGTTTGAGATAAAACTCTTTACATTTGATTAGCATGAAAACATCCCAGAGAACAATCGACTCGGCACCTACGTGTGCTGTGATTTTGGCTATACTTGCATGCAACATAATACCTGTGTTTAACTGAATTAAAGCGCTGCTCCTGTCGCGTGAGACGCCAAGAGAAAGAGAAAGGTGCGTGCGCGTGCTGGGAGAACAGTACCGGCGATTCACAGAAAATAAATAAGGTTTGGGCTAGTGTTGTCACTAAACACTTGATTGTTCATGTGTGTACACGTCATTCATTGTGCATTAAATAATGTTAACGGATTAAACTTTTGATTTAAAAAATGTAGAATCTTTTTTTATTTACCCCAAGGAGAATAATTGCTACAGTAGGCTATATAACTATTGTTTATTGTTATTTCATTATATCTAATGTTATCTAACAAATGGAATCTTATTGTAAAGTGTTTTTACTACAGTTTCCATCTAACCATGATATATACTTTGTGTATACTAGATTAAAAAGTTCGTCGAGACAAACTTTAAGTTGGCTGGAGAAAGCCGGACCCGAAAGTTTGAAGAAGTTTGAAGTTTAAAGTAGTTTGAAGTAGTTTGAAGTTTAAATTAGTTTAAAGTAGTTTAAAGCTAAAGTAGTTTAAAGCTAGGGTGTTTTAGTGTGTTGCTAATGTGTCCTGGGTGGTTGCTAGGGTATTCTGGGTGGTTGCTAGGGTGTTCTGGGTGGTTGCTAGGCAGTTGCTAGGGTGTTCTTGTTGGTTGCTATGGTGTTCCTAGGTGGTTGCTAGGGTGTTGCTAGGCGGTTGCTAGGGTGTTGCTTTGGTATTCTGGATGGTTGCTATGGTGTTCTGGGCGTTTGCTAGGCAGTTGCTAAGGTAATTTTGGTGGTTGCTAGGGTTTCCTGGGTGGTTGCTAGGGTGTTCTGGGTGGTTGCTATGCTGTTGCTAGGGTAATCTGGTTGGTTGCTAGGGTGTTCTGGGTGGTTGCTAGGCGGTTGCTAGGGTGCTAGGCGGTTGCTAATGTACTTTGGGTGGTTGCTAGGGTTTTCTGGGTGGTTGCTAGGTGTTTGCTAGTTTGAAGTTTATGACAGATAGATGGATAAATAAGTTAGATAGATACACACACACACACACACACTAACTCGCTCACACACTCACTCAGCGGCACACACGCACACTCAAGAGTTTGAGTTTAGAGTTTATAAGTGTATGAGTTTTTGAGTTTTGAGTTTATAAGTTTAAATGAGTTTAAGAGTTCAGAGTTTATTAATTTCATAAGTCAAGTTCACAAGTCTATGAATTCATGAGTTTATAAGTTAATTAGTTTATAAGTGTATGAGTTTAGAGTTTATTAGTTTAAATGAGTCTCATTGGCTCATATAGTCTATAGAACGGCAGTTTAGTTTAGTCTTCAAGGTGTTTTAGATTTAAATTTTTGTCGGTTGGTCAGTTTATGTGGATTCTGAAGGTTTGGATTACATCAAGCTAATAAAATTGATGTATTTTGTGAATCGATGTTGTGTTGTAACGTTAGTGTATGATGGTTCTATAGGAACCATAAATCAATTATTGTGATTATGTCACAGGTCGGGGTGGGCAACTACCAGGAAATGACCCAGCCGCACCCCTCTTGAATTTGGGACACCACTGTGAGGAGCCGACACCACGGGCACACAGGCAGACAGAGGACAACCAGACTAAATGAGATTTAAAAAGGTTTTATTTAATAAAAAAAAGTACTAATTAAAAAGAAGGAAGGTTTTGACTTCTTGCAGCTAGCCCACACTGCACTGGCTTGCTCCTCTTCACGGGGCTCAGGCGGACAGAGAATGGCGACTTCTTCAGCGAAGCTGAACTGGTTCTCTTCACAGGGCTCAGGCGGACAGAGAATGGTGGCTTCTTCAGCGAAGCTGAACTGGTTCTCATCACGGGGCCCAGGCGGACAGAGAATGGTTACTTCTTCAGCGAAGCTGAACTGGGTTCTCTTCATGGGGCTCAGGCGGACAGAGAATGGTGGCTTCTTCAGCGAAGCTGAACTGGTTCTCTTCACGGGGCTCAGGCGGACAGAGAATGGTGACTTCTTCAGCAAAGCTGAACTGGTTCTCTTCATGGGGCTCAGGCGGACAGAGAATGGTGGCTTCTTCAGCGAAGCTGAACTAGTTCTCTTCACGGGGCTCAGGCGGACAGAGAATGGTGGCTTCTTCAGCAAAGCTGAACTGGTTCTCTTCACAGGGCTCAGGCGGACAGAGAATGGTGACTTCTTCAGCGAAGCTGAACTGGTTCTCTTCACGGGGCTCAGGCGGACAGAGAATGGTGGCTTCTTCAGCGAAGCTGAACTGGTTCTCTTCACGGGGCTCAGGCGGACAGAGAATGGTGGCTTCTTCAGCGAAGCTGAACTGGTTCTCTTCACGGGGCTCAGGCGGACAGAGAATGGTGGCTTCTTCAGCGAAGCTGAACTGGTTCTCTTCACGGGGCTCAGGCGGACAGAGAATGGTGGCTTCTTCAGCGAAGCTGAACTGGTTCTCTTCACGGGGCTCAGGCAGTCAGAAATGGATATCGTTGCTTCAACAAAGCTGAAGCGATCACTGCTGGAGACATAATAATACCACAAGCGGTGAAAAGAAAATCATCCACTGATTAATCTAGTCAAAGAAGTAATGGAAAGGAGTTCACCACTGGTTGATCTCATTCATTGGATTCCGAGACAAAAAAAGATATTATTTTCAGAAACGGGCTGGATCTCTTCGTGCCTTCGCTATGCACTCCCACTCGTGTTTCACTGCAATCCACACAGAATAGCACACGTGATTATATCAATATATATAGCACTGCAAATCTTCATAACTCACAGCTTAGGGGGTTGGCAGGGGCTTCCAATCCTCAGTTCTTCAACAGTTCTTTTGCCTCTCTCCTTCTCTTAAAGAGCATACATTGAGGACAGCTCTGTACAAATGCCTCAACCGTCGCTTCCATTCCAGACCAGTGGAAGTATCTCCTCAATAAGGACAACGTCCTCTCCTGTCCTTGATGTCCAGTGTACGTGTGGTAAGCTTGCAACAAAGTCGGGAGCTGTTCTTCTGGCACTACCACCTGGTATACCATTTCCTGCATTACAGGGTCCGACTGATCTGACCGACAAATCACTCCCAGACACACGAGTCTCTTCCATTGCCCCAAAAGTTTCTTCACCACCATAGTTTGGGCCTGCCTCTCCCCAGCTCCAGGCATAAAGCCTCGTTGCAGGTAAGAACGCACTTTTACCAGATCTCCGTTTCTACTCTGTAGCTCCTTCCACCGCTCGGGGTCCGGAAGTCGGGACAATACATCGGCATTAGTATGCTCTCTGCCAGGCCGGTACTGAAGCTGGTAATCATAGTTGGCTAACTGGGCCACCCAGCACTGTTCCACTGCCCCCAACTTAGCGGTCCGTAGGTGGACCAAAGGATTGTTATCGGTCACCACCGTCACTTTAGTTCCCCACAAGTAATCTTTGAACTTCTCACTCATAGCCCATTTCACTGCCAAAAGCTCCATCTTGAAGGAACTGTAATTGGAGGCGTTTCGTTCTGCTGGATGCAGGCTCCGACTGGCATAGGCAATGACTCTCTCAAACTCCTTGTTGTCGCTGCGCTAAAACTGCTCCCAATCCTGCATTGCTGGCGTCAGTATACAAGATAAACGGTTGGGTAAAATCAGCGTAGAATCGGGGCCTGCAAGAGCTCCTGCTTAAGATGTTGAAATGCCGCTTCACATGCTGTATCCCAGTTCACAAATGGAGATCTTCGACCACGAGGGTGCCCCGTGCCCTCAAGAAGGCGGTTTAAAGGTTTTGCGATCCCAGAGAAACCTTTGATGAAGCGTCGATAGTACCCCACGAAGCCCAAAAAGGACCTTACTTGACGGACAGTTCTTGGTGGTTCCCAACTCTGGACAGCGGACACTTTCTCTGGATCAGGGGAAACTCCTGCAGCACTGACCTTATGCCCCAGAAACATCACCTCTCGCCTGAACAGCTGGCATTTGTCTGGCTGTAACTTCAACCCGTACTTTTCCATAGCCTGGAACACTCTCTCTAGGTGAAGCAGGTGCGAGGCAAAGTCTGGAGAAAAGACAATCACATCGTCCAGATAGACAAGCGTGGTATCGACTAACTGTCCCCCCAGGCACCGCTGCATCAGCCGCTGGAAGGTCGCGGGGGCGTTGCACAACCCGAAAGGCATCCTGTCCCACTCAAAGAGCCCAAAGGGAGTGGTAAAGGCGGTCTACTCCCGATCCCTCTCCTCCACCTGTACCTGCCAGTATCCACTGGCCAAATCCAACGTTGAGTACCAGGCAGCCTGCGTCAAACTGGTAAGAGAGTCCTCAATCCTCGCAGTGGAAACGCATCCTTCTTAGTCACACTATTCAACTTCCTGTAATCAACACAGAATCTCTAATCACCGGTCTTTTTCCGTACTAGAACAATTGGGGCCACCCAAGGGCTACTACTCTCCCGGATGATCCCTCCATCCAACATCTCCTTCAACAGAGCACGAACCTCAGAATAAAGAGTGGGGGGTACTGGTCGATATCGCTCTCTGCTGGGTGTTGCATCACCTGTGGGGATCTGGTGCTTCACAACCCCCGTACAACCATAATCCTCGTCATGAGTAGAAAATACATGCTGCCATTTCTTCAGAAAGTCCCGGAGCTGGAGTTGATGCCCCTCTTCCAAGCCCTCTCCTTTCATGGAGTCACCCGTCAAATGGTTCGGCACCCCGTTTCTCCGGAGATCCATTCCCGGTCCCACCTGCCGGACAGCCACCTCCACGACCGCAGAGCTCACTTGACTGAAACAGACATCTTTACCCTCCCTCACTTGCTGGGGATGCACTACAGTGACTCGGGCCAGACGTTGATGGCGATGAAGCGTAACCGGATAAGGATTGACATTCCGCACTCGTACAGAGACTCTACCTCGATGGACTACAGTCAGCCCTCGGGCTACCTCAATGGACTGGCAGTCCAGATGGGGTTCAATGAGGACCCAATTGTCAGGCCCATAAGTCCTCGTGGGCAGCCTGGCCCAGATGAGTGTCTCACTCTGTGCCGGAACAGATAGAGCGTACCGGCAGGTCACTCGACCGACACTCTCCAAATCCTCTTCACGGCCAGCTGCATAAATCCTACGACAATCAGTCAGAATACGCTCCCACTCTCGTTTTTCGGATGTCGGGGATGTCCGAGCCGGCCTGTTCCTGAACAATTCCTCCCAGCAGTTAGATATGACATTCATACCGAGAAAGGCTCGATGAGTACCCAGACAGTGATCTCTGACAATAACAACTCCCTTCTGCTGTACCGGGACTCCTTGGATGTGAAAATCAACGACCATATACCCAGTGTAAGGGATATCGAATCCATTCGCTCCCCGTAATGTAAGTCGCGAAGCCTTTTCTCCCTGGAGCCGCTGATCTTGAAAAAGCTCTCTGGACAAGCTTTCGGAGAACAGGGTGACTTGTGAGCCCGTGTCCACCAGACATTCAATCTTCACCCCGTTAACCTGGATCTCCACAGTGGGGCAATGCCCAATCCAATTATCTCTGGGAGTAGGCATACAAAGGGGGTCACTTAAAGGGGTCCCGACCACTTGACCCACAGTGGCCGGTGAAACTAAAAATCCCCTTGAGAACTACGTCGGGAACCACACAGTCGACTAATGTGCCCCGATTCTCCACAACTGTTACAAATAGGCCGCCCTTGATCATCCCACTGGAACTTTAGGCGAACTGATGGTCCAGGATGACGCCTGGGCTCTCGACTCCCATCCGAGTGAGACCGCTCACGTGTCGTTGGCATGCTACTACGTTGACCCCTACGTAATTCCTCCAAGAGTGTTTTAGACAATTCACCCATCTGTCGCCTAACATCCTCCTGAAGTTCTGTCCGCAGCTCCTGTCTCCAGTCGACTGGTGCAGAGGGGGTCAAAGCGCATGCACTACTAACAGCTGTACAAACTGGTGGGTCGGCCATCTCACCTTGATCCATTTCCAAAGCCAAAGCCTCCTGCTTAACCCTCTGGGGTCTGGGGTGTTTTTGGGGTCCTTGAGATGTTCTGACATGCCCTGACATTTGTGCTTTTTTCAGTTGCTTATAAACATATTAATGGCAAAGGTGTAAATTCACTCTATATAGCACAAACAGGACTTCCATAATATGTGAGCTACATGTATGTACATGTTTTCATTTTTGAGAGAATAATGTTTATGCATGGTTATCGAAAAAACTAAAAATTGAAGTTTCTGAAATAAGGCCACAAAACACATACTAAATATGTGGCAATAAGACTTTTGACTAATGGATTTCATCGCCTAGTGTTTTTTCTTCAAAATGATATGAAAATCATCCTGCCTAATCATTCACAAAAAAACGATACATTGATTTTAGTTTTGTGAAACACTTTTAGTTTGGAAAGCCAATATGCGGATGGGGCGTAAACGCTCCAACAGCATCATGCATATGTAGTAGTTCACACCTGGTGAGACTACGTCCCTGCATACTTAATGAGCCATTCATTCAGGTGTGTCACCTATAGCTAACTTAAATATACAAGCTTCATAAAAATGATCATTCTAGGAGAAAATTTCAGATGGCATTTAGAGGCTTTTGCATCTGAACTCTTCATATATACACACACACATATATATATATATGCATGCACATACATACTTTATAATCTTTTCAAAACTAGTCAACGTCTTTCAAAACTAAAGTATACATTTTATCATACGTATTTCAAAGTAAAGGATTCATTAGTTAGTTGATGACTTTATTTTTGACAAAACACATACAGTATATATTCCTCATCTCAGTATAGCAATAGAGTTTGCTAAAAGCTGTTCATTCAATACAGCAGTATTTGAAAATCGATCATATTTTGTAAAATTACATTTATATTTGCATTTATGTCAAAACCTAGACACTTTTAAACATCAAAAGGACATTTATTAATATGTATTCGTGTCAAAATGACAAATAAACAGATTTTCCTATTCAATTTTGCATGGAAACGCTTCCAAGACGCTTGCGTGTCGCGTGAAAAATAGGCGTCGGTTCTATTTCTAGAATGCACGCGTTTTCCACGCGGCTCGTGCCGCGCCTGAGACGCGCGTCTCACACAGGCAGTGTGCAAACTCTAAACTGTTAACATGGGAGCCGAAATAAAAACGGACACGCCATGCAGCTGAGACGCTTACGCCACGCATCCAGTGTTTCACCGGCCTTATCCAGCGGATGTGGGCGTTTCACAGGTTTGTATGGATCGCCTCACATTTGCGTTTGAATAGCGCGGTCTCCGTAGGCGGAGTCACATTAAAACTTAATTAGCTGAGATGAGAACGACTGACATCTCTCTCTTTACATACATATTATATAAACTGTGAATATTTGTTTTTTATAAAAAATACTTCATTTGAAAGAAGAGAATTCAAGCTTCATGCCTGTGTGACTGTATGCCTGTTTGACTGAGTATTCGCTGAGTTACAGTTCATTTTCGGACGCGTTTCAGAATTGACTTCACTGACGGAGAGTAGGCAGAACTCGCATCATGTTTATTTTTCTTTATCTGGCAAAAAGCACAACACTTTGTTTTTATTATGAGCATACACAAAAAAAATACACACTAAACAGGATCGATTGATGTATAACACAAGCATATAAGATACAAATTAATATATTTTTTTAATTTTTTTTTTTGCACTCATACGGAAAAAAACGAGCCTATCGCGCCGGCGCGATAGCCGACCTCAGGGGGTTAAGATCTTCAAAAGACAATGTGGGGTCCCGACGGAGCTGGAGCCATATGCTCCGACGAACGGGTCCTTCCCGGAGACCCAAAACAAACTGATCCCGCAGTAAGGAGTCTCCGTCCCCCAGACCATGATCCGGTCGTCCCTTCAACCGAGCAAACTGTTCTCTCAACCATAGAGAATAAGACCGCAGAGTTTGCTTCGGCCCCTGACGAAAGTTGAAGAATTGGGCCCGGAGGACGGCTATCGGAGTAGCATCGCCATTCAATTCTGCCAGAAAATCGAAAAGGGCTTTGGCAGTAGCTCGTACAGCACTGGGCGCAGCCAGGACCTCCCTCCTGGCTTCCCCCTCTAGGGAGCACAAAATAAACTGTGTCTTCTGTGTGTCACTCAACCCTTGGAGACTTGCCAGGTACTTCATTTGTGTTTTCCAGTCCGGGAGGCTCAACTCAGATCCCGGTCCTCCATAACGTTGTGCCCAGGGGGCGCCCATAAACACCGGCATAACTTGAGGTCTTACGGCTCTCACATCTTCGTCCGCCATGACGAACCCGCGGCCGCTACAACTCACAGTGGTAATCCTGCCGACTACGCCACTTTACTGTCACAGGTCCGGGTGGGCAACTACCAGGAAATGACCCAGCCGCACCCCTCTTGAATTTGGGACACCGCTGTGAGGAGCCGACACCACGGGCACACAGGCAGACAGAGGACAACCAGACTAAATTAGATTTAAAAAGGTTTTATTTAATAAAAAAGTTCTAATTAAAAAGAAGGAAGGTTTCGACTTCTTGCAGCTAGCCCACACTGCACTGGCTTGCTCCTCTTCACGGGGCTCAGGCGGACAGAGAATGGCGGCTTCTTCAGCGAAGCTGAACTGGTTCTCTTCACAGGGCTTGGACGGACAGAGAATGGTGGCTTCTTCAGCGTAGCTGAACTGGTTCTCTTCACGGGGCTCAGGCGGACAGAGAATGGTGACTTCTTCAGCGAAGCTGAACTAGTTCTCTTCACGGGGCCCAGGCGGACAGAGAATGGTGACTTCTTCAGCGAAGCTGAACTGGTTCTCTTCACGGGGCTCAGGCGGACAGAGAATGGTGACTTCTTCAGTGAAGCTGAACTGGTTCTCTTCACAGGGCTCAGGCGGACAGAGAATGGTGGCTTCTTTAGCAAAGCTGAACTGGTTCTCTTCACGGAGCTCGATAATACTTTTTGTGCGCAGCGCTTCTGTGTTGTACGTCACACGTAGGCTCACTATTGGCCGACGCTGGTCATGTGTGTGATGCGTGTGACATACAACACAGAAGCGCTACGCTATTACATTACGTGAACTCACTCGAGGCCCAGAGAGAAGGAAATGAATAGTGGAATAAAGTCATTATTTTTGTTTACTTTTTGCGCACAAAAAGTATTCTCGTCGCTTGATAAACTTAAGATTGAGCCACTGTAGTCACATGGACTACTTTGATGTCTTTATTACCTTTCTGGACATGGACAGTATACCGTACATACATTTACAATGGAGGGACAGAAAGCTCTCGGACTAAATCTAAAATATCTTAAACTGTGTTCCGAAGATGAACGGAGGTCTTACGGGCTTGGAACGACATGAGGGTGAGTCATTAATGACATAATTTTCATTTTTGGGTGAACTAACCCTTTAAGAAACAATTGTATATTGTTTGTTTTGTTAATTCATTATTTTATTACATTAACAGTTAAACGTACAGTATGGAATTTTTCGCCACTAGGGGTCGCTAACCTCTTTACAATAACAAAGGCGTAGTTTGATGACGCAACACATGCTAAGAATTATGGATGTTGTCGTCAACGACAAGCCGGCCGATCTAATAATGTTTATGGTTGACTGAATACGTCGATGCTTTTATCATGACTGTGACATGAAGCAGTTCGGGATTGATAAGAGACAGCTATCAGCTCCAAACGCGATGCTATCAGCTCCCACGGATATAAAAGGAATATGGACATTTCATTCTACCGAACTACACGCAGAATTACTACTCACAGGTCAGTTTATTAGACAAATTAAACTTGTGAGGTAATGCAGTGCTGTTTCACTTGGTCTAACATTACACTATCACTCTAAACTGCATTTGAATGTGTTGAAATGTATGTGTTAACGTTAGTTTGTCTGTATGAGACTAGCAGTAAGCTAGATCAACATTAGAATAACATACAGATCATATTCTAACATTTTATCATTGTTGAACTATATAATATTGATTAGTTTTATGTAAATGTGCTCACCTGTTTAATAAAGTACATGTAGGAGTTGTCGAAGTCTCGGACGTGGAGCTCTCGTTTATATACTGTCTATGGGAGCTCTCGGCATCTCGAAAACACCGCTCTGATATTGATTCTCGGTTTAGTTCTCCTTTTTTATCCAAAGTCTGCTTGCCATGGTCCATAATGTTTGAACGAAACAACAACAGCATGCAGATAGACATTGCGAACTACACAGTTGTCTGGGTCATAGCTCTGGTTGCCATGGCAGCACGAGCGGAAACCAGAGACAACACGGATATGACGGCATTGATGGCGACAAAACGGAAATAAAGACACGGTCCGTGTCTTCGAATTAAAATATTAATTTCTCTGGATTTAGAAGTTAATTGGAACTGTCGGGATAATGTAAATACACAACTTTAAAAAATATATAACATAGATATAGTGATTTTTTATATTTTTAAAGCAAAAAAAATACATATTGTGCCTTTAAGCTGACCTTTCATTCAGGTGTGTGACTGAGCCACAAGAAAGAATGAAAGGGCAATATATATATATATATAAAAAAAAATTGGTTCACAGTTGGAAACACAGTTGTTGTTTTTTCCACAAATTGTGCTTGCAAATTGTATAATATCCAAGGTAAACATTTCTAGTAATTGTGCAGTTAATTGTTCTAATACTGTATTTTCAGAAAGTTTTAGAATATATTCTCTACCCAAATGTGTCATTATGTATTTATGTATTAGTATTTGTATTTGTGCCAGCTGTAGTAGCTACACAACAGCGTGCATCTGTGCGTTCATTCATTCACACACAGAAACGATTTATATTTAAAGTCTTTTTGCGTACAGACACTTGCGATTAGAACAAAGCAAATATATAACTGACCTATTCCTCAGCCGGATCCATTGCTCTTCGAAATGATACTTCCAGCACTTCTGAGGTAAATTTTCCAGGATTATTATTAAGATAATATTATTCCTCACAGCGTCGTAAAGTACATGAGTCTGAAAGTGAACTCACTGTGTGTGTTATGCAGCTGATGTGGGCTTTTCACAGGTTTGTATGAATGCCTCAGATAATTTGCTTTTGAATAGCGTGCGCTCTCTGTGGGCGGGATCACATTAAAACATAATGTGCTGAGATGAGAACGACTGACATCTCGCTCTTTTCATACATATTACATAAACTGAGAATATTTGTTTTTTATAAAAAATACTTAATTTAAAAGAAGAGAATTCAAGCTTCATGCCTGTGACTGTATGCCTGTTTGACGGAGTATTCGCTGAGTTACAGTTCATTTTCGGACGCGTTTCAGAATTGACTTCACTGACAGAGAGAAGGCAGAACTCGCATCATGTTTATTTTTCTTTATTTGGCAAAAAGCACAACAGTTTGTTTTTATTGTGAGTATACACAAAAATAATACACACTTAACAGGATTGATTGATGTATGAAACTTGTTTGTAATATCAAAGTCAACAGAGCAAAATGAATCTCTTTTGAACTGATAAGAAAAAAAGCGAGCTGGTATCGATACCGCCGACCCCACCGCCGACCCCAGGGGGTTAAGAAGGTTAATTATAGTTAAAGTAAGACAGACACACACCTGTTCACCGGTCATTTTCCTCAGCTGTAGGCAAAGGCAAGTTTCAAATCAGTGCTTCTCCCGGGAGACTAGCGCTAAGTTAATCCAACTTGAGAAAGTTGCTCAACTGCATTTATGAGAAAATCTGCCTGGACACATTTCTGAGAAAATCGAGCCGAGAGATCTCATAAAAAGCCAAGTGTCTCACAATCATAACAGACAGATATGCATTTGTATGCAGTATATTTGGTATTTGTTCAAAGGTTACATGCAATTTGTAGAATGGTTGTAATTTATTTATGAAATATTATCTAGGCTCATTTATTTGTAAAACACAATACATATTTGTTACTCCACTGCATTTTCGCTCAAATTGACCTTTGTACTTGCACATTGCTTTCTGTTTGTTTGCGAGTCGAGTTTTCCTTTGCAATGCAGATCGAGTTTGTTTGCAAAATGCTGGATGTGTTTGTTTAATTATGGCACAATATTAACTCCATATGGGTGTTGTCTTGCTTCTCTTTAACTTCTATTCTTTGAGTGTGTGTCTGATTAAACACTCTGGTTGCGTTCGAAACCGCATACTCAATGAGTAGGTACTTAATTTCAATAAGTACTTACTAACGAGCGCTAAAAGAGTAGGTACTTAAAAGCCAAATCTCGTTGAGTATGAATGCGATCCGGACATCATCCGCCATGTTGACGTTATCATGTGACCTATGGCTATGAAGTTATCACAAGCGCAACAATTTAAAAGTTATGAGCAACAGGCAACTAAAACTTGGAATGTATGCTAATTTTTTTGGTGTTTTTGTATAAATATTTTATTATTGTTATTCTATTATTATTATTTTATGCTTTGTGGGGAGAATATTTATTTATCTATTTAATTTTTAATTGATACTTCACTTTGTGATTTAATTTGATTTATTTTCTTGTATTTATTTATTTTGTTTTTCTTTCTTTCTTTTCCTGAATTCAAATGTGATGTAATATTTATCAGTCCCTGAACCTCTGGCTTTCTTCTCTGGTGTTTGACTTTTCACATTTGTATTTTGTAAGTAAATGTTTAATAAAAACAATAAAAAAAAAAAAAGGAAAATAGTTCTCCTGTGAGTTAAAAAATAAAATAAATAAATAAATAAATAATTATGAGCAACAGGTGCACCGCAGATGTCAGTGCACCTGTTGCTCATAACTTTTAAATTGTTGCATCCGTACAACCTAACCAGAACGGTTTTCATCAGCTATGAAATGGTTGGCATGTCTGCAATAGTTAGACGAATGTGTGCTCAAAGGAGACGTCGGGCAGCTGCTCGGAGAACTCGCCTTTGGAGAAGACTGATGATTTAATACTCAAACAAAGCAAGTATTACTACTTAAATTAAGATTACCCCAGAATGAATTGCATTACTAGCCCACCCCAACACTTATGCACAATAATAATAATAACAAATGCTGACCAACACTTAATTATATAACATTTTCTTAATGAAAATTCAATATTTTGGTAAAACAAGCAAACATGTTGTATTGTCATATGACATAGCTATGCATGAATACACACTAGACAAATGCAGCTTCATGAATTCATGAAATTAATATATTTTATTTACTTATAACAATATGAAACATTAATAAAAATAAGTAAATGAATGAATAAAAGAAAATCACAATAAATAAATACATATACAAGTCAATACCACATGAAACATCACTTTATTCACAAAGCTTTTTGTTCTAACAAACTCATGCATTTACAGGCGGTGAACCCCACATCATACTGCCATCTCAACAGAGCTGTTCCCATTCTGCGGCTCTATTTTGATTAAGCGGCTGACCACCATGCCCACCTTCGGCTGTCTCTGCCGTCCATCATGTCCCTCATCGCTGCAGTCAGACTGGGAACTGACCATGAATGGGAACGGGAGATTGAGGTGCTTGTGTTCCTGCACTGGCTGGCCCATGCAGCATCTTAAAGGGTGGTGTCGCAGGCCTTCGACATCCCCAAGACCTCTGTGCATGACATTGTGCACAGAGTGAGCAAGGCCATCATGGGGATTTTGAGGAGGGTGATTTGCTTTCCGACCGGAGATGACCTGGAGGCAGTGGGAGCAGGGTTTGCACAGCTTGTCTGGGTCACCAGCTTTCAGCAGAGCAGTTGGTGCAATAGATGGCTGTCATATCCATATCAAACCTCCAGCAAATAACTCCCTCTGTTACTTCAACAGGAAGCTGTTTCACTCCATCCAACTCCAGGCCATCACTGATCACTGGGGGAAATTCCTTGATGTCTTTGTGGGATATCCTGGGTCTGTGCACGATGCCAGGAACAGCCCTGTGTATGCTGGCAGCCTTTATCCACCTGCAGGCAAGTGCATCCTCGGGGATGGAGGCTATCCTTGCCTGAGTGCACCCATCTGCCTCATCACCCCGTACAGAGAGCCGGTGCAGAACCCTGTGCAGGCTCGTTTCAACAGCAAGCACTCCCGTGCCCGCAACATCATGGAGAGAGCTTTTGGGATGCTGAAGACACGCTGGCACTGCATTTTCTTCAAGGACTTGGAGGTGAGCCCTGCCTTTGTGCCTGAGGTTGTTGCGTGCTGCGCTGTGCTTCACAATCTCGCTCTAGTCAATGGGGACATCGTTGAGCCAGAGGATGAGGAAGACCTTGATGACGGCCTCCCTGATCCCCACAACCTTGCAGCAAGAGTGGGAGAACATGTGTGGGACAATCTGGCTGCCGCGGTGTCTGCTCCAAACATCCCTGTGCCTGCTCTCCATGAGCATGATTACCTTTAAAACATTTAAGACGATTACAATGTTAAAATTATTAAAACAATTCATGTTGTCAGCATTTTGTTTTCTTGCCAAATGTCATTTTATAGGTTTACAATTACATGCAAATATTTGTTAGAGCTTTACTACCTTTGTGGTGTAGTGGGCTGAACCACTGAACTGGTTAGCAGAAGATCGCTGGTCGATCAGCAAGGCTCTTTACTCCAGGTTGGTCCAGGGTAATGTCCCTGTAATAAATGCATTTAGTCACTTTGGATAAAAACATCTGCCAAATGCATAAATGTGACTTTTTTTAAACGGTCTCGGGCATAAACGCTCAAAGCTGCTTATTTCATCAAGGTATTACTATAATACAAAATGCATACATACATTTACTATTTCTATTTGGTGGGTGAAAGGGTTAGTTCACCTCAACATATAAATACAGCCATTATTTACTTGCTTTCATGCTGTAAGATCCCTCTTTTTTGTTTAAATAAAAAAGGTGATTTTTGTCAAGTTTGTTCTGCTGGTTTCATACAATATCAGTCAATGGAGCCCAGCTTTCAGAAGCTTCCTGGTATTATTTGATGATGCTTTTGAAGCTTCTAAAGTCCATTGACTGGTATTGTATGAAACCAACAGTACAAACCTGACCAAAATCACCTTTTGTGTTCAGGAAAACAAAACAAAAAAAACAGAGGGATCAAACAACATGAAGGTGAGTAAATAATGACTGAATTATTTGCTTGGGTTCACTAACCCTAGTTAATGCAAAATAGAGGGCTGCATTGGGATTGAGTCCCGCCGGGTCCCGCGGGACCCAACGCAAATCTTGCGGGAGCGGGCGGTTTGAACTTTGCTGCGGGCGGGAATGGGCGGCTAAAAAAAACTCTGATGGAGATGTCAATAATGGCACTTTTCCACTACACAGTACCAGCTCGCCTCGGCTCGGATCGACTCGACTCACCTCGCCTTTGTTTGGTTTTCCACTGTGTAAAAGTTGTAACTGTATCTGCTTCCAGGTACTTTTTTTCATACCACCTCCGGTGAGGTTCTGAGCGAGCTGAGGCGATACTAAAATGTGACGTGAAAACACGGCTGATCAGAGAGAATCATCACTATTCACTGCGTCATCATTGCACGCGCCAGACGGAGTATCCTGAATAAAAAAACAGCAAAAACAAAAACAAAACCATCCAAAAACAGCATACACTCGATTTCCTCCATTGTCCTGTGTGTATATGTCCAGAATACATGCCGGCCAGGGAAACGAAACAAACAACCCCATGAATCTCTTTAATAATAGCAATACAAATACATGTTTTTTTCCTGCGGGACGGGAGAAGACACAAAATCAATGCATCTCTATTATTGTGCAGGAATAAATTCTCAGAGTTTTGCGGGTGCGGGCGGGAGTGGACATACATATTGCGGGAGCGGGCGGGAGTGTAACACATACGTTGCGGGAGCGGGCGGTAATGGTCAGAAATTTGGCGGGAGCGGGATGAAGAAAACAGTCCCGCGCAGGGCTCTACTCACCACTGCTGTTCTGTGAACATAGAGAAATTGCTATCCGCCACTGCATGCTGCCATCGCTGTCCTGTGGTAAGAAGACTCAGTTGTTAACTGCTGGATTCTGTACTCACCACTGCTGTTCTGTGAACATAGAGAAACTGCTATCTGCCATCGCATGCTGCTATCGCTGTCCTGTGGTAAGAAGACTCAGTTGTTAACTGCTGGATTCTGTACTCGCCACTGCTGTTCTGTGAACATAGAGAAACTGTTATCCGCCATCGCATGCTGCTATCGCTGTCCTGTGGTAAGAAGGCTCAGTTGTTAACTGCCGGATTCTGTACTCACCACTGCTGTTCTGTGAACATAGAGAACCTGTTATCCGCCATCGCATGCTGCTATCGCTGTCCTGTGGTAAGAAGGCTCAGTTGTTAACTGCCGGATTCTGTACTCACCACTGCTGTTCTGTGAACATAGAGAACCTGTTATCCGTTATCGCATTCTGCCATCGCTGTCCTGTGAAAAGAGAAAGCCCACTGTCTGTTGCCACCCACCTGTAGTCCTTTGTACCCTGCTCGTCACCTACTGCTGACTACTGCATTTGATCGGACGGTTATCGCCTTCTGTCTATCATATACTGCTCGTTGCTCCCCACCAAAAAGGTCCTGGTCCTCCATCCAATCCCCGTCGTCCTGTGAAAGAGAGGTGACACTCAGTAATCTGATGCTGTCCTGTGAGAAGAGAAAACCCACCGTCTGTCGATCCTTACCTGTAGCCTCCTGTGTCCTACTCATTACTTACGTTGGCCTGCTGTCTGCCATCTGAAGGTCCTGGCCTTTGGACCAATCTGTCCCTCGTCCCTTTTTCCCCTCCCCTTCTATTGTGGTCCTGTGGGCAGAGTTTCTCAGTCCCTGCTGTTGCTTAACCGAAGGCATCCGTCCCTTGTCCTTTCCCCTTCCCCCTGTATAAATACGTGCAAGGAGGTGATCAACTGGCAGCTGACCTGAGCCTTCCTCCATTGAAGCCCCGTTCCAATGAGTGGCCCTTATGAAGAGTTCTGGGGCAGTGACATTCTTGTAAAGTGTTTTTATATTCAATAAAAAGAATCAAGTTTTTACATCATGTCGTTGTCTGGCTTTTGGTGTGTCTTGGTGTAGCTCCTCCGGAGTGGTGGTTGTTCTCGGCCCTAGTGGTGACAATATTTTTAAAAGGAATGTCATACGAGTGTTATTATGGTAGAAATTCCACTATGAATCTGACTCAAGTTAACTTCTTGTGGACAAACATGTTGAGATCACATGATCAGAAAAATACTAGCGCTGAGAAGATCCACGCTGGACATTCATTACTGCATGTCATGCATCGAATTAAGAAAAATACACTACGATTCCTAAAAAAAAAAGATATTTTGTGTGAATATTAAACCCAATATCTACTTCTAAACTGATAATTATGAATGCCATTCATTTCTACCAGAAAGACTCGGGAGAGTTATTTCAATAAACCATACATTTATTGACAGCTCAGCAAGCTGATAAACTACAAAGTCATTTGGCGTAGGCCCCGTCCGTAGTGCATAATCCGAGAGTATCGGATCTGCAATTCCTGCCTAAAGATGAAGGCAGGGGCGCAGCCGACCCCCTCTGGGAGGTATGGACGGGACCATCCTGGTGGTGGTGGGGAGGATGGGGGTAATCGTCGCTTCAGTATCTGCGAACTCAAACATGTGTAAGTACCGTGCTTTTATACAGTGAGCATAAGAATATGATTGGATAGAAGTGAAGGCAATAAGTGACGTAGTAATTGAGTCTTCCCAGCAGAACTTATGCTAAAGCTTTCATTTCTATTGTTTTATGGTGCGTAATTTTAAACAGTTTTTACCTTATTTTAATTATTCTCAGGTTAGGTAAACTAAGTCATATCTGTCCTAAATAATAAGCATTTGAATTTCCATACTTACAATATTTAGATCACAGAAGACTTCTCCGTGGTTAGTACAGCTCAATCTTTGTTAAACAGAGACTTATGGCAGGCGAGTTTCTTAATTTCAATTATATATATATTTTTATTAAATACAGGTTAACTAGTTTACATAAAAGGTACTAATTTATAAAATAAAAATAAAAGTAAATCAAAACCTTTTTACAAACTTTTAACTTCATGAGGCACAATGGCAAGGCATCTAACACCAGAGAGGCCGTCCTTGGTGAATCAGCGTCTGACTGGACATGTCATTCCAGCTCTTTTAAAGTCCATCAACTTTTTGACACCCCCTAGGACTTGGTCATTAAAGCCATTGCCTCTTCATCCTTTTTCTTCTGGACCTTTTCTTCGTCGCATTCTGTATCTCGTCCGCAACACATAGACGGTATTGCTTGCATTTTTCTACTCTGCCATATGCTTAATAAATGCTTACAACATTTAGGGCCCTATCTTGCACCCAGCGCAATTGACTTTGTACACCGACGCATGTATCATTCCTATTTTGCACCCGCGCAAAGCGCGTTTTTTCCTCCACAGAAGCACGTCGCTAAACTAGGGAATGAACTTGCGCTCCCTGGGCGGTTCAGCGCAAAAAAGGAGGCGTGTTCCAGCGCAAACGTTCCTTCATGCTATTTTGCAGGTTTAGAAAACAGTTGCGCCACTAACCAGGAAAAAATAGTTTAAAGTCAGTGGCGCGTTGCGCATGTTATTCATATGCTATTTTAAGGGCGCATGCTTGGCCATAATCAATGTAGCGTGTGCACAACGCGCATACACTTTGATTCTCTCATCTACACAGAAGCAGCAGTTTTCATTTTTGCAAATCATACATTATTACGATAGATAGATAGATAGATAGATAGATAATTTATTATAAAAGCATACATCTAGCTTACACATTTACCCAAATTATCATACGCCTTTTTAACCGAAGTTAATTTGGGTGGGTTTCTCCATCCCCAACGTCCCTGACGAGAGCGTTGCTCTCCTTGGCTGTGAACCGCTCCTGGCGCGCGCCTGGCAAATTCGCCGTTATGATAGGAATCCGCTTTAGAACAAGCGCGCCTGCTCTTAAAGGGAATGTGAGATGACGCTCTGATTGGTTTATTTCACGTTACGCCCAAACCACACCTATGAATAATGAAGCTCTTCAGACCAACCCATTTTAGATTTGCGCCTGGCGCAAGAGTCATTTATCCCGCCGGGAAAATAGCAACAGCGCCAAGACCCGCCCACAAAGTTACTTGCGCTTTGCGCGTTGACACTTACGTTTCAGATCGTTAAAATAGGGCCCTTAGTGTGGTATGTTTTTCTTTATAAACCATTTTCTCAATAAATTATTTTACAACAACAACTTCTGGTGTCTTGCTTTACAAAAAACACTTCCATTATATCCATTATGGTTGACTCCAATACATAATTGCTTCATACACAAAAAGGCATATTTATAATATAAAAATGTGCATATTCCATAATACTGTCAATTAATTATGAAACAGCAATTTAAAAAAAACAAATACTTTGCATAAAGCAAACATTAAATGTGAGTGATTCACTTTACATTTGTGGTCTATGAGCTCTATATGTGTAAACATCCTCCTATTATTACTGAAAAACAGTAAGAAAGATTAAAATAACTTAGCAAAATAATAACCATTGACAACAGACTTGCTGCCATGTGATGAATTGTTTTTGTAAATATGACTCATCTTATACATCATGTACAGTCTGTATTAGTGTATGATTCAACTGTTCCCCAGGGTCTAGAATTAAAAAATAATAATAGAACAATCGCAATACATTACAAAATCAAATCGCAGTACTTGTAGTATCGCAATTCTTAAAAATTGCAATACATAGGCTATCGTATCGGCACCCAAGTATCGTGATAGTATCAAATTGGGAGGTGTATTGTCCCAGCCCTATGACAAACAGGACACAGTTTTCAGTCCTGCAGTACCAGTGAAGTATTTATGAAACTATTCAGGGTGTTGTCTTGCTTCTCTGTAACTTCTATTCTTTGAGTGTGTGTCTGAGACTTATTAAACACAATGTGTGTGGGACCAGGAATGAGGAAGCTGCTTTACAAACACGCCTGTTTTGCACACGTCACTCAAACACAGAACCAGGAAACAAGAAACAGTTTCAGATCAGGGAAAGAGAAACTGAAGTGTAGTTGAGCTGTTGTGTGTTTGTATCTTTGTATTTTTGCAGTAAAATGGCAGAAGCCAGAATTACTCAGGATGAGTTCCTGTGTTCAGTGTGTCTAGATCTCCTGAAGGATCCAGTGGCCATTCCCTGTGGACACAGTTACTGTAAGATCTGTATTGCAGGCTGTTGGGATCAGAAGAGAGTCTACAGCTGCCCTCAGTGCAGACAGACCTTCAGTCCAAGACCTGCTTTAGCTAAAAACACCATTCTGGCTGAAGTGGTGGAGAAACTGAAGACTAAACTTTCTGCTGACTGTTACGCTGGAGCTGGAGATGTGCAGTGTGACGTCTGTACTGGAAGAAAACTCAAAGCCGTCAAGTCCTGTCTGGTGTGTCTGAACTCTTACTGTCTGAATCACCTCGAACAACATGAGAGTTTCTTTAAAAGAAAGAGACACAATCTGACAGATGCCACTGGACGACTGCAGGAGATGATCTGCCAGAAACACGACAAGCTCCTCGAGGTTTTCTGCCGGACAGATCAGAAGTGTATATGCGTGTTATGTACGATGGATGAACATAAAAACCACGACACTGGATCAGCTGCAGCTCAGAGGACAGAGAAACAGGTATGAACTTAAAGGAGTCTCATAATACTCATTTACAGGCTTATCATTTTGTTTATGTGTCTACTACAATACATTTACATATTTAATGTCTGTTTTAACCCTCACTGTCTGAATGCTGTTTTAGTCCTAGAAACAGAGACAGAGGCTAAATATATCATACTCAACCAGATATCTGATATTATCTAATTTTGTCTGTCACATTGATCTAACTTCGCTAGCTTTAATCTAAATCACTATCGCTCACAAAACGCGCTAGCCTTCCACTAGCCTGTTAATCTGCCATCTGTGTTTGCCACCTTTTTTTTCTTGCGCACGCTCATGTCTTTTCAAGTCCATCAAACAACTGTGGTGAGTAGGATCAGTCAACAAACACGGTGAGTCATGTCTTCTCCTGTTATTGTCACTTGCACTTCATGTCACATGTATAGTATAGCCTTCTCTGTCAGCACCGAGGACTTTATATGTGATAAATGCAGGGAGATAGTCAGGCTAACGGAGAAGATTTCAGAACTAGAGACACACATCCAAACTTTAATCGAGGATAGTAAGAATGCAAGGGCTTTAGATACTGCTTTGGATGCGACTAGCTTAGTGAACTCTGTACATTGTTCGGTTCCGGCTGAAGTAGAGCCCGTGCAGCAGGGCAATTGGGTGACGGTGAGACGCTATAGTCGCGGGACGAAACGCTGCTCTTCCGTTCCGATAACAGCATTAACCCTCTGAGGTCGACAAACGCGCGGGCGCGTTTTGCTGGATTTTCTCCACATTGTAGCACTATAAACTTAAATTACTCAGTCATTTATAGTCATACAGAAAAAAGAAATATAAAAAAAGAATCTGTGATATTTCTCCTTTTGTATGTGTCCACTTACAATCAAACCAAAACACTGTGCTTTTGTAAAATAAAGAAAATAAACAGGGTGTGCGTTCTGCCTCTCCGTCGCGGTGAACTTTTTTTTCTTGAGCACGTCTATAAACTGAAACAAAACTCATCGAATACTTGTCACACATTTATGAGCCATATACCTTTATAAACATTTAAGTGTGTACTTTTAAATGATCGGATTCAAAACGAAAACAAATATTCTCTGTTTAAGTAATTTGTATAAAACCAACAAGATGTCCAGCTTCTCAAACGCTTCCTAATTATTTTTAATTCGGCCACGCCCACTCGCGCAAAAGAGATTCACATGCAAATCTCCACATGGAACGCGGACTCGCTCATTACCTCATCCATGACCTCAACAACAAAACACTTCACTTTTCGTCGAGTTTGAAAGATGTGCGAGCTTACATTGGATTTAGGCTACCTCAGAAGAAGAAGAAGAACGCGATATGAAGACAAGAAAGATAAGGTAAGAAATTCTTAGTTTGTTATTGTTGCATAAATGTCACGTTGCAGTTGAACTGTTGCTAGATATATGGGGAATATTATAATATTTAGACCCGTGTTTACTGTTACTGTGTTTGTGGATATCTGCTCAAACGTATTATGGTAACCATAATGTTTTATATTTGAGCGCGATCGCGTTTGAATGTATCATATTTTTGATAGCGATCGCGTTTGAATGTATCATATTTTCCTGCGCGATCGCGTTTGAATGTACACATCATATTTTGGATGAAAGCAAAACGCACCAAACGGCTTCATGTTTTTATTATTATCTCATTTCATATCATCATAACGTATGGAAACATTTGAAGGAACATGATAATCAATATATTTTTCTCTAGCTTAGTTGTTACTGAAATCTTTTTGAAAATATATATAGGCTGCTATATTGTTATTATTGTATGCAGCACTGCGCATAGCCTATACCTACAAGGCACAACAAACCTGGTGTTCATTATATAATATATTGTTGGAAACATTTGTGTGAGTGTGTGTGTGTATTCTGTGAATTTTAAAAAGCAATTTTAACAAGAAAAATCTAAAATGTATTCCCAAAATCGTGCAGGCCTTTCTCTTGATATCAGTATGTTCATTTTTTTTTTTTTTTTTTTTTTTTTCAGGGCCTAGATGCCACTGAGTCCTGCTGACTTCAACGTTCACAGTACATGTCTCTGCACATGAACATGGTACTTTTTTGTTGTGTATCTTTGGATTATGTTGTGTTGTAAATAAATCCAAACAATTTTAAAAGCCATTCTTTTTTAAATCTCCTCATTCTTTGTGCAAGGGTGGTCAGAATGATGGGCCCTGATAAGCTCCTAATAGGGCCATTAGGGAGGTTCTTTGTCTTTCTCAGGTGTGGAAAGCTTTCATATTAATGAGATGATCCGCCCCTTCGCATATTGCTTTATCACACAAAACACGTCGTAAAATTTTTTAATCAATATATTGTCTTCTCTGAACGAGCAGTCAGGGTGATTCTCACATAGTTTTAGAGCAAATATTCTAGGCTACGTCATACAATTTTCAAAAGTCTTGTGAAGAAATAATCAGTATGGGTTTCATGACCTTATTTCAGTGAGAATTTATTTTTGTATTTTCACAAACCACGCATAAATGTCATTATCTCAAAACTACAAACTTTTACATACATGCTGCTGATATATTATTGTAGCAGAGTTTGTGCTGAATACAGTGTAATTAGACTTTAGCCATGAAAATGTCACAAGTAACAGAAATAACCACAAATGTCAGAGCATGTCAGAACACCTCCAGGGCCCAGAAAACAGCTCAGACCTCAGAGGGTTAAACAGGTTCTCCCCACTCAGTGAAACACCCACTGAGAATCCTGTTGAATATGCCCTAGTTATTGGTGATTCTATTACACAGAACGTGAAAATGGAGACACCAGCCACCATAGTCACATGTTTGCCGGGAGCCAGAGCGCCTGACATTAAAGCAAATTTAAAAGTGCTGGCTATTGCTAATCGTAAATTCTTTAAGATTATTATTAACGTCGGCACTAATGATGTTCGACTCCGCCAGTCGGAGATCAGCAAAATTAATGTTAAAGAGGTGTGTGAACTTGCAAGTACGATGTCAGGCACTGTAATTTGCTCTGGCCCCCTTCCTGTTCGCAGGAGTGATGAGATAGTTTGCAGATTGTCATCACTCAATGGCTGGTTGTCTAAGTGGTATCCGCAAAATAATATAGGGTTCATAGACAATTGGACAAGTTTTTGGGGCAGACCTGACATGTTGAAAAGAGATGGTATTCATCCCTCCTGGGATGGTGCTGCTCTTCTCTCTAGTAATTATGGCCGCCGATAGCGTAGCTAGCGAAAGCGGTCATATAGGGATTGTCAAAGTTTTTTTTTTTTTTTTTTTTTCGTCATCTACTGAATTTTTCGTCAACGATACCAGGGACACCGAAACACCGGGGAACATGACATTTGGTGGGCATGTAGCCCCACTAGACTTTTACGGAAAAATTTCGTTTGGTCCCCGGGGGCCACTCCCCCCCCCCGCGCTGGGCCTCCCCCAAACCCCAAAAATGCAGTTTTTCCTAAATAACTACCTGAACCGTGGCACCGAGGATGAAGAAATTTTTATGGTATGTTGGTCTTAAGGGCCCACATCAACCTAGCCCATAATCGATTGTCAAAGTTTTTTTTTTTTTTTTTTTCCGTCATCTACTGAATTTTTCGTCAACGATACCAGGGACACCGAAACACCGGGGAACATGAAATTTGGTGGGCATGTAGCCCCACTAGACTTTTACGGAAAAATTTCGTTTGGTCCCCGGGGGCTACTCCCCCCCCCGCGCTGGGCCCCCCCAAACCCAAAAAATGCAGTTTTTCCTAAATAACTACCTGAACCGTGGCACCGAGGATGAAGAAATTTTTATGGTATGTTGGTCTTAAGGGCCCACATCAACCTAGCCCATAATCACTCATTTGTGATTTGCGCCCCTCCCATAAAAAATGAAAATGCAATATTATTCTGCTTTAATCGCCCCTATCTTCAGTTGAGATGTTCAGAACTGCACCATATTTCATGTGTATGATTAACTTGACATCCTCTGGGGGTATGCTAAGTTTCGTAGAATTTCATCCATGGGGGGGTATAAAATAAATTCATTTATGTGCACATTTAGTGACTGTACACTCATCGGCCTGTAGATGGTGGTGTTGAGCGAAGGGTTGCTGGTTTAGGATGATACTGTCACTAAGGTTGCCAACTGTCCCGAATTAGGCGGGACGTCCCGTATTTTGGGCCTAATTTATTTGTCCCGTGCGTGACCTCCCGTGTCCCGTTTTTTGACAAGCTGATAAACCACTGACTGATACAACAGCAACAGCAGCAGTGCTGACCACGACACTTGAGAATGATCACCGACACCTGTCATCATCCAGTCACAGCTTTTTTTAATCACTGTTTTGAGACAAATCATTCTTTGATTTGCGAACATCCTCTGCCGTCTGGTCGCTTCCGCTTCAAGCCGGACTCGTCTCGCGCTAACGGTAATTTCCTTTCACTGCCCACGTCTTGATTTTGGCTAATCAATTTTGACGAATGCAAACAACGTGATTATTGTTCATGAGTCTAACATCCAGCCACGCAAGAAAACATGTAATCTACCTGAGGGAATAATATGCTCAAAAAACATTTCTGATTATTATTAATGTTTTAAAGCTTTTAGAAAGTACATAGAAAGCTTTTGTAACATTATCTTAACTGTCACTTTTGATTAATGTAATGCATCCTTGCTGAATAAAAGTAGGCAATTACTTTATTTTTTTTCCCAAAAAATAATCTTACTAACCCCAAACTTTTGAACTGTAAGCCTAGTGTATAATGTTAAAAAAGCTTTCTATTTTAGATAAATGCTGTTATTTTGAACTATGGTTTGTTTGTAATGTGACTTTTTTCATGTATGACATTAAAATTATTACACACACACACAGACACACACATACACAAACACACACACATACACACACACACAGACAGACATGCACATACTACTACTTTTTTTAGGTATATACATAAACACGCAATACAGCCAAATTGCTCCACGTCATTTATTTTTGTGGAAAGCCAGTGCAGGCCTGAGCGGCGGTCATATTTTGTACCGCCATGCGGTACATCTAGTTTGGTTCATAGTCTTAGAGCTCAAACATGACAATCTGGGGCTCAGGTCAGGAAGCAGACAGACTGGCTAAACCGACCGTCTGCTAGCTGTCTCACATCACCAAGGTCAGATAAATCCCATCACATAAAGCCTCTTTCACCTAGATATCATCATATAGAGACTGTGTCTGTTCCCAAAACTAGGAAATACAAAAAACTCCCAAACCCATTTAAGTGTAAAAATTTGATTGATGTTCAACAAATAAAAAACAAATATAATGCAGATGAACAAATGATAAAGCTTGGGTTGCTGAATATTCAATCCCTTTCTTCAAAAGCACTTATTGTTAATGATATGATTACAGACCATAACTTAGATGTGCTGTGTCTGACAGAAACCTGGCTAAAACCAGACAATTACATTACTTTAAATGAGTCCACCCCGCAAGATTACTGCTATAAACACGAGGCTCATTTAAAAGGAAAAGGGGGAGGTGTAATTTACAGCAATATCTTCAGTATTGCTCTGGGGCCTCATTTATAACCGTTGCGTATGCACAACTGTACCCAAACTCTGACCCATGTGTACGAACGTTTTGGAGACGGAGCAGTTTGGCGACACGGACACCAATGGTGAGCTGGAGTTTAATGTCTTTTTCGTCACTTTTAGACAGAAAACCTAAAGAAAATGATACATATACAGAAAGATAATACAAATATAATTTCACTCACCAAGCCTATCACTTTAAGCAAATATCCCTATCTTAAATGTCCGCGCCAGCTAGCGCGTTGGGCCGTTTAGTGAAACTCACACATATATACAGTCACCTAAAGGATTATTAGGAACACCATACTAATACTGTGTTTGACCCCCTTTCGCCTTCAGAACTGCCTTAATTCTACGTGGCATTGATTCAACAAGGTGCTGAAAGCATTCTTTAGAAATGTTGGCCCATATTGATAGGATAGCATCTTGCAGTTGATGGAGATTTGTGGGATGCACATCCAGGGCACGAAGCTCCCGTTCCACCACATCCCAAAGATTCTCTATTGGGTTGAGATCTGGTGACTGTGGGGGCCATTTTAGTACAGTGAACTCATTGTCATGTTCAAGAAACCAATTTGAAATGATTCGAGCTTTGTGACATGGTGCATTATCCTGATGGAAGTAGCCATCAGAGGATGGGTACATGGTGGTCATAAAGGGATGGACATGGTCAGAAACAATGCTCAGGTAGGCCGTGGCATTTAAACAATGTCCAATTGGCACTAAGGGGCCTAAAGTGTGCCAAGAAAACATGCCCCACACCATTACACCACCACCACCAGCCTGCACAGTGGTAACAAGGCATGATGGATCCATGTTTCATTCTGTTTACGCCAAATTCAGACTCTACCATCTGAATGTCTCAACAGAAATCGAGACTCAACAGACCAGGAAACATTTTTCCAGTCTTCAACTGTCCAATTTTGGTGAGCTTGTGCAAATTGTAGCCTCTTTTTCCTATTTGTAGTGGAGATGAGTGGTACCTGGTGGGGTCTTCTGCTGTTGTAGCCCATCCGCCTCAAGGTTGTGCGTGTTGTGGCTTCACAAATGCTTTGCTGCATACCTCGGTTGTAACGAGTGGTTATTTCAGTCAAAGTTGCTCTTCAATCAGCTTGAATCAGTCGGCCCATTCTCCTCTGACCTCTAGCATCAACAAGGCATTTTCGCCCACAGGACTGCCGCATACTGGATGTTTTTCCCTTTTCACACCATTCTTTGTAAACTCTAGAAATGGTTGTGCGTGAAAATCCCAGTAACTGAGCAGATTGTGAAATACTCAGACCGACCCGTCTGGCACCAACAACCATGCCACGCTCAAAATTGCTTAAATCACCTTTCTTTCCCATTCTGACATTCAGTTTGGAGTTCAGGAGATTGTCTTGACCAGGACCACACCCCTAAATGCATTGAAGCAACTGCAATGTGATTAGTTGATTAGATAATTGCATTAATGAGAAATTGAACAGGTGTTCCTAATAATCCTTTAGGTGAGTGTATATATATATATCTTCATTATGAGTCCTAATCATAAATACAGTGCATGTTCACAATAACAGCGTAAATAAATAAAATAATGATTTAAACTATGTTTTACTTCTGATATAAGCATTTAGATTAAATATGCCATCTCAATAATGGAGTTAAACACTTAAACTAGCCTACATTAAATCATTACTGAGAAGTAAAAAAAAAAAAAAAAATTGATATTCAATAAATATAAATATTTTTTTGTGGATGCAATGCTTTTGAACACTTTTCCTGTGGCATGCTGTATTTTATTTTTTTAACTACAGAGATAATTGCTTATCATGATAATAGCAGATTGTCTGAGAAAATATTTTCGTGCAAATAATGCACAACAAGGCCTAGCCTATCTGTTTCCATTAAAAATATAAATCAATAAAAAATACAATTTGGCCAGTGGAAAAGATTGAGAAAAACTTTCTCTGAAATGTATTTTACACTATTTGATTTATTTATTCAAAAACAAGGCAAAGATAGGCTACTAAATGATTTTTATCAATGTAATGTGACGGCACATCCTTATTTAATATTTTCCTAATGTCTTGTACCGTTAAACATGTTATCGCGTAGATGAATAATCATAGGTAAATGATATGCAGATATGCATAGTAAACCGAGGCGTTGTAAGCTCCATATATGGTTATTTCGGGGAAGAGACGCATGTGCGCATAATCTTCCGCTGACTGGGATTTATAAAGTGAATTCTGCGCAGGTTCTGGCATGGTTTTATAAGTCTGAATATTTTTTTGCGTATGCCATTTTTGGCTTTCGGGCGCACGTACACTGTTAGTCAGGATCCTACACACAGTTTTATAAATGAGACCCCAGAAGTGTAGTTTCAGATACTGTATAATTCTTTTGAAGTTATGGTGCTTTCTGTTATCTAGCGTAACATTATCTAGCGTAAGTGATAAATCCCTTTTGACATTTGTGCTGGCTACTATATACAGGCCACCAGGGCACCATACAGATTTTATCAAAGAATTTGCTGATTTTCTATCAGAGTTAGTACTGGTTGCAGATAAAGTCATAATTGTTGGTGATTTTAATATCCATGTAGATAATAAAAAATACGCATTGGGATTGGCATTTACAGACATTCTTAACTCAATTGGAGTTAGACAACACGTGTCAGGACCTACTCATTGTCGTAATCATACTCTAGATCTAATATTATCACATGGAATCAATGCTGATGCCGTTGAAATTCTGCAGCAGAGCGATGACATCTCAGATCATTATTTAATCTTGTGTATACTTAAAGGGATAGTTCACCCAAAAATGAAAATTCTGTCATTAATTACTCACCCTCATGTTGTTCCAACCCCGTAAGACCTTCGTTCATCTTCGGAACACAAATTAAGATATTTTTGATTAAATCTGAGCGCTGTCTCACTCCTCCATAGACTTCTAAGGGACTGAAACTTGCCGGCCCAGAAAAGTTATTAAAGAGATTGTTAATATAGTCCAAGTGACTACAGTGGCTCAATCTTAAGTTTATCAAGCGACGAGAATACGCGTCTGTGTTGCACGTCACCACGTATCACACATGACCAGCGACGAGAATACGCGTCTGTGTTGCACGTCACCACGTATCACACATGACCAGCGTCGGCCAATAGTGAGCCTACGTGGTGACGTGCAACACAGACGCGCTACGCTTAAACACTATGCGAAAAGACTCGACGCCCAGAGAGAAGGAAATGAAAAGTGGAATAAAGTCGTTATTTTTGTTTGTTTTAGCGCACAAAAAGTATTCTCGTCGCTTGATAAACTTAAGATTAAGCCACTGGAGTCACTTGGACTATATTAACGATCTCTTTAATAACTTTTCTGGGCCGGCAAGTTTCAGTCTCTTAGAAGTCTATGGAGGAGTGAGACAGCGCTCAGATTTAATCAAAAATATCTTAATTTGTGTTCCGAAGATGAACGAAGGTCTTACGGGGTTGGAACAACATGAGGGTGAGTAATTACTGACAGAATTTTCATTTTTGGGTGAACTATCCCTTTAATTTAGCCAAGGTTGCAAAGCCGACTCTGTGTTATACTGTAAATATGTTAGAACTATCACTTCTTCCACTAAAGATCGCTTTATCAATAATCTTCCTGATCAGTTTCATCTCCTCAGCATCCCAGATAGCATAGAATAACTCAATGTTGCAACTGAAACTTTTAACTCTCTCTTTTCCAGCACTTTAGACACAGTTGCTCCTTTGCGCTTAAAGAAGATTAAAGGAAATAGTCCAATACCATGGTACAATGAGCACACTCAGGCTCTTAACAGAGCAGCCAGAAAAATTGAGTGCAACTGGAAGAAAACAAAATCAGAAGTTTTCCACATTGCGTGGAGAGAGGGCACGATTGCGTACAGAAAGGCCTTAAACACTGCTAGATCTGCTTATTTTTCAACAATTCTAGAAGAAAACAAACACAACCCTAGGTATTTATTCGAAACAGTGGCTAAATTAACGAAAAATAAAGCTCCAACATCGGATGTTTCCAAGCAGCACAGCAGTAATGACTTCATGAACTTCTTTACTTACAAGATTGATAACTTTAGAGAGAAAATTATAATTATGCAACCGTCTACTACAATATCGCATCAGACAGTGCATTGTAGCCTCCCTGAGGAAAAATTTTATTCATTCATTGCTATAGGAGAGGAAGAATTGTCTAAACTTGCTTCCAGAGGTCATAGATCATCTTCTTAATATCATTAATTCATCTTTGTCACTAGGATATGTACCAAAAACTTTTAAGCTGGCTATTAAAAAAATCTTATATCTTACCTCTTATAAAAAAATCGCAACTTGATCCTAGAGAATTAGTCAATTACAGGCCGATCTTGAATCTACCTTTTCTGTCAAAGATACTAGAAAAGGCAGTATCTTCACAACTATGTTCATTTTTAGAAAGAAATGATATCTGCAAGGATTTTCAGTCAGGATTTAGACCATACCTGTCACAGTGTCTGTTTGTGTATCACTGGTGTCCACTAGAGGTCCTCGTCTCCACGGTGTCATCCCATTCATGAACTGCATTAACCACAATCCTTGTCAGTACCAATCACTGTTCATTGCACTCAGCTGTTCCCTGTCATCATTGTACCCAGCTGTTCCCTGTTATTCATTGTTAGTTCTTGTTATATATACCCTGCCTGTCTAGTGTTTGTCACGGATTCCTTGTCTTATATCACGCCACTTCCGTTCCCTGTAATTTCCTGTTTGTGTTCTTGTTTCTTGGATTGATTATTTGGATTTTGACCTCTGCCTGGAAAACTACGATTTTGGATTATCCTAATAAACCTTAACTGCACTTGGATCTTTCCTTTTCCCGTTCCTTTGTGTGTGGATCGTGACAATACCATAGTACTGTGACAGCTCTCATTAGAGTTATAAATGATTTGCTCTTATCATCCGATCGTGGTTGTATCTCTCTATTAGTGTTACTCGATCTTAGTGCTGCATTTGATACCATTAGCATTAGTGGAATTGCACTAGCATGGTTCAAATATAGCATGGTTCATACTTATCTGACCGTTATCAGTTTGCAGCAGTAAATGAAGAGATGTCATATCGATCAAAGTTGAGTATGGAGTACCACAAGGCTCAGTACTAGGACCGTTGCTCTTCACTCTGTACGTGCTACCCTTGGGAGAAATCATTAGGAAGCATGGAATTAGTTTTCACTGTTATGCTGATGATACTCAGCTCTATATTTCGTCGGGCCGATGAAACGCACCAATTAACAAAATTAACAGAATACATAGCTGATATAAAAAATTGGATGACTAGTAATGTCCTACGACCAAATTCTGAAAAAACAGAGATTCTAATTATTGGACAAAAAACTTAATCACTTAATAACCTTGATGGCTGCTCTGTCAATTCTTCGTTGTTAGTTAGGAACCTGGGTGTGCTCTTTGATACCAATCTTTCATTTAAAAGTCACGTCTACATGTCTAGAAAATATATCTAAATTACGATATATGCTTTCATTGACAAATGCGGAACAATTAGTTAATGCGTTCATGACCTCAAGGCTAGATTATTGTAATGCTATTATGGGTGGTTGCCCGGCACGCTTAATAAACAAACTACCACTGGTCCAAAATGCAGCAGCTCGAGTTCTTACTAGAACCAGGAAGTATGACCATATTAGCCCAGTTCTATCAACACTGCATTGGCTCCCTATTAAACATTGTATAAATTTTTAAATATTGCTGATTACTTACAAAGCACTAAATGGTTTAGCTCACCAGTACTTGAGCGAGCTCTTAACGCATTATAGCCTTTCACGTCTATTGCGATCTCAGAATTCCGTCCAGTTGATAATACCTAGAATATCAAAATCGACTGGTGGCGGTAGATCCTTTTCCTATTTAGCACCAAAACTTTGAAACAGTCTTCCTAACATTGTCCGGGAAGCAGACACACTTTAAATCTAGACTAAAAACACATCTCTTTTACCTGGCATTCATATAGAATATTATACACAACTATCCTCATGAACTGGAAATCAAGGAACAGCATACATATTACATCATGGAAAAACTTATTAATAGAGTACATCACCATGGAAAACCTGTCCACCTCCATTCAAAACAATACACTAGAATTACACCCCTCTTGGTCGTCTCTCATTAATTCCTAACAGTCAAAAATTCCGCTGACCTTCTTTGTCTGAGGCCATCCTCAACGATACCCCTCCATCAATATTCACATTTGTTTTTTTGTTTTTTGTTGTTGTTGTTGTTTTTTTGTTTTTTTGGGGGGGGGATGGGGGTAAGGAGGAGGAGGCAACAACACTAGTTAATTACTTCTAAAAGTTTAAGTGTGTATGTATGTGTATATGTATGTATGTGTGTGTGTGTGTGTGTGTGTATATATATGTATGTGTATGTATGTGTGTGTATATGTATGCACTGCCTCTGCACCCAAGTTGGCCGTGGCATCCCAGTCCTCCTATGCAGTAGGCATTACTGCTGGGCAAGTGTGGAGCCTGGGTCCTTGGGATTGTGCCTCTCCGCTGTCTGCCGTCATCCTTTCTCCTTGAATTTCTTGCCTCTGGCTGGTTCGGCACTACATGTCTTGCTTTTTTAATGCATCACATATTAGACGAGATAGATACACATTGATTGGGAGCTTAAACAAGTGGTAAAAGGAAGAAAGGAAGGGGAAAAAAGGAAAGGAAAAAAAGAAAAGAAAAAATAAGGTATGTATGTATATGTATATGGGTAGGCCTATATATTAAATCACATACGCAGGACAAGTGTAGCATGGGCGTGGTGACCTGGGCTTTGCACGGAGCTGGTTCCACACTACATGTCTCTCTTTTTTATTGCAACACACTAGCAGACATACATATGTCCACCACAGGAAGAAAAAAAAAGAAAAAAAAGTGTATATATATGTATATATATATATTAGGGCAAGCATGGCGTGTGTGTCGCGGCCGGAGGTTGGAAGTGTTCTTGGGGGGGGGGACCATTGGATCTTCTTGGTGGACCATTGTAGTGTAGTGTGGGCGGAGGTCTGGTTTATGCCTTGGCCAAGGAGGGATCAGAGGCGACCCCCCTCTTTTTTTTTTTTTAATTTTTTTTTTTTTTTTTTATACCATATTAGTAATAACCTTTCTATTGTTATTGTTACTATTTTTATTATAATTATAATTATAATAATTATCATTATCATTATCATATTCATTATTATTATTATTATTATTATTATCATTATTCCTCTTCCTTGTCATCCGGCCTCCTCCTCATTCCTGATGAAAAGTCCAATTGCTGTTATTATTGCTACTATATTATCATTTCTTCCTCATCGTCAAGTTGTTATTTTTACTAATATTATATTCATCAATATTAGTGTCATAAATATGTTTTTTAGGTGTTTATTCATTTTCATTACGTCTGTTGTACATCGGTAAAGTTACTTCCACTCACACAACCAGTTACACTTGCACACACGCATACATGCAGGCACACACTCACACAAACCATGTTGCTTGTTATGTATGTTTTGTTTTTATTGTATCTGTCACCTGCTGTTATGTATGTTTTGTTTTTGTTGCATATAAAAAAAAAATATATATAAATAAAAAGAATATTATACATTTCTATTATTCAAATCAGTTAAACGATTATTAGGCTGCATAGATTAGGTCAGCCGGAACCGGGGACACCGATAATACCTGATGTACTTGATACGTCATAAGAAGAATGGGATCTACGCTAATGTTAGTCATTCTGTTTATTCCGAGGTTTACTGAAGTAAGCCAGATCCGGGCCGTATCCAGATCAGATGGTGAACCTGCGCCTAGACACAACCACAGCACATCCCTTAAGTGCCAGCCTCATTAGCCCTGTGAAGGCCTCATCGACACGACAGCACTGATCCTCAACAAACCCTTCTCCATACCGGCATGATGACTCCGACTTCCAACCAGATGGAAATGGATAAATAGATGGAGTGATGGCCTGATTGAGTTTTGGTTCCTTGCCACTGTGGCATAGGCTTTTTGCTTAGTTGGGGACATTAATATTCAACATTGTTATTGATCTGCCTTAAGGTGGACGATGATGCAATTTTCTTCTAGAAACAAACTTTGTTGTATTATTTCATGTTATCACTGTGAAGCTGCTTTGATACAATCTGTATTGTAAAAAGCACTATATAAATAAAGGTGACTTGACTTGACAGTTTTCATAATACATTCTTTTGTGTTATGCGAGAGAAAATCATACAAGTTTGGAAAGACATGAAGATGAGTAAACAGTGAAAGAATTTACATTTCTGGGCTATCTCTACAAAATGAATTAAATAAATTGATGAAAATTACCTTACCATGCAAAATCTTTAACCCCTCAGTCTCACCACTTCACTGATACTGGATTCATATCTGTTTACCTGATGATTAATGTGATGTTTCTACTGTCATTGGTTTGTCCTTTAGCACCAGCTGAAGGAGACGCAGAGGTCGTTCCAGCAGAGGATCCAGCAGAGAGAGAAAGATCTTCAGCAGCTGAGAAAGGCTGTTGCGTCTCATAAGGTGTGTGTGGAGAAGAAGAGAAGTTTGAGAAGTCTCAGTCAGGACTCACTGAAGCTCACTGTGTGATTGTGATGTGTGTGTAACAGCGCTCTGCAAACACAGCAGTGAAGGACAGTGAGAGGATCTTCACTGAGCTCATCCGCTCCATTGAGAGAAGCCGCTCTGAGGCGACACAGCGGATCAGAGATCAGGAAAAGACTGCAGTGAGTCGAGCTGAAGGACGTCTGGAGCGACTGGAGCAGGAGATCAATGATCTGAGGAGGAGAGACGCTGAGCTGGAGCAGCTTTCACACACACAGGATCACATCCATTTCCTGCAGGTAACAGAGATCTAGAAGAACAGGGTCATAGTGGACTTGAGCAAGAGACTCAAAGAGAAACATTTCATGACAGCAGAATGAGCCAAAGAATTCAGAATGAATCAAATCTACTTAACCCTCTGGGGTCTGAGGTGTTTTCTGGCCCTGGAGGTGTTCTGACATGCTCTGACATTTGTGCTTATTTCTGTTACTCGTGACATTTTCATGGCTAAAGTCAGATTACACTGTATTCAGCACAAACTCTGCTACAATAATATGTCAGCAGCATGTATGTAAAAGTTTATAGTTTTGAGATAATGACATTTATGCGTGGTTTGTGAAAATACAAAAATAATTGTCACTGAAATAAGGCCATGAAACCCATACTGATTATTTCTTCACAAGACTTTTGAAAATTGTATAACGTAGCCTAGAATATTTTCTCCAAAACTATGTGAAAATCACACTGACTGCTCATTAAGATAAGACAATATAATGATTTAAAATTTGTAAGACGTGTTTTATGTAAGAAAACTTTATGCGAAGAGGCGTAAACACATCATTAATATGTATGTTTTTCACACCTGAGAAAGACAAAGACCCTCCCCTAATGGCCCTATTAGGAGCTATCAGGCCCTGTCATTCTGAGCAACCTTACACAAAGAATGAGGAGATTTAAAGAATAATGGCTTTTTGATTGTTTGGATTTATTTACAACACAACATAATCCAAAGATACACAACAAATGACAAAAAGCACATTATTGAAAACAATGATCCAAAGACATTTGTGCCATTCCTAAAAACATTGTAAGTAAGTAAGTAAGTAAGTAAAACTTTATTGTCCCACGAAGGGAAATTTGTCTTGGGCCATCACCCATGCTACCGTCAGTATACAATTAACATACAACAAATTAACAAACCAGACACTATTAATAATATAAATTGCATAAATTACAGCTCCATACCACCATTATTTAACATCTTTACAGACACTGGGATGAGTTTTTAAATCTGTTCAATCTGCAGCGAGGAACTCTAAACCTCCTCCCAGAAGGCAGCAACTCGTACTCTGTGTACAGGATATGCGACGAATCGCACACAATCTTTTTAGCTTGCATTAAAGTAGCCTGTTCATAGAGAGTCTGCAATGATGTACATACCTTTCATTTCAAAGGTGTTTGATTTTCACTTTACCATGTTCAGGTACAGAGACTCATGTGAATGTTGAAGTCAGCAGGACTCATCAGTGAGGCATCTGGTCCCTGTCAAAAAACAACAACAAAAAAACAAACCTGAACATACTGATATCAAGAGAGACTAGAGGGCTGCACGATTTTGGGAATAGATTTTAGATTTTTCTGATTAAAATTTATTTTTAAAATTCACAGAATACACACACACACACAAATGTTTCCAACAATAATGAACACCAGGGTTGTTGTGCCTTGTAGGCATAGGCTACGTGCAGTGCTGCATAAAATAATAATAACAATAAATTAAATCCTCCAAAAGATTTTAGTAACAAGTACGCTAGAGAAAAATATATTGATTACAATATAAAAACATAAGCCTATTGTTTGGTGCGTTTTGCTTTTCAAACGCAGAGCGCGCTCCAAAATATGAAACATTCAAACGCAGAGCTCGCTCCAAAATATGAAACATTCAAACGCAGAGCGCGCTCCAAAATATGAAACATTCAAACGCAGAGCTCGCTCCAAAATATGAAACATTCAAACGCAGAGCTCGCTCCAAAATTTGAAACATTTAAACGCAGAGCGCGCTCCAAAATATGATACATTATGGTTACCATATTATACATATCTACGTTTGAGCAGATATCCACAAACACAGTAACGGTTCAACTGCAATGTGAAGTTTATGCAACAATAACATAAACCTTACCTTACATCTTTCTTGTCTTCAAATCACGTTCTTCTTCTTCTGAGTAAATCCAATGTAAGCTCACGGCTTGTCTTCCAAACTCGACGAAAAGCAGAGACTTTGGTGAAGTTTGGTGCTTTGTTTTTGAGGTAACGAGCGCGTTCGTGTGAGGTGTGGTCGATTTACATGTCAATCTCTTTTGCGCGTGTGGGCGTGGTCAAATAAAAAATAATGAGCAAGCGCTTGAGAAACTGGACATCTTGTTGGTTTTATACAAATTACTTAAACAGAGAATATTTGTTTTCAGTTTGAATCCGATCATTTAAAAGTACACACTTAAATGATTATGAAGATATATGGCTCATAAATGTCTGACAAGTATTCGCTGAGTTTTGTTTCAGTTTATAGACGTGCTCAAGAAAAAAAAGTTCACCGCGACGGAGAGGCAGAACGCACACCCTGTTTATTTTCTTTCACAATGTTTTGATTTGATTGTAAGTGGACACATACAAAAGTAGACATCTCACAGATTCTTTTTTTATATTTATTTTTTTCTGTATGACCATAAATGACGGAGTAATTTAAGTTTATTGTGCTACAATGTGAAGAAAATCCAGCAAAACGCGTGGGCGCGTTTGTTGACCCCAGAGGGTTAACCCTGCCATGTGACGCCACTGATGTACTTGATCTGTTAGATTAATGTTATTGCCAGATGTTTGATTATCCAAGTGTTTTCCTAGAAAGTTCAGATATAGTGTAATTGTCAAATGCTAGAACTTATAGCACTAGTATGATATAATGAATATGAGAAGAATGAAGCTGATGCTGTGAAAGTACTGGATTGAGGAAAGTTACTAAAGATCAACAAGGGCCGCACAAATCTGACAGTAGTGCAGGTTATTGATGAAGTGTGGAGGTGATGAGCTCTGATTTCTGTTTTCTGTAGAGTTTCCAGTCTCTCTCAGCTCCTCCTGAATCTACAGAAGGAAATGTCAATCCCTTCAGTTCTCTCTCCTCTTTTGATGGCATGAGAGAATCTGTCCTTCGGCTGAGAGACAAACTGGAGGATTTCTGCACAGAGGAGCTGAAGAAGATCTCTGCCAGAGGTAAAGTCCTGGAGATTCTGCTCTCAGAAATGACCCTCCATCATCTCATATCATGTAGAAGATCATATTAGAAATGTCTTAGGAACGGATGCAGGGATCATTTTCTCTTGACATGATAATCACACTCTTCATGTCTGTTGATTTCCACAGTCACTTTCACCAGCATTGTTCCCAGAACCAGGAACGACTTCCTACAATGTAAGTCACTAAGAAAACAAGCAGAGAAACTCACTGAGTGTATTCATGTTCTTCCTGTAGAAGGTGAAAGAAAACATGACAGAAGAGATTTATAGATGATCATGTAAATTAGTTTTTTCAACGGGGTGTCCAGAGAACATTGGGGGCGCTGGAAGCAATATCTTTTTTAAAGGCGCGTAAATACCAAAGATTTACGAGATGAAACTTGTAGGCCTGGTTTCACAGACAGGGTTTAGATTAAGCCAGGATTAAGCCTTAGTTCAATTAGGGCATTTAACCCCCTGTGGTCGGATGACGCGTGGGCGCGTCAACTCGATGTTTACTAAATGTGTCTATTAATATCTCCGCGATTGTGCAGCACACATACATGGTTCTGATTTTGCCGTAATCGATAGATCCTCAGCTTCAGCGTCCTTATTCTCGCGAGATCGTACGTGACTCACACAGAGAGCAAGAGGGAAGACAAGATGACTGTTCACCTTGCGTGATTGGTGGGCTAGCTTGCCTTTCTGCATTTTGCGTGAAACCAACCAATAGATGCGGTTGAAATCCCTAAGTATCCTCCCATCTCCTCACAGTGATGAAAATACCAAGCTGACATGGAGAGACAAAGAGTAAAAAAGTCTGCGAAAGAAAAAGTCTGCGATAAAAACATGGCAAAAACATATATAAAGAAGAGGAAAAGTAAGAAGACGAGGAGAGATAATGGCGAAGATATTGATATACTTGAAAGACGTACTTGCGGCAGTTTTGGAGAGCAGCGACGAAGATGAAAGGCGAGTTTCCCGAGCCTGATGGATTTTCTTCTGATGAAGATGAGGATTATGATCACAGAAGAGATCCAGTTGAAGACGGGTAAGCGTATTTATTTTATAAAAACCTTGTTCGCATGATGCACTTTGTGCTAGGCTAACTGTGACCATCTTGGCTAAAATAAGCTGCGCTGTGCTGCTTTGTGTATCTGAACTTTGACAAATTGACTGCGCTTTTAGCAAAGTGTTTACTTTATGTAAAAGTTATTTTCTTGTGTAAAACTGGGGTAACGTTACACTTACAAATAGTAACGTTGTAGGCATGTAGGTTGTTCTTGGTGGTCTCCTTTTGATAACAAATGTAATATTTCTTCACCTCAATTCACAATTTGAATAACATTATCTCTTGTAGTGATGAATCGATATGTTTTGGCCATTGACTATTTTATCATATTGTTTATACTTTTATAGATGTGGCTTGATCTTTCATATCATTTTATTTATTTATGTTTAGTAGGCCTATATTTATATTGAATGTAAAATTGTAAATCTCTGTGGAGTTTTGAAATGGAAGAGACAGTATTCCCACATCTCATTCAGGTGTTATTTGCTGTGATTTGGGGTGGACAGGACAGCTAGCACATGTGATAAATTGGAATAGATAAAGAGAAGATTAGCTGAAGGATATGTCAAATCCTCACACATCCTCCACATTCTTGTTAGGTGTAGATTGATGTGTGTGTATGTCTGTCTGTCTGTCTGTCTGTGTGTGTGTGTGTGTGTGTGTGTGTGTGTGTGTGTGTGTGTGTGTGTGTGTGTGAGCGGGATCTGGAATAAAGACAAGAGAGGAGGTGTAAACTTTATTTCAATGAAATTGATAATGCAAGTCCTAACTTACTTGTTTTTGTGTTTTTTCAGAGAGGATTCACAGCTACCAGGGCCCAGTGTAACACAGGCAGCCTCACCTGTGCCTGCCATCAGGTTACCACCAGCCCCTACACCGCAGTCATCATCACCAGCCCGGCCAGCCAAGAGGTCCCGTACCCCCCAGCATCAACCAGCACCCCCACCTACACAGCAACCATCATCACCAATCCGGCCAGCCAAGAGGTCCCGTACCCCCAAGAATCAACCAGCACCCCCACCTACACAGCAACCATCATCACCAATCCGGCCAGCCAAGAGGTCCCGTACCCCCAAGAATCAACCAGCACCCCCACCTACACAGCAACCATCATCACCAATTCGGCCAGCCAAGAGGTCCCGTAACCCCCAGCATCAACCAGCACCCCCACCTACACAGCAACCATCATCACCAACCCGGCCAGCCAAGAGGTCCTGTACCCCCCGGCATCAACCAGCACCCCCACCTACACAGCAGCCAGCTCCACTGTCTTGGAAGATGGAAAAAGACCCAGACATCGCTCCCCCTGTCTCCAGGTTTCAACCAGCTCGAACACCAGGGCCACAGCTCAGCTCCACTTCCACATATACACCTCTCGACCTCTTCAAACTTTTCTTCCCTGTACAAACCATACAAACACTGTGCCAAAACAAACAAGCAGGCTGCTAAACAAATGGCACAGGGAAAGAAATATAAATGGTTAGATGTGAACGTAGGGGAGTTTTACAAGTACATTAGACTGCTTCTGTACATGGCCATGGTGAAACTTGACAGCATTGCAGATTACTGGAGACAGAATCACTTCTTTTCTTTGCCACTTCTAGTACAGATCATGCCACGGGTAGAGATGGGTATCGTTAAGGTTTTAACAGTATTACTACTCTTACAGATACTCCTTATCGATCCGGTACTTTAACGGTATTCTTATCGGTTCTTTTTGTTATATTAAAAAAAGGGGAAAAAAATAATTTAGAACATAATTAATATTGCTTTATATTTTGAAATGTTAAATAAATATCTATAGCAAAAGAAAAAGCAATGCTTTAACTGAACAAATAAAACATGTATGTTATGCAGAAGGGTGCAGGCTTTTGTGTTTTATATTCAGAAGACATAGGCCACCAAAAACAGTACAAACACATGGTCAAACAAAAAAAAAGTATACAATAAAACAAATATACAAATTATATACCCAGTGCTTTAATTTCAGTAATGTCTACTGACATTACTGTTCAGGAGTAATATGGGCTAAAAAGACATCTAATAAAGTCTGATGTAAAATAACACTGCATAGTTTATCATAGATAGATTAAAGCTTATAAAAGCCAAAATTATTCATCCAAGAGCTGTGACTGATTTTCTCTTTGCCTTTTGTTGTTTGATTCACATTAAAGCTGCAGTCGGCAAGTCTGGCAGATTGAGTACACTTAGCCAAAATTTTGAATGTTTACAACTCTCATGCCCCTCCCCCACTACCAACGAGCACCTGCCCATCGTCAGTGCATGTGTACCTGATTTTCTGTGAACGCGCGCGTCTCTTCAGCATCGATCAACACCATGGACTCGGAGGTAGGCTGCCCTGGCTAATCTATCCATAGATAGCAATAACAGAGGAATTGGAAGCTTGTTAGTAGATTTTCTCTCCACCATCACGCTTAGTGCAATCTTCAGGCGAACTTCAGGCGTGTCGTGTGCATGTGATATTGTAACGTGCGCGTCTGCGTGAGGGAGAGGGGATCTGTGGCGTGTGCACGAACTGTGATTGACAGTCAGATCTCACACCCCCCTGCGCTGATTGGACACGATGATCCGGGAGCGGTGGATTTTTGCAAAACAAATAACACGCTCCAGGTGGAGTTAGAAGCTCAGGTTTTTTTCTAAAACCACTTTATTTATGTTGTTCTGTCGGATTATAGTGTCGATTTCACTGAATATGATCAAAAAAATGTTGCCGACGGAAGCTTTAATGGAGCAATCGTCAGCAGGTTTATTAGACTGCTGCCTCTTTAAGACCAAATGCAGATCTATTCATACGCATCATATTTTCTCCCAACCATTTACGCCCATTTAAGACATGAACTGTATTTAAGTGAATAAACTGTTTAAGTGAATCTCCAAGCCATTTTGACATATTTGTGTGTATATTTGATCGTTTTTAGATGCGCACACGAAGCCCAAAATATACGTTGCTTGTCTCGTTGCGGTGTGTTTCGGAGCGCGCGCCGCATTTGGAACAGCGTCTATTGCGTCAATTTTGGTACTTTTAATAGCCTTTTATTATCAAACGCGTCCCGCAGTTTAGCAACAGTATAGACTACATTTTACAACAATCACCGATCGTGCAGATTCTGACGTTACGTTTGGGTTTTAGGGAGAAATGACAGTGCACCGCTGTGAAGGGAAGGAAGTTGCGTTGGAGAGAATGCGGCTTTAGTTTTTAATGGTTATACCTCAAGTATCTTCTTTTTTATAATCATTGGAAGACAAAATCTAAAATAAAATTAGTTTGATATCAAAGATCTAAAGTGTAACCGTTTGAATGTTTAGTTCTGTCCTCATCGTCACTCATTAAGCAGGGCTGTTGTGATGTGCGCGCCGTGGCTCCGCGTGAAAGATCTCTCTCTCTCTCTCACACACTCTCTCTCTTTAGCAAAAATGCATCACAGACAAAGGGTTCTGGCGAGATTAATTTAGCAAGATAATAATTTCTTAATAGTAATAATATATAGCACTTACCGACAGCAGAACCGATAACGTCCGAGCTTATCGATCCAGCGGTCTTTCAAAATTCAGGACACGGGGCCCATTTAATACCGGGTTTCGGTACCCATCCCTAGCCACGGGACAGATACAGAGCACTTTCTTGGAAACTTCACCTTAGCGACCCTGAAGAGGATGTACATGAAGGCAAAACCGATAAAGTGGGGATTCAAGTTGTTTGTCTTGGCAGACTCATGGAATGGCTATACAGTGGACTTTTCCGTTTACACCGGCAAAAGTGACATCCCCTCTGGACATGGCCTTTCCTATGATGTTGTGATGTCCCTGGTATAACCAGGTTACCTTGGCACGGGCTACCACATTTACATGGACAATTTTTATTCTAGCCCCAAGCTCTTCAGGGCTCTTCATGAGCAAAAATTTGCTGCCTGTGGGACCTACAGGGAGAACCGCAAGGACTGCCCTCGTACAACAAATAACGCCCTCACAAAAAAATCAGAAAGAGGCTCCATAAGATGGATCCGGGACGGCCCCCTCATCTATGTGAAATGGATGGACACGAGGGAAGTATCAGTCTGCTCCACACTTCACACAGCACACTCTGGTAACACTGCAGAGGAAGGTGAAACAACCAGATGGCTCTTGGACAAAGACATCAATACCCTGTCCCACACCAGTTATGGAGTACAATGAACACATGGGGGAGTTGATCATTCAGACCAGCTCATTCAGTATTATTCTGCACAACACAAAACAATGCGCTGGTACAGACACCTGTTTTACCATTTTCTGGACATTGCCACCACCAACAGCTACATCCTCCACAAGGAACTCTGTCTGGCCCAGCAAACAACACCCATGACACACAGAGCTTTCATGGAGGAGCTGTGGTAAGCCTTTCCACACTGCTCCGGTCCCGGTACCTGCAGGTCATATTCCTGTGCCAATTGCCGTTCATGCAGCAGATTCATCCACAAAAGCCACTACAGGTCGCAGCAGGTGTAAACATTGCCAAAGCCAAGGCCAGAGAAAGGACACACCTTGGAAATGCAGGGAGTGTGATGTTGCGCTTTGCATACAGCTGGACAGAAACTGTTTTGCAGCATGGCATGACAGCTGAAAGACTGAAACATGAAAACATGCACATTGTGTAAATATTGTAAATAGTGGTGGGTTTCTGTGTTATTTCAAATATATAGTTCATCTTTGGTTTGAAAAAAAAATGTTGAAAAGTTGACGTAATGTAGACAAGAAAACATGAAAATGTGTACATTTTGTGATTATTGTTAGTAGTGAGTTTTTTTCACAAAGTAAACGTTTTGCTTGAATGAAAGACCTGTTGTAATGCTACTTTTTTGCACACATCCCATAAAGCTTGATATGTAGTAGGAAGTTATTTTAGTCCTATTTTATCTCAGTCCCTCAAACATTTGGTGAAGGTAAAGTCACAGATAAAACTTGTACTAAAATACGATTTTTCAAAATGTCAGAGAGATGCGTGAGAGATGCGTGAGAGATGCGAGACCGGTGCGTCGCGCACGTGTCGCTCATTATCAATCACGCCACAGGCCTCGCGCCGTCCTCCCACGGCCCTCGAACTCGTCGTGCTCGCCACAGGTATGTTTCCACAAGAGATTTGAAGAATATAAAGAGAGAGCTGGGTTTTCTCTGCACATTTTGATATAAAACACATGGGATTATGTTATGTAATTGCCTTTAAAAGGTGAATTTAATAAGATATGTAAAATCAAAGAAAAAGTAAAAAAAAATGCCCTTAGACCTCAGAGGGTTAAGTAGCTTTTATAAACTTTTTTTTATAAAACAAATTTTTGAAAGAAGACTTAACTTGTTTGATCAAAAATACAGTAAAAACAATAATATTGTAGAATGTTACTACTAATTAAAATAACTGTTTTCTATTTTAATATATTTTAAAATGTAAAATAATAATCTGGAATGTATGGAGGTGTTTTTATCTGGACTTTTTGATGAACAGAAACATTGAAATAGAAATATGAGTAAAAATATACGTTTATTAACATTTTAAATGTCTTTACTGTCGTTTTACTGCACATTTACAAAGTGGGAAAGAGAGCACAACTATATCATACTTACTGACATCCAAAAAAGCAAGACTCGTGTTTTTAACAAAGATGTAAATCAGGACAGGCCTAATCAGGGGGATTCAACATATTCTTCAAAAACAGGATAACTAAAACTAAGGGATAAATATGGGTAACACTTTATTTTAAGGTGACGTGGTTACACGTTACTACATGTACTTACTATAGTAATAACAGTAAATTGTGCATAATTACAAGTAACTAACCCTAAACCAAACATTAACTGTAACTCTATAGTGAGTACATGTAGTTAATTGATATTACTCAGTACTTACTAGAGTAAGTACAATGTCACCTTAAAAGAAAGTGTAATCTAAATATGATTATTTTTCACTGAAAGCCAATTAAAAACATTGATCCAAGATTTTTAGAGGTAACATCACAGTAGTAAAAAAAAAGAAAAAGAAAAAAAAAGCTTTTCAAGAGTTTCAGGAAATGAAAACCAAACAAACTCTTCAGTAAAAAAATATATATATTCCACAATGTTTTTATCCTAAACAGGATTTTGTATCAATTCTCTTTAATTCTTGAGTCATCAGATGGAAATTTAAAAAGCTCAAGATCACCTAAGGCTGAAAACACTAAAAATCCCCAACAATAGGCCTACAATGCTTCAAAACCTTGTAAATCATATTATTACACTTATTGGTGAATCAGTTTAATGGATACTTGCTAAATTAATGTACCAGTTTCTATAAAAAAAAATAAGAAGATAAAATTAAAGGTAAATTCACTCTACCATTTGAATAATGTAAATATAATAATAGGCCTTATTATAATAAACAGAATAATAATCAACATTAATATTCAGGGAAGACAATTAGACAATATTTTATAAAGAGGGTGGTGTCAGGGACCTGGATGATGGATATGATGATTTGCACAGGATATCAGAGAGATCTGACAGATTCATAATTCCTGATTCTGATGTGTTTTCTCTCCATCAGATTACCATCAGCTCACTCTGGATCTGAACACAGTGAATAAAGCCCTTAGTCTGTCTGAGGGGAACAGAGAGATTACTGGCACTAACACAGCCCAGCCATATCCTGCTAATCCAGACAGATTTGAAAATGTGTGGCAGGTGTTGTGTAGAGAGAGTGTGTATGGACGCTGTTACTGGGAGATTGAGTGGAGTGGGAGTGGGAGTTTGTGTATATCAGTGTCATATAAGAGCATCAGCAGGAAGGGATCGGGTCATGAGTGTGGATTTGGATCTAATAATAAGTCCTGGAGTTTGTTCTGCACTCCCTCCAGTTACTCATTCTGGCACAATAACATAAAGACTAAACTCCCTGTAAAGTCCATCAGCAGGAGAATAGGAGTGTGTGTGGATCACAGTAGAATAGGAGTGTGTGTGGATCACAGTGCAGGAACTCTGTCCTTCTACAACGTCAAAAGAAACAAAATGAGCCTCATACACACAGTCCAGACCACATTCACACACACACTCTATCCTGGGTTTGGGGTTTATCCTGGATCAACAGTGAAACTGTGTTGATGAATGAGAACAGACTGTATTGAGATTCTACCCATAATGCTTTGAGCTGCATGATAAATCAGTAACAGTGAGATGTTATAGAGTCTCTTATTTTAGCTCCATTAGATTAATAACACAGCTGACCTTCTGTCAGTGAAATAACATGAAATAAATGAATCCTCATATAGACAGTAAGATCATTGTGTATGTGTGTGTGTAAATTACCTTTCAATTGAAAATGTATCATTCAATAAAAAGTTGTTGTAAAATTGATAAATGTCAGTTTATTAATAAATGTGAAATATATAAACCCAGATCCACTGATCATCCTGTAAACCCTTGATCAGTGAAAGTATGAAGACAATTATTCTGATCTAATCCAGTTTACTGTAAATAAACCTCCTCCTGAACAGACCTGATGCTCTGACAGCTCTGAGAAAAGATTAAAACAAGATTGAGTCGGATCATCATCAGTTCAATCCAGATAAATAAGTTTGGTTATTTAAGAAGTTCATAATAAATATTAATAAAGCAAGATACCCTGTTGAAATATGTGAGATGTGTGGTTTATATAAACTGCAAAGGTAAAGTATAAATCTAAATTATTGTGACCGATGTGAAGGGGGAGGAGAATTTATACGTGCGTCACGTTTTAGTCGATAAAACTCTTCCGCATAGGATACACCTGTGTATCCTCGCTCATGACTCCTCAGGAAGCCTCCTAACTCCTCGATCCTCGCGGTGCAATTAGAGAATTGAGATGTCCTTCAAGATGGCTGAGCTCGATCGGTTTCCGGGTCATAGGAGAGAGGAGACGAGGAGGGATATTGAGAAGTACCCTCTCATTAGCTTCTTCTGCATCTAGCAGCAGAGTGACCCATGTGATCTATACGATGACCTTTGACCTTCCTGAAAGATGAGCCAATCCCACAGGATTATGACCTCTGTCAGGATTTCTGTTAAAGAAACATGCTGTACCTGAAAAATTTAATTTAATTTCTATCTTTGATCTGTTGTATTTGTTGTATTTATTTCACAAAAACGAAATAACCAAAATATCTATAAAAATCTACATTGTGATATATTGTTATTGTTATCCAGATGGCTGTTACATAAAACAAGATTAGAATACAAGCCAGGCTTATTTTGGTAACTCTGGTGGATTCTGTTTCATAAAGCAAACTTACTCTGGCAACTCATGCTGTAATGTTGCGGAGGAAGACAGACGAAGACGAGGATCTAAACGCAGGGTGATTTAATAAAGTAACACAAAACAGAGAACACAGAACTCAAAGAACAAAAGAACAAAACCTTGGGAATCACAGAGAGATACAACCATTACACGTACAACAACTGACAAAGTAACAAGTGAAACACAAGGGCTATAAATACACAGGGACCAACAAGCTAAACAAGATAACAAGGGGGTGTGGCTAATTAGAAACACCTGGGAAGACTAATAAACTACAAAACTACAAAGGACTACAAAACATGACACAGAACAGGAAATAACAAGTCCACACAAGACAAGGGGAACACAAGACAGGAATCATGACAGAGCCCCCCCATTTAAGGAGCGGATTCCAGACGCTCCACACACAAAAATAAATAAAGGTCAAGGAGGGTGGTGGAGCAGAGGTGGAACGGTGGAGGGATGGAGGGCCAGGTCCGTGGAATGGAAGAGGACCTGGAGACTGCTGCAAGACGGGAGGCCAGGGCGGAGCAGGCGGTGCAGGCGACCAGGGCAGAGTAGACGGTTCAGGAGGCCAGGGAGGAGACGACCCTTCAGGCGGCCAGGGAGGAGACGACCCTTCAGGCGGCCAGGGAGGAGACGACCCTTCAGGCGGCCATGGCACAGGAACAAACACCGGCTCAGGAACAGATACCGGCTCAGGCACAGGAACAGACACCGGCTCAGGCACAGGCACAGGAACAGGAACAGACACCGGCTCAGGCACAGGAACAGGAACAGACACCGGCACAGGAACAGGAACAGACACTGGCTCAGGCACAGGAACAGACACCGGCTCAGGCACAGGAACAGACACAGGCTCGGCGGTGGCCATCTTGCCCGAAGACACTGGCTCGGCGGAGACCATCTTGTCCTGAGACACTGGTTCGGCGGCGGCGGCGGCAGCCATCTTGTCCGGAGACACTGGCTCGGTGGCGGCCATCTTGTCCGAAGACACTGGCTCGGTGGAGACCATCTTGTCCTGAGACACTGGTTCGGCGGCAGCCATCTTGTCCGGAGACACTGGCTCGGCAGAGACCATCTTGTCCTGCTGCTAGATCCATATTTTGGTCAGTTGTTCTGTAACGTTGCGGAGGAAGACAGACGAAGACGAGGATCTAAACGCAGGGTGATTTAATAAAGTAACACAAAACAGAGAACACAGAACTCAAAGAACAAAAGAACAAAACCTTGGGAATCACAGAGAGATACAACCATTACACGTACAACAACTGACAAAGTAACAAGTGAAACACAAGGGCTATAAATACACAGGGACCAACAAGCTAAACAAGATAACAAGGGGGTGTGGCTAATTAGAAACACCTGGGAAGACTAATAAACTACAAAACTACAAAGGACTACAAAACATGACACAGAACAGGAAATAACAAGTCCACACAAGACAAGGTGAACACAAGACAGGAATCATGACACATGCTGGGAAACGAACCTGGTCCAGGGCAGGCTAACTGTCAGGCTAAGCCTGAGTTTTTACACCATTCCTCTAACACTGACTGACAGGAACACAATGATATCATCACTGACTCTCTCGCATAACATTATTTGACTTTATTAACCACTATCAGTCCAAAAATAAATATACAGTATACAGAAAATCAACTTAAATCAGGCTACAATGATAAATGAGACAATATAGACCTACAAACATGTTCAATTATATTGTATATGAAATGTTTATGTTAAATCCAGCCGCAGCCGATGTCGAACACACCTAAATACTAGCGCTGAGAAGATCCACGCTGGACATTCATTACTACATGTCATGCATCGAATTAAGAAAAATACAATACGATTTCTAAACAAAAAGATATTTTGTGTGAATATTAAACCCAATATCTACTTCTAAATTGAAAATTATGAATACCATTCATTTCTATTGTTTTATGGTGCGTAATTTTAAACACCTTTAACCTTATTATAATTATTCTCAGGTTAGGTAAAGTAAGTCACATCTGTCCTAAATAATAAGCATTTGAATTTCCATACTTACAATATTTAGATCACAGAAGACTTCTCCGTGGTCAGTTCAGCTCAATATTTTGTAAAACTGAGACTTATGGCAGGCGAGTTTCTTAATTTCAATTATATATATTTTTTATTAAATACAGGTTAACTAGTTTACATAAAAGGGACTAATATATAAAATAAAAATAAAAGTAAATCAAAACCAAATAATTTACAAACTTTTAACTTCATGAGGCACAATGGCAAGGCATCTAACACTGGAGAGGCCGTCCTTGGTGAATCAGCGTCTGACTGGACATGTCATTCCAGCTCTTTTAACCCTTTATAGGGTACTCATTGAAATACTTGGAAATTCTAAATTTCAACCATAGAGTTATTGGAGGATATTATAAGACTTCTAAACATTTGTGAGTTTTTTAATTTTTTAATTTTTTTAGGTTGGAAATCAAGGGCAATGAAGTTACCATATATGGTTCCTCGCCAGTCTAGTAGTAGTAGTAGCTTTATTGGTCACTAGTCACAGGTACCAGCGAAATTCCGCCATCAACCTGTCCATACAAACATACATACAATATGACAAGGGGGTAGACAGAACAGGAAGACAGAGCATTGAGGAAAAAAATACAGCATAACATGAGGAGAGGTGAGGAGAAAAAAAAAGGCAACCCCCAGACTATGCTCCTGTAAGGAGTACAGTTTGGGAACAGTAAAAAAAAACTCAGCAACATTAGCACATAATCAGTACACAACATGAACACACAAGACTTACAACATGAACACACAAGACTTGCAACAGGGGAGGGGAGTGGGGGGTGGAGGTAACCCAGCACAGGCAAGCAGCCATCCGGTCCTGCAGCCATTCTCGGCGCTGGTCACAGACCCGCCTGTCAGACTGGGGGTACAAAGCGTCGAAGGCGAGGGATGGGGGGTGTGGGAGGGTGATTGCATATCTGTGTATATGTAAGAGTCCGTGTATGTGTAGGCCTCGAGAGTCGCTACGCCTGACATCCTAATCTAGGTGCCTCAGTCCGCAGGATGTCATAGCGATACACAGCAGTTGCCATGGAGTCAACCTTGATCAGGTCCCAGACAGAGTCAACAATCAGCAGGTGTCAGTGTGGAGTGGGGTAAGGAACGCAAGAGCGTCTCGCTGCAGTGCTCTCACCAGAGGGAGTTGTTGTTGCAGCAGCAGCCAAGGCCAAGGCCAGTGCTGGTAGAGGGGGGCCGAAAGCAGATAAGATAGGGATTGTTTGGTCTTGGAACGAGTAGCCGCATTCCAATTTACACAGCTCCTGGTCCATTTGGGTCTCCGAAACGATCCATTTGCCTTTGCAAAGCTGTAAGCTTCTCCAAGATGTTATCAATATTTTGGTTCATTGTCACCAAAGTCACAGTCTGAGTTCTGACAGCTCTGCCCACTGCTTCAATCATGACGGGCAGCCTTGTGGGGTTTTGGACAGCTGTCACCGTCTTCTTAATTCCTCGATAAACCAGGGCAATGCCTAATCCAAACAGCAGAAAACCTGTTATCATGGTTCCGAATAGGTAGATATCTTCAATGTCCTCCACGGAAAGAGCCGCCAGACACACGACCCGCCACCTCTCCCACGCGTCCATCGTGTAGCCAGCTGGGAACGTTCCGGCAGGGCAGTCAGGTTCCCCCGAACCCAAGCTTCTCGTCGAGAAGATGGTGTCAATTGCGTTGAGAGACCAGTTGATCAAATCCATAATTTCTTAGTTTGGAGAGCAGTGCGGAGAGAGTCTCTCAAAGTACAAGACAGTAGACTAAACGAGACGAGAGGAGCAAAGCAGGGGAGATAAGGGAGAGGAGGGTAAGAAAATGTGACCGCCTTCGTTGAGAGCCAAAGAGAAGAGGGTAATGGGTAATGTTTTTCCCTTAAAAAGTGTATATATAAAAATATAATAAAAACACAAACTTGTTACAAACATAAAAATATTTATTTAGTAACATTTTAAATTATTATTAGGAACATTTTAAATAAAATTATTATTAGAAACATTTTAAATTATTATTAGGAACATTTTAAATAAAATTATTATTAGAAACATTTTAAATTATTATTAGGAACATTTTAAATTATTATTAGGAACATTTTTTTTTTTCAAGTCCAGTGAATTAGGCCACTGCTTCGTGGTACTTAAGGAAGCAGTTGCGGCCAGCATTGAGGCACAGATGGACCTTGCATACCCTGCAGACCACGTTCGACCTCATGATATTCCCCTTCCGGCTGCAGTACTTGCAGGTCTGGCGGTTTGTGTAGACAGGGGCGTGGAACAGGGACATGTCAAACCGCACATGGATTGCTGGATTTGTGCTGCGGTGTCCCCGGACAGGTGTGGGGATGGCAACAGAAGTGCTGAGGCTGCCTTGAGATGCTGAGCTCCTTCGGGGATGCGATGTGAGTGACCTTGGGCTGCTAGCTTCCCTGAACACCTGGATTCTAACAGTTTTTAAAGACAGGCCATCCAGAAAGCCAATAGCCTTGCAGTCCCGCCTGTAGGAAACCCAGGCATTCGTGAGGCTGATATCCACAGAGTAGGCAAACATGCGCATATACCACCTCTTTGATTTCATGGGGGTGCGGTAGAGATGGACCAGCATGTCACTTTTGTCAATGCCCCCCATGTTGGCATTGTAGCTTTTGATGACAGCAGGGCAGCTCACTTGTTCCTTCCTCTTGGTTTCACTGCAGTACCTGTAGAATGAGGAAATGGGCTCTGCCCCCATATCTGTTGACAGAAGAGTGACAATCCTATTGTCCTTCCACCTGAGGGCCAGGATCCCATCGTCACTGGTGACGTAGTCATACGTACCACGAGGGACAGCCTTATTCTCCATCTCCTTGATGATTTTGAGTGGAGGCTTGCCTATTCTGTTGTCCCTGGCTGTCCCTGTGTACCTGCAGTTTTTGTCCTTGAGGTACCGCACTATCTCCAGGCTGGTAAAAAAGTTGTCCGCAAAGATGGCTGTGGTGGTGGAGGAGGACATGGTGCTGACTAGGACGGAGACGATCTGGCTGGTGACACCCATGGCTGTTTGTTCAGGTGTCAGGGGAACACCGTGGGCCTCCAGCGTAGTCTTACCTTGATACAACACCATGTCATGGATGAAGCCATTCTCAGAAGCCCTAGCAAACAACTTGAATCCCCATTTGTCTGGCTTGTTCTTAACCCCCTGAGGTCGGTTATCGCGCCGGCGCGATAGGCTCGTTTTTTTCCGCATGAGTGCAAAATTTTTTTTTTTTTTAAATATTAATTTTTATCTTATATGCTTGTGTTATACATCAATCGATCCTGTTTAGTGTGTATTTTTTTTTGTGTATGCTCATAATAAAAACAAAGTGTTGTGCTTTTCGCCAAATAAAGAAAAATTAACATGATGCGAGTTCTGCCTACTCTCCGTCAGTGAAGTCAATTCTGAAACGCGTCCGAAAATGAACTGTAACTCAGCGAATACTCAGTCAAACAGGCATACAGTCACACAGGCATGAAGCTTGAATTCTCTTCTTTCAAATGAAGTAATTTTTATAAAAAACAAATATTCACAGTTTATATAATATGTATGTAAAGAGAGAGATGTCAGTCGTTCTCATCTCAGCTAATTAAGTTTTAATGTGACTCCGCCTACGGAGACCGCGCTATTCAAACGCAAATGTGAGGCGATCCATACAAACCTGTGAAACGCCCACATCAGCTGGATAAGGCCGGTGAAACACTGGATGCGTGGCGTAAGCGTCTCAGCTGCGTGGCGTGTCCGTTTTTATTTCGGCTCCCATGTTAACAGTTTAGAGTTTGCACACTGCCTGTGTGAGACGCGCGTCTCAGGCGCGGCACGAGCCGCGTGGAAAACGCGTGCATTCAAAAAATAGAACCGACGCCTATTTTTCACGCGACACGCAAGCATCTTGGAAGCGTTTCCATGCAAAATTGAATAGGAAAATCTGTTTATTTGTCATTTTGACACGAATACATATTAATAAATGTCCTTTTGATGTTTAAAAGTGTCTAGGTTTTGACATAAATGCAAATATAAATGTAATTTTACAAAATATGATCGATTTTCAAATACTGCTGTATTGAATGAACAGCTTTTAGCAAACTCTATTGCTATACTGAGATGAGGAATATATACTGTATGTGTTTTGTCAAAAATAAAGTCATCAACTAACTAATGAATCCTTTACTTTGAAATACGTATGATAAAATGTATACTTTAGTTTTGAAAGACGTTGACTAGTTTTGAAAAGATTATAAAGTATGTATGTGCATGCATATATATATATATGTGTGTGTGTATATATGAAGAGTTCAGATGCAAAAGCCTCTAAATGCCATCTGAAATTTTCTCCTAGAATTATCATTTTTATGAAGCTTGTATATTTAAGTTAGCTATAGGTGACACACCTGAATGAATGGCTCATTAAGTATGCAGGGACGTAGTCTCACCAGGTGTGAACTACTAAATATGCATGATCGTTTACGCCCCATCCGCATATTGGCTTTCCAAATTAAAAGTGTTTCACAAAACTAAAATCAATGTATCGTTTTTTTGTGAATGATTAGGCAGGATGATTTTCATATCATTTTGAAGAAAAAACACTAGGCGATGACATCCATTAGTCAAAAGTCTTATTGCCACATATTTAGTATGTGTTTTGTGGCCTTATTTCAGAAACTTTAATTTTTAGTTTTTTCGATAACCATGCATAAACATTATTCTCTCAAAAATGAAAACATGTACATACATGTGGCTCACATATTATGGAAGTCCTGTTTGTGCTATATGTGCTATGAATTTACACCTTTGCCATTAATATGTTTATAAGCAACTGAAAAAAGCACAAATGTCAGGGCATGTCAGAACATCTCAAGGACCCCAAAAACACCCCAGACCCCAGAGGGTTAATGTACTGCCTTAGGTTGCCAGCTGTCTTGCCTTTGTAGGCAATCATGACCTCATCCACAGACTGCTTGGGGGTCTGTGGCTCACTCCTGAAGGCAGCATTCAGATGACTGAACAGTGGCCGCACCTTGAAGAATCGATCGATGGTGCCAGTGATCTGGGTGTTGTCGTTGAAGTGGACAAGCCTCTTCATCAGCCTGAACCTCTTCGATGACTCTACCTCAACTGCAGGTCGCACACAGTGACTCCTCTTGGCAGAGGGGCCTATATCACTCTGGCCTGGAGTGTCTAGGTTATGGGTGGGTGGGAGGAAGTCAGGGTCTGCCACATCATCATCTTCCTCCTCAGAGCCCTCATCATCACTGATGCTGGGGTGGGCTGGCACAACTGTCCCCCTCTTGCCGTAAAAGATTCGCGTAGATAGCTGCAAAGAACAGAGAGTACATTTTTGAGTCAATATCAAGCCCAGTTTGAGTTATTTGTTGAGTAACAGTGAAGTGCAGATCTACTGAAAAATAAATAATAAGAAAAATAAGTGAGTAACATTGGACTGGTCTGTAATAACACTTAAGTGCTAAAAATATAAATCCTTTGAAATATTACTCAAATTATTAAAAATGTTTATTTTAATACATTAACATAATTTGAAACCAAATTAATGAATAGGGTATTCATTTATGGTTTGTGCTCCTAAGAACATCTAATATGATTCATGTTTTATAAATGCACATTTGTGCATTTATAAATGTTATAAATAAATGTATACATTTATAAAAGATCTGTACTACTGATCTTTGGTATGGTCAAGTACTGGTGGTACCACTTATTTTAGCAGTAATAAGTCTCACAGTAAAAAAAAAAAAAAAAACACCAATACATGGCATTTAACTAAGATAAAAACTGTTATAAAGGTCATAAAACTGACCAAAACCACACATATTTAAATATCTATGGCTTGAAAATGTCTATAAATATGTTACGTTTCCCACTGGATCACTTTATAATGTTATTCAAACCTGTGATAACATCCAATGCACTAGTAAATACTATTGTCCTACGTTATAATCATAGACTGTGGTTATAATGCATCATTTGTAGAAAAAATACCCTAGTACGGCTTTTCTATACACATAGGGCGTATGTCTAAATATGGACTTGCGCTAATCTTACGTGAACAGGGCGTATGATCAAATATGGTCTCACCATTTTTCATGCCACAAATGTCAATACTTTCAAGAAATCTATGCAAACAACACCTATCTCAACATGTTGCACAACTATTCAACCATAGAATGTGTGAGTTTCATCAACTCACCATTTTTTGTTTTGAAGTTATTAGCGCTGATGTGGGAGTAGGTAGTAGCGCATAACCTCACTTTCCAATATCCGGAACGACACTGAAGTTTGAAATGCTCCGCGCAACTTCTGATTGGTCAGATGCCATCATGTGACTATCAGTGACATAGCCTGATCTTCGCTGATTGGCTAGGAGAAATCTATGCGCTCATATGACAAGGCAAACAGGCAGGGGAGACTCAGTTTGAATGCGCGATTAAGTTACCAAATATGGTTCCTCGCCCGATAAAGGGTTAAAGTCCATCAACTTTTTGACATCTTCAGAAATCCCCTCCTGGAAACTCCCTAAAACTTGTTCATTGGTTATCCCCTACTGGAAACTTCCTAAAACTTGTTCATTGTTAATCCCCTCCTAGAAACCCCCTAGGACTTGGTCATTAAAGCCTTTGCTTCTTCATCCTCCTTCTTCTGGACCTTTTCTTCAACACATTCTGTATCTCGTCCGCAACACATAGACGGTATTGCTTGCATTTTTCTTCTTTCTTTGGCAAAGCTCTTTCATACATTTTCAATTTCTCTTTACTCTGACATTTGCTTAATAAATGCTTACAACATTCAGTGTGGTATGTTTTTCTTTATAAACCATTTTCTCAATAAATGATTTTACAAAAACAATTGCAGTGTTTTTCTTTATAAACCATTTTCTCAATAAATGATTTTACAGCAACAACTTCTGGTGTCTTGCTTTACAAAAACACTTCCATTATATAAGGTCACCATTATGGTTGACTCCAATACATAATTGCTTCATACACAAAAAGGCATATTTATAATATAAAAGTTTGCATATTCCATAATACTGTCAATTAATTATGAAACAGCAATTTAAAAAAACATTTACTTTGCATAAAGCAAACATTAAATGTGAGTGATTCACTTTACATTTGTGGTCTATGAGCTCTATACGTGTAAACTTCCTCCTATTATTACTGAAAAACAGTAAGAAAGATTAAAATAACTTAGCAAAATAATTACCATTGGCAACAGACTTGCTGCCATGAGATGAATTGTTTTTGTAAATGTGACTCATCTTATACATCATGTATTAGTGTATGATTCAACTGTTCCCCCGGGTCTAGTATTAAAAATAATAATAGAACAATCACAATACATTACAAAACTGAATCGCAGTAAATGTAGAATCGCAATTCTTAAAAATCGCAATACATATCGTATCGGCACCCAAGTATCGTGATAGTATCGAATTGGGAGGTGTATCGTCCCAGCCCTATGACGAACTGGAAACAATTTTCAGTCCTGCAGTACCAGTGAAGTATTTATGAAACAGAATTACTGAACTATTAAGGGTGTTGTCTTGCTTCTCAGTAAATTCTATTCTTTGAGTGTGTGTCTGAGACTGATTAAACACAATGTGTGTGGGACCAGGAGTGAGGAAGCTGCTTTACAGACACGCCTGTTTTGAACATGGTACTTAAACACAGAACCAGGAAACAAGAAACAGTTTCAGTTCAGGAAAAGAGAAACTGAAGTGAAGTTGAACTGTTGTGTGTTTGCATCTCTGTATTTTTCCAGTAAAATGGCAGAAGCCAGAATTACTCAGGATGAGTTCCTGTGTTCAGTGTGTCTGGATCTCCTGAAGGATCCAGTGACCATTACCTGTGGACACAGTTTCTGTAATAGCTGTATTACAGGCCGCTGGGATCAGGAGGATCAGATGAGAGTCTACAGCTGCCCTCAGTGCAGACAAGCCTTCAGTCCAAGACCTGCTTTAGCTAAAAACACCATTCTGGCTGAAGTGCTGGAGAAACTGAAGAAGACTAAACTTCCTGCTGACTGTTACGCTGGAGCTGGAGATGTGCAGTGTGACATCTGTAATGGAAGAAAACGCAAAGCCGTCAAGTCCTGTCTGGAGTGTCTGAACTCTTACTGTCTGAATCACCTTGAACAACATGAGAGTTTCTTTAAAAGAAAGAGACACAATCTGACAGATGCCACTGGACGACTGCAGGAGATGATCTGCCAGAAACACGACAAGCTCCTCGAGGTTTTCTGCAACACTGATCAGAAGTGTATATGTCTGCTATGTACGATTGATGAGCATAAAAACCACGACACTGGATCAGCTGCAGCTCAGAGGACAGAGAAACAGGTATGAACTTAAAGGAGTCTCATAATACTCATTTACAGGCTTATTTTGTTTATGGGTCTACTACAGTACATTTACATATTTAATGTCTCTTTTCACCCTCACTGTCTGAATGCTGTTTTAGCCCTAGAAACACAGACATTATTCATAATACATTCTTTTGTGTTATGCAAGAGAAAATCATACAAGTTTGGAAAGACATGAGGATGAGTAAACAATGAAAGAATTTACATTTCTGGGTGAACTATCCTTATAAAATTGATTAAATAAATTGATGAAAATAACCTTACCATGTAAGATCTTTAACCCCTCAGTGTCACCACTTCACAGATATTGGATTCATATCTGTTTACCTGATGATTTGTGTGATGTTTCTCCTGTCATTGGTTGATCCTTTAGCACCAGCTGAAGGAGACACAGAGGTCGTTCCAGCAGAGGATCCAGCAGAGAGAGAAAGATATTCAGCAGCTGAGAGAGGCTGTGGTGTCTCATAAGGTGAGTCTGGAGAAGAAGAGAAGTTTGAGATGTCTCAGTCAGGACTCACTGAAGCTCACTGTGTGATTGTGATGTGTGTCCTAACAGCGCTCTGCACAGACAGCAGTGGAGGACAGTGAGAGGATCTTCACTGAGCTCATCCGCTCCATTGAGAGAAGCCGCTCTGAGGCGACACAGCGGATCAGAGATCAGGAAAAGACTGCAGTGAGTCGAGCTGAAGGACGACTGGAGCGACTGGAGCAGGAGATCAATGATCTGAGGAGGAGAGACGCTGAGCTGGAGCAGCTTTCACACACACAGGATCACATCCATTTCCTGCAGGTAACAGAGATCTAGAAGTACAGGATCATAGTGGACTTGAGCAAGAGACTCAAAGAGAGACTCAAACATTTCATGAGAGCAGAATGAGCTGTTGACTGAAGTGTTGATCTTCATGATGTTCGGTGTGTTCCAAAGAATTCAGAATGAATCAAATCTACTCAGTCCTGCCATGTGACACCATTGATGCACTTGATCTCTTATATTAATGTCATTGCCACATGTTTGACCATCCAAGTGTTTTCCTAGAAAGTTCACATATAGTGCAAGTGTAAAACGCTACAACTTATAGCACTAGTATGATATAATGAATATGAGAAGAATGAAGCTAATGCTGTGAAAGTGCTGGATTGAGGAGAATATTATTGAGGAGTTATTGATGAAGTGTGGAGGTGATGAGCTTTGATTTCTGTTTTCTGCAGAGTTTCCAGTCTCTCTCAGCTCCTCCTGAATCTACAGACGGAAATGACAGTCTCTTCTGTTCTCTCTCCTCTTTTGATGGCATGAGAGAATCTGTCCGTCAGCTGAGGGACAAACTGGAGGATTTCTGCACAGAGGAGCTGAAGAAGATCTCTGACAGAGGTAAAGTCCTGGAGATTCTGATCTCAGAAATGATCCTCCATCATCTCATATCATGTAGAAGATCATATTAGAAATGTCTTAGTAATAAGCAATTACTTATGTAACACCCACTAGGGCAAAATATAAAAAAGGAAAAGAAACAGATCTATCACAGAAGACAATAAATTGTAGAAAAAATACAATATTCTTTATTAAACAATACCATAAAATTATTCAGGGCATGAACTGTTTCAGCTGACAGGGGGAGCAATTTCTCAATTTGTCCAACTAGGAATACAAAAAAAACTGAGCTACCTACTGTATACAGGGGACACTTCACTGCATTCTGTGAAAACCCAACAAACCCCCATCAGCCCTTCACTACAAACAGGAGTATGTGATACACATTCACAATTAGTAACCACACGAATCAACCCACCTATAAGGGCTCTATTAAATTGTACTCCCAGTTCTCCACCGGCCACGATGGGGAACTACCCCCTGCTGCTTAATCAAGGGTGAAAAACAATTTAAATTAAATACATAATTTAAAGAGAAAAAAAAGAAAAATAAACAATTCCACTAGCCAGCGACAAATCAAGCAATACATAAAAAAAAAGAAAACAAACAACAACCACACATAAAGCTGACTAGGAAATTAATTACCACAAATAAATCAGGGAGCAGTCAAGTTCACAATGGTCACATAAAACCAAACAAACATACGACAAAAAAACAAAACAAGAGAACAGCGACTAGCAATCAACATCCAACACCCTATAACAAAATAGAATATTTTTCATGAGTGTCAGTCACATCCAGATAACAAACAAACAACAAACTCAAAATTAATAACCATACCTTTAAGGTGCACAGCCAGACAAATACAGTGGGGCAAAAAAGTATTTAGTCAGCCACCAATTGTGCAAGTTCTCTCACTTAAAAAGATGAGAGAGGCCTGTAATTTTCATCATAGGTATACCTCAACTATGAGACAAAATGAGAAAAAAAAAATCCAGAAAATCACATTGTCTGATTTTTAAAGAATTGATTTGCAAATTATGGTGGAAAATAAGTATTTGGTCAATAACAAAAGTTCATCTCAATACTTTGTTATACCTTTTGTTGGCAATGACAGAGGTCAAACATTTTCTGTAAGTCTTCACAAGATTTTCACACACGGTTGCTGGTATTTTGGCCCATTCCTCCATGCAGATCTCCTCTAGAGCAGTGATGTTTTGTGGCTGTCGCTGGGCAACACAGACTTTCAACTCCCTCCAAAGATTTTCTATGGGGGTTGAGATCTGGAGACTGGCTAGGCCACTCCAGGACCTTGAAATGCTTCTTACGAAGCCACTCCTTCATTGCCCGGGCGGTGTGTTTGGGATCATTGTCATGCTGAAAGACTCAGCTACGTTTCATCTTCAATGCCCTTGCTGATGGAAGGAGGTTTTCACTCAAAATCTCACGATACATGGCCCCATTCATTCTTTCCTTTACACGGATCAGTCGTCCTGTTCCCTTTGCAGAAAAATGTTTCCACCCCCATTCTTCACAGTAGGTATGGTGTTCTTTCTCCTCCAAACAAGACGAGTTGAGTTTTTACCAAAAAGTTATATTTTGGTTTCATCTGACCATATGACATTCTCCCAATCCTCTTCTGGATCATCCAAATGCTCTCTAGCAAACTTCAGACGGGCCTGGACATGTACTGGCTTAAGCAGGGGGACACGTCTGGCACTGCAGGATTTGAGTCCCTGGCGGCGTAGTGTGTTACTGATGGTAGCCTTTGTTACTTTGGTCCCAGCTCTCTGCAGGTCATTCACTAGATCCCCCAGTGTGGTTCTGGGATTTTTGCTCACCGTTCTTGTGATCATTTTGACCCCACGAGGTGAGATCTTGCGTGGAGCCCCAGATCGAGGGAGATTATCAGTGGTCTTGTATGTCTTCCATTTTCTAATAATTGCTTATACTGATAACAAGTTCAAACAGGTGCCATTAATACAGGTAATGAGTGGAGGACAGAGGAGCCTCTTAAAGAAGAAGTTACAGGTCTGTGAGAGCCAGAAGTCTTGCTTGTTTGTAGGTGACCAAATACTTATTTTACCGAGGAATATACCAATTAATTCATTAAAAATCCTACAATGTGATTTTCTGGATTTGTTTTCTCATTTTGTCTCTCATAGTTGAAGTGTACCTATGATGAAAATTACAGACCTCTCTCATCTTTTTAAGTGGGAGAACTTGCACAAATGGTGGCTGACTAAATACTTTTTTGCCCCACTGTACATGGTGATCCTGAATTTACTCCATCAGGCAAACAGTTCTAAAATATAATATAATAACCATATAACCATAATTGCAAACTCATACCCACATGATAAATGAATGGATTCTAATACCCCCAATTAATCTAAAAAATAGATTGCAAGTGACTGCATCAGTACAATAAAAACATCACTTGTAATAGTACACCAAAAAATACAGGTTTACCTTCAATTGAGAAAACGAAGTACAGAGGAGCCTATTTCAATTCAATAAATTTATTGCCATGTCAACAAGTTGATAGGAATTTGTCTTGGTACAACTCTCAGACGTAAATAACCTAAAAGACAAACATCATAAGTACAAAAAAAGACAATGTTCACCAACAATACCCAGCAAACAGTAGGACATTAGACCAAAACCCCGCAGAAAAAAGACAATAACCCTTGGCAGAGAAAGTGCACAGTGCATACAGTGATAAAGTGCTGCTAGCAGTCAGTGCAAGTTCAGATGTCTGATAGTCAGAGGGTTAGTATTGTCTCTGAAACGTGATGTGGAAGTCTTAATGCTCCTATATCTTCTTCCTGATGGAAGGAGATTAAAGAGATGGTGAGCGGGGTGAGAGTGGTCCGCTATGATTTTTTTAGCCTTTCTGATTATTCTGGTGGAGAAAAGTGAAGTAAGTGAAGGGAGACTACAGCCTATAATTTTTGATGCTCTGCGTACTACTCTTTCCATCCTAGCTTTGTCCTGAGCAGTTGTGTGACCGAACCAGACAAGCATGGAAAAAGTGAGCATGCTTTCAATAGTTGACCTATAAAAGTGTGTCATGGCAACTCTGCTGACTCTAAACTTTTTGAGCTGCCGCAAAAAGTGGAGTCGCTGGTGAGCTTTACTGATCTTAATATTAGTGTTAAGCTCCTATGACAAAGATTCCTGGATTGTGGTCCCAAGGAACTGGAAGGAAGTGACCCTCTCCACCTCCACCCCATTAATGGAGAGCACTAGGGGTCCTTCTAAAATTCACAACCAGTTCCTTGGTTTTTGAGATGTTAAGAATCAAGTTATAGCTCAAGTTATCGCACCATTTCACCAGCCCCTCCACTTCTCTGCAGTAGTCAGACTCATCTCCATTAGTAATAAGACCAACTACAGAGGTATCGTCAGCAAACTTAAACAACAAAACTGAACTGGTGTGTGATTGACAGAATTGTGTGTATAAAGAGTACAGAAGTGGGGAAAGGACGCAGCCCTGAGGGGCGCCAGTGTTCAAAAACTTTGACTGTGAGATGTAATCACCCATTTTAACCACCTGCTTCCTATCGCATAGAAAGTTGAAAATCCATTTGCAAAGTGATGTTCTAACACCTAGCTCCTTTAAAGTGTTGATCAACTTCACAGGAACGATGGTGTTGAACGCAGAGCTAAAGTCCACAAAGAGGACATGTACATATGTAGATTTTAACTCCAGATGTTGAAGAATAGAATGCAAACAGAGTGAAACTGCATCATCAACACTCCTATTTGCTCTATAAGCAAATTGGTGGGGGTCAAGTGAAATACTGGACAGGTGTTTACATATCAAACGCTCAAACACTTTCATAATGACAGAAGTTAAGGCCACAGGCCTATAATCATTAAGAGACGAGATTCTATTTTTCTTTGGAACTGGAATGATCACTGCAGATTTAAAACAAGCAGGCACAATACCAAGTTAAAGAGACCAGTTAAATTTAAAAGTAAGGACAGATGTTTGTTGATCAGCACAGTGTCTTAAAGTAGCAGTCATTACGCCATCAGGCCCCGCCGCCTTCCTGATGTTCTGCTGACGGAGCAAGATTCTTACATCATGCTCAGAGAGAATGGGTGGAGGGTCACCCTGCTCTCTGTAGCAGGGGGGAAGGGGCAGGTGATTTCCGCTATCAAAACGACAGTAGAAGTCATTAAGCCTCCCAGGAAGAGAGGGGTCACTAACTGGGGCATGGTGTTTGATCTTATAGTCAGTAATGTTCTGCAGCCCACGCCAGACACCTTTGATGTCATTTGCATATAGTTTATTTTCAAGCTTAGCTTTATAGGAAGCCTTGGATTTCAACACAGCTCGCTGAAATTCATATTTCAGTAATTTGTATTGTACCATATCACCACTCTTAAAAGCAGCCTGTCTATTTATCTATCTGAGCCTATTTAGCCTATCTGAAATATAATGTCAGAATGTCAGAAATATGTCATGATAATAAATGGAGGATACAAGATGCAAGTAACAACAGTTTATTTATAATTGAAGTATAGTGTAAAGTCCAAGCAGTCTGGTGCAGGGATGGCTGCTCTTACCCCTTCTACGGCCGTCGTGACCTTCGATTCGATCTCCCATGTGAGTGTGGAGATAAATAGTGTCTCAGGTAAAATACACTCGGGTGTGGACGGGTGAGTCCTCATATAAAAAATATGAGATAAAGAGTCGGGTTTGATGTTCTTGGAACCCGGGCGGTACGAGAGAGAAAAATCAAAAAGACAGAAAAAAGTACCCACCGAGCCTGGAGTTGAGTCTTTTAGCAGATCTAATATATTCCATGTCCTTGTGATCGGTCCAAACGATAAAAGGTCCCCCCGACCCTTCTAACCAATGACGCCATTCTTCCAACGCTAACTTGACTGCTAACAACTCTCTATTACCAATGTCATAGTTACGTTCGGCAGGTGATAACCGGTGAGACAAAAACGAGCAAGGATGCATCTTGTCGTCTGTGGGAGAGCGTTGGGAAAGAACCGCGCCTACCCCCAACTCTGACGCATCGACCTCCACCACGAACTGACATGAAGGACCAGGGGCAATCAGGATGGGAGCCGAAACAAAGCGACTTTTCAGATTGCCGAATACAGCTTCGGCTGTATCGGACCACCTGAACGTCGTTCTGGTGGAGGTCAAGGCAATAGAGGCGCGGCTAGTTGGCTGAAGTTGCGAATGAAACGCAGATAGAAATTGGCGAACCCCAGAAACCTCTGTAGAGCCTTACGGGAATCTGGGCTTGGCCAATCTACCAAAGCCTTAACCTTGTCAGGATCCATACGCACTCCCTCAGACGAGATGTAACCTAGGAAAGGACTGCATGAAAAGTGCATTTCTCCGCCTTGACAAAAAGCCCATTCTCTAGCAACCTCTGAAGCACTCGTCTGACGTGTTGAACGTGTTCCTAAAATCAATATGTCATCCAGGTAGACATATATGAACTGATCTACCATATCTCTCAGCACGTCATTGAGAGTGCCTGGAAAACCGCTGGGGAGTTGGACAGGCCAAAAGGCATAACCAAAATATTCAAAATGCCCCCTGGGGTTGTTGAACGCGGTTATCCATTCAGCTCCCTTCCTTATGCGGACCAAATGATAAGCATTGCGTAAATCCAATTTTGTGAAGACTGATGCTCCCTGCAACCGCTCGAAGGCTGAAGACATCAAAGGGTAAGTATTCTTACAACAGTACAGTACAGTACAAAGGGTAAGTATTCTTTACCGTGATGGTAAATGGTAAATGGACTGCATTTATATAGCGCTTTCACAGACCCAATGGCCACCAAAGCGCTTTACAATATTGCCTCACATTCACCCATTCACGCACTCATTCATACACCGACGGCGGTGTCAGCCATGCAAGGCGATCCAGCTCGTCGGGAGCAGCTGGGGTTAGGTGTCTTGCTCAAGGACACCTCGACACTTGGTCAGGTGGAACCGGGGATTGAACCACCAACCTTCCGATGTGATGTTGTTCAGCCCCCGGTAATCAATACACGGTCGCAGAAAACCATCCTTCTTCCCCACAAAAAAAGAACCCTGCCCCCGCTGGAGAAGAGGAAGGACGGATGAACCCCGTTGCTAGAGAATTTAGAAATATATTTCTCCATGGCCTCCCTTTTTGGAGCAGAAAGCGAATATAACTTGCCTTTAGGCGGAGACTTACCTGGCAGTAAATCTATGGCACAGTCATAGGGACGATGCAGAGGACGAGAAGCAGCATGGGACTTACTGAACACTTCCTTCAGGTCGAGGTACTCAACGGGCACGTTTGACAAATTCACTGCCTCCTCCTGAAACACAGAACCAGACACAGACGAACAAGCAGACACTAGACAAGACGCATAACTTTGATCACTCCAGGTCAAGATAGAATCTTGGCCCCAATCCACCCTGGGGTTGTGTTGTACCGGCTATGGGTGGCCAAGAACTATGGGTGCTAACGGGGAGTCCAAAAGTAGAAATGACAGTGTTTCTGTGTGACAGGCTGACCGTGTCCCCGCCGCTGGCCTGTGGGACCTCGAGGACTCCAGGTAGTCTAATTGGGCGTGTAAGTCGTTCCATCCGATTCAGACGAGCATCCACTCTCAGTGCCAGTTCAATCAGCCCGTTCAGACTCTGTGGAAGGTCTAGGGCGTAGATCTCTTTATGAACACGGTCAGCCAACCCATGCAGGAACATGTCCCACTGCGCCTCTTCGTTCCAATGGCACTCTGCGGCCAGTGTGCGAAACTCGATGGAGTACTCCGATACAGATCGGTCTCCTTGCTGGAGGTTGGCGAGTAGCCTGGCCGCCTCTCTACCCGCCACCGCACGGTCGAAGACTCTCTTCATTTCTTTGGAGAGTGCCTGGAACGAGGCGCAGCAGAGATCTTGGTTCTCCCACACCGCCGTTCCCCAGAGAGCCGCTCGTCCAGTCAGCAGGGTCAGCACGAAAGCCACCTTAGAGCGCTCGCTGTTAAAAGTCAGCGGTTGCAGAGAGAAATACATAGAACACTTAGTTAAGAATGATCTGCAATAATTGGGTTCACCTGAATAACCTTCCTGGGCAGGTAAGCGTGGCTCTGGCTTATGACTCGGATCCATGAAAGTGGGCTGAACGGGCGGTGTGGGCGGCGCAGCGGGACTCTTCAGTTGTTGGAGCTGTTGGGTGAGCTCGGACACCTGTGCTGTGTCACCAAAGCTTGCACAGCATGACCCGTGTTCGAAATGTGTTCTTCCTGTTGCTCCATGCGTGCAATACTGCGCGAAATGAATTCACTCAGACCTGTTGAACTTGCTGCATCCATACTGTGGTCAGATCGTTCTGTCACGATAATAAATGGAGAATACAAGATGCAAGTAACAACAGTTTATTTATAAATGAAGTGTAGTGCAAAGTCCAAGCAGTCTGGTGTAGGGATGGCTGCTCTGAGTGGCGCAGGGATGTCGACAGTCAACCCGCTCGGTGATGTCAGAAGTGCAGAGAAAATCCACGAGAATCCAGCATGCAGAAATAAACTCCAGACGAACAGTAATCCCAGAGCAGAATGTAAAACAACAAGAACGAGAGATCAACACAGGCAAGGTAGCAAAGAGAACTGGAAGCAGGACAGGACACTGGGAATACTCACAATGATCTGACAACACAAGACACCAAACAATGAACATATATAAGCGCGGCTGATAGGCAACAGCTGGCGCTAATAATTACGGTGATTGGCAATCACCCTGACACACACACTGACATACAAGGCAGCAAGAGAGACAGTGAATTCATGAACCGTGACATATAATTCCTCTTTACATGCTTATTTAATTATATATAGGTGAAAAATAGTACTAATATACACCAAAATATATATTATAAATACAAATATATAATATACACCCCCGATAAAAAGTTTGGGATCGTTAAGTTTTTTTTTTTTTTAAATTTGAAAGAAGATTTAACTTATTTGATCAAAAATACAGTAAAAACAGTAATATTGTGAATGTTATTACTAATTAAAAGAACTTTTTTCTATTTTAATATATTTTAAAATGTAAAATAATAATCTGGAATGCATGGAGGTGTTTTTTTCTGGACTTTTTGATGAACAGAAAGATTGAAATAGAAATATGAAATGAAAAATAGAAATGTTAGTTATTTTAAATGATTTAAAATAGACATGTTTATTAACATTTTAAATGTCTTTACTGTCATTTTAAAATTTTTACTGCACATTTACAAAGTGGGAAAGAGAGCATAACTATATCATACTTACTGACATCCAAAAAAGCAAGATTTGAAATGAATTCGTGACTTTAAAGGAACACTCCACCCATTTGCATTAAGCTTTGCAATGTTAGAAACCCAGTCATACTATTGAATGGTCGTGCAACATTTTCAAATTTTTCCCTGAGACGAGAGAAATCTGTATTTACCTCTTTACACTTCCTCCTACAATGACGCAAAAATCGCCATTTTGCGTCATTGTAGGAGGAAGTGTAAGAGGGGGGGATTTCTGTTAAGACTACAAGCTCTAGTTCCCACCCTTTCAAACCCGCCCATAGGGGGTTGGAGCTAATGCGCTAACAGACCTATCACAGATCAGTGCGAGTACGTTTAATTTCACCGGCAGAAACCTGCAGAAAACATGGACGAAGAAAGCTGAGTAGTAGGGGTTACCATACACTTTTTCCCGGACATGTCCGGCCGTCGAGATCATCCAAAATGTCCGGGATTCAGCGTTTGCTTTCTGCGGTCGCCATTCATTGTTTACATGCTCACCTTTTGTTTCAATCTAACTGAATTCATTCCGATTGGTGAATCTGAATGTAGTGTTTACATGAACGCTAAACAAGTGATCGGTTGATGTGCGTTTTAACATTGCTAAGAAAATTCCCGCACCTCCGTGAGATGCAAGACCGGTGCGTCTCACAGTTCTCGCTCATCAGTAATCACGCCACCGGCCTCGCGCCGTTCTCCCGTGCCCCTCAGCCTCGCACTGCTCGCCACAGTAAACATGATGAATGGCGACTGTAGAATGCAAAAGCCGAATCCCGGACATTTTGGGCGATCTCGAAATCACGGGCAAACTCGTCACGGAGACTCACTCGTAGCCTAGCCTTGTTGTTTTCAACTGCGCTCTCTTACCGGTAGGCGTGGCTTAGGAGTGGCCTCGTAGGGCAGCGAAGCAAGTGCATTCTGGGAGTTGTTGTATTTCATCCACATAAGCCAAAAATACATTTTCTGGCTTTTCTCAGTCTAGAAAGCTCCAAATTCAAAAATAATTTCACATTTCTTCTACATAAATGACCTATTTTAAATACACATTCATCTTTCCAGAGGTGGAGTGTTCCTTTAACAAAAATGTAAATCAGGACAGGCCTAAACTGGGGATTCAACATCTTCTTCAAAAACAGGATAAAACTAAGGGATAAATAAGGGTAACAAGGTGACGTGGTTACACGTTACTACATGTACTTACTATAGTAATAACAAATTGTGCATAATTACAAGTAACTAACCCTAAACCAAATGTAACAGATTGAAAGTCTGTTTAAAATAAAATACATTTTAAATAATTTTATATAAATCTAGATTCCCAGCCACACCAACACAGCGAGAAAGACACAAGAAAATATATCAAAATAGTATTTTATTATTTTAAAAGTCAAGTTTAAAAGGACATCAAAATCACCATCTCCTCCTCAAAAAGCAGGGGAGACAATAAAACCATGGATTGTCCAATATTCTGTCCCAGGGTGAAACAATACCCAAGTCCAGTCCAGCCTGGAGTCAGCTCCGTGTTTTCCCGTCGCCGACACAGAATGTCTGCTTCAGCGGGACCTCGAATAGCTGATTGAATCCAAAAATCCAGGACCCGGAATTCCATGGCGCCGCTCTGCTTCTGTCAGTGGAGAGATCGTAAAATCAATGGGTAGCCTGCTCGTAGCCCGGCAACTTTAATACAGTCTCGGGTGACTAGAGTGACAACTTTCCTTTTCTATACTTCAAATGGACTCCTCAACAATACTGTTGTGTCTGCTGCTCTGCCGTCGGCCCCTGGATCTGGCAATTTCGCAGAAATGAACAACAACTAACAAAGACTCCTTTAGCTCAAATGCTAAAAACACACACGCGCATCAGTGTGGGAGAAAAGGACCACTTGCCTTTAGTCAGAGTTTTGTGAGCGTTGACACTGCAAAGTCTGGGATTCAGCTCCACTAGGGCACAGGAGATCCAGTCAGCAACAACAACGAGAGAAAGGAAGGTCAGCAACAACAACGAGAGAAAAGAAGATCAGCAAACCAGTCCGCTGCAACGCACGTCCATCCGTTCAGAGCGTTGTCCCCTTTCAGTAAGAGATCTAGCTTCCTTTTATTGGGAGTGATCTGATCATCTGGCAAATTAGATCGCTGATGTGAACGGGGTTCTACAGGTGTGTCAATTAGTGTTTGTTGTTGCAGTTTGTGAAGGGGGGGGGGGGAAACAGTATTATCAATGGTCCAACAACATCACAGCAAACAATATAAAAGTTAATCCACAACAAACAATATAATAAATTAATCCACAGCTAACAAATATGAAAGTGTTAAGGCAAAAATCGCTATATCAACCAATAATTTCCTAAATAAAGTAAAGTTAACCATCAATCACACTGCTCCACTTGTTTTATATTATATGACACAAACCCTAACTGTAACTCTATAGGAAGTACATGTAGTTAATTGATATTATTCAGTACTTACTGGAGTAAGTACAATGTCACTACATCACCTTAAAATAAAGTGTAACCTAAATATGATTATTTTTCACTGAAAGCCAATTAAAAACATTGATCCACGTTTTAGAGGTAACATTCACAGTAGTAAAAAATGTGCTTTTCAAGAGTTTCAGGAAAAGAAGAACAAACTGAAAACTCTTCAGTAAAAAACTATTCCACTATGTTTTTATCCTCAACAGGATTTTGTATCAATTCTCTTTAATTTTTGAGTCATTAGATGGAAATTTAAAAAGCTCAAGATCACCTAAGGCTGAAAACACTGAAAATCCCCAACAATAGGCCTACAATGCTTCAAAACTTTGTAAACCATATTATTACACTTATTGGTGAATCAATTTAATGGATCCTTGCTAAATGAATGTATCAGTTGCTTTAAAAAAAGATAAAATTAAGGGTAAATTCATTCTAGCATTTTAATGGTGTAAATATAAATAATGTAAATATAATAATAGACCTAATTATAATAAACAGAATAATAACCAACATTAATATTCAGGGAAGACGATTAGACAATATTTTATTTTTATTTTAAGAGGGGGGTGTCAGGGACCTGGATGATGGATAATGATAATGTTGATTTGCACAGGGTATCAGACAGATCTGACAGATTCATAATTGTGTTTTCTCTCCATCAGATTCCCATCAGCTCATTCTGGATCTGAACACAGTGAATAAAGCCCTCAGTCTGTCTGAGGAGAACAGAGTGATTACTAACACTGACACAGAGCTTCAGCCGTATCCTGATCATCCAGACAGATTTGATGTGTGGCCTCAGGTTTTGTGTAGAGAGAGTGTGTGTGAACCCTGTTGGTGGGAGATTGAGTGGAGTGGGAAATATGTGTGTATATCAGTGTCATATAAGAGCATCAGCAGGAAGGGACGGAGTAATAAGTGTCAGTTTGGACGTAATGATCAGTCCTGGAGTTTGATCTGCTCTTACTCCAGTTACTCATTCACACACAATAACATAAAGACTGAACTCCCTGTAAAGTCCATCAGCAGGAGAATAAGAGTGTGTGTGGATCACAGTGCAGGAACTCTGTCCTTCTACAGCGTCTCTGACACAGTGATCCTCATCCACACAGTCCAGACCACATTCACTCAACCGCTCTATCCTGGGTTTAGGGTCCTTTCTGGATCATCATTGAAACTGTGTTGATGAATGAGAATAGACTGATGAGAGATTCTACCCATAATGCTTTGAGCTGTATGATAAATCAGTGACAGTGAGATGTTCTAGAGTCTCTTATTTTCTCTTCATTACATTAATAACACAGCTAACCTGTCAGTGAAATAACATTTCAGAATAAATGTGTGTAATGAATCCTCATATAGACAGTAAGATCAGTGTGTGTGTGTGTGTGTGGTAGAGCTTAGATTCTCTGCCCGAGACCGAACTTGATCAAGCATTTGTGTTTTTTTAATCATTACTTTATTAGCCTAATTGGGTGGGGAGTAAGCTATGCCATTATCAGAAATATTATATATATTTTTAGCAAAGTAGGCCTAAGAAACAAATGTGTACAAAGTTGCACAAGTTAGGCTACAAAGTTACAAAATGCAACACGTCACGTGTCACACGCAGCGTCTCCTCCACTCGCACACATCACACTGGGCCTGCTGTGCTGTACTGTGTAGCTTAAGTGCAACATGGAGCTTGAAGATGTAAAGAAAAAAAAGAAAAACAGGAGAATTAATTTTGAGCAAGTTTGGAGGAAAGTCGGAGGTATGGAACCATTTTAAACAAGTCGTGGGCAGTGACAACATATGTGTTGGCTTTGTCGAGTGCAATAAGTGCGGCACGCTGCTCGCCTACGACAGCAACAAAACGGGACTTCGACGATGAACAGACACATGAAGCATGCCATGACAGAAAGGATGATAGTCAGCCTTCAATGTCCTCTTTTGTTACTTCTCCAGTCCTAGTTCAAAGTTCATTCTTGTTCATTTTCTGTGTTCATCATTGTTCACGTTTTTTTTTACGTTTCTTCATTTGGATCCATTTACGATCCATTCCATTCTGAATAAACAAACAATGCAGTTTACATGCTTCGTCCTTGTTGCATTATTCATTAAGATAATTCTAAACAGATTTCTGTAGTTCAAACAACTCAGAATTGTAGTTGAGAATGTCAGTTATAACGGCCCACGTATTAAAAAATAGTCGGGTTTAAATCGGGCTCGGGCTCATAATTACAGTTAATGTGTCGGGCCGGGCCGGGCTCGGGTAGGGTCGGGCTTGATTTTTTGGGCTCGATCTAAGCTCTAGTGTGTGTGTGTGTGTGTGTGTGTGTGTGTGTGTAAATTACCTTTCAATTGAAAATGTATCCTTTTTTTTTTTTTTTGTAAAATTGATAAATGTCAGTTTATTAATAAATGTGAAATAAATAAACCCAGATCATCTGATCGCACTGTAAACCCTTGATCAGTGAAAGTATGAGCACAATTATTCTGATCTAATCCAGTTTACTGTAAATAAAAAGTGTAATGTTTCAATAGAGGCTAGTTAGATACAAGGATAGTTTAAAGTAACAGAGATTGTTTTGGCTTTATAGCAGTTCTTGAAAAAAGTTATTTTCCAGCTAAAGTTAATTTGATTGATTCACTTCCATCGCAACGATCATTAGTTATTAACTTAGTTAACTTAACTTAACTTAACTTAACACAACACCGTTTTAACAGGAAACTCTACACAGACTTTAAACGCGAAACCTGTGAGAACGCTGATGGTGTAATTACGAGTTCAGTCTATTGGTATGCGTGTTTGAATATATGTGTGCAGGTTTGTAATTCCCTACAAACAAAGCCTTAAAAAACTACTTGTCTGGCCTTAACATTTTGATACAGAATTTTATCACTTCGGGGTAGATACGCGAACCGACTTTTCCCAACAACGCTTTATCTGTAGAGTGATAAAGGGATCCTCTATAAGGAGAAACTAGTTGGCACTTTAGCACCCCGCTATGACATCAGGTCCAGGTGCAGGTCATTCGTCAGATCTGGATACAGCCTGAATTATAGAAGTCTATAATGTGTTATGTGTATGCTAGGTCAAAGAGATGTGTTTTTAGTCTAGCTTTGAACTGACAGAGTGTGTCTGCTTCCCGGACAATGGTAGGAAGACCAAAGTTTTGGTGCTAAATAGGAAAAGGATCTACTGCCAGCAGTCGATTTTGATATTCTAGGTACTATCAACTGGCCGGAATTTTGAGATCGCAATAGACATGAAGGACTATAATGCTTTAAGAGCTCGCTCAAGTACTGCGGAGCTAAACCATTTAGTGCTTTGTAAGTAATCAGCAATATTTAAAAATTTATACGATGTTTAACCCTCTGTGGTCGACAAACGCGCGGGCGCGTTTTGCTGGATTTTCTCCACATTGTAGCACTATAAACTTAAATTACTCCGTCATTTATGGTCATACAGAAAAAAGAAATATAAAAAAAGAATCTGTGATATTTCTACTTTTGTATGTGTCCACTTACAATCAAATCAAAACATTATGCTTTTGTAAAATAAAGAAAATAAACAGGGTGTGCGTTCTGCCTCTCCGTCGCGGTGAACTTTTTTTTCTTGAGCACGTCTATAAACTGAAACAAAACTCAGCGAATACTTGTCACACATTTATGAGCCATATACCTTTATAAACATTTAAGTGTGTACTTTTAAATGATCGGATTCAAAACGAAAACAAATATTCTCTGTTTAAGTAATTTGTATAAAACCAACAAGATGTCCAGCTTCTCAAACGCTTGCTCATTACAGTTAATTTGGCCACGCCCACTCGCGCAAAAGATATTCACATGCAAATCTCCACATGGAACGCTAACTCGCTCATTACCTCAACAACAAAACACTTCACTTCACTTTTCGTCGAGTTTGAAAGACGCGCCTGAGCTTACATTGGATTTAGGCTACCTCAGAAGAAGAAGAACGCGATTTGAAGACAATAAAGATTTAAGGTAAGAAATTCTTACATATTAGTTTGTTATTGTTGCATAAATGTCACATTGCAGTTGAACTGTTGCTAGATATATGGGGAATATTATAATACTTAGACCCGTGTTTACTGTTAGGCAGAGCCGGCCCAGCCACTAAGCGACCTTTGCAATTGCAAAGGGCCCCGTGACCAGCAGAGGGCCCCCTAGAGTCACTGCTAGCTAGTGGGTGAAAAAAAAAAATCACACATCAAAACATAAAATAAATAAATAAAAAGAAATGGGCCTACAGCGCTCTTTATCAGCGCTCTTTGTCGCTTGGTCGGTCAGTCAGACATTAGCCGCGGTTCCATTACAGATTTGCGCAAATGTTTTGCGCTATTATCTAAATATCGATAAAAAACTATTGCGAAATGACGGCGTTTCCATTAACCGATGTTATGCGACTAAAACGTATTTTTTTCTCTCGCGATAAGTCATTCCAAAAATCACAGCAACGGACGTTGGTTATAATATCACAGCCACCGCATTAGACATTATTATTATTATTAATGGAGGAGACGTGGCGTGTTATCCAAGCATTAATGACAGGGAAAGACCCCCGAACGACACAAGGAGTTTCTGGGTGTTTCGCCCTCATTTCTGCTCCGATTGTGGCATTTCTTTGAGATTTAGAATCCAGTATTCCTATAGGCTAATTATTGTTTATTTTATGAATTTAATAAATAAAGAATTTAATAAAGAATTCTGTCTCGTATTCTGTCCAAACGATCCATGTAGGCTACTTTTGTGTCTATTTGTTTTTCCTTTTTTAACCCCTAATTGAAAAACGAAAAATGAACGGTTGTTGTCTTTTTAAAACGCAAAGTTGAACACCAAAATTTTAATTTGAACTGGCTACACACAACTGCTGTGCTTTGTTTATGACTTTTTGCCCCTTTATTAAACATTTAAAATATTCACAAATTAATATGGAAAACATGTCGATTTTACTGGTTTTCTAAGACCAAATTAGAAACTGGAATTGATGTCTTTCCCGCAGTGCTGAATGAGAAGAGCCATTAATATAGGCTAATTAATAAACTATTCTTTTCTAAGTGTCGGCTAAAATCACATCTCCATCTCCGCTGTTAAGCAGATGCGCTTTTAGAGAGAAATGCAACTTTCATACGGATTAGCCTACATAATCAGAAGGTATTAGCTTTCGATTCGAATTTGTTCGTTTTAAAGTGGACATTTCAAGCTTTAGCCTACATAGGCTATATTTTGTTTCAGTTCTCGCGCTCCAGTTTACGGAGATCATGAAAGTGCGTCTGATTGTTTCTTTTATTTTACAAAAGCACAGCATTTTCTTGTTATTGTGAGTTTACACAAATAAAAGTGGTTGAGAATAATTTATTATTATTTTCTGTCTGACCAGAAATGATAGAGTAGCCTATTTTAAGTTGTTTCCACTGTTGATAGGAAAATGCAAGTGTTCGCGACCGCGCCTCCGTGCCATGCAGTGCGCGCTCCACACTCAGCTTTGTTCCTTTTTTGCATAAAAGCGTCTTCTAAATATAGCCTATTAAATGTTATAATAAAATAATATAAAATTATTATTATTTGCGTAGCTATACATGGACTTCAAACACACTGCGTCTTCTAAGACGCGGTGTGTTTGAGGTCCATGTATAGCTACGCAAATAATAATAATTTTATATTATTTTATTATAACATTTAATAGGTTATATTGTTACTATTGATCTTGTTTGTGGTGTTTTAGATGTTATTGTTTTGTTTATTTGAAAAATTCAAACATTTGAATGTTCTATTTATTATATTATATAATATTTTATTTAAATGTTATTCTATTTGCTCTATTTAATTTAATTTAAATTATATATATATATATATATATATATATATATATATATATATATATATATATGCTGTAGTTTGTGACTCTTAAACTCTGTTGTCAAATAAATTATATTTGATCAGTGAAAATCACTTTATCAGTCTTTTTATTCAGCAAGTTCCTCAGTGTGTGTTCAGTCTTGCACTGCCACTCAGCTCAGTCAGTGGTATCATAATTTTTTTTCTTTTAGACATCAAACATAGTAGATATAATAATAATATGTACCGTATAGTAGTCATTGCTTTTCTTTAGGTCTTAAAATGATCAAAGGGGCCTCCAACCAAATTTTGCATATGGTCCCCAAAGGTCTAGGGCCGGCTCTGCTGTTAGGCCTACTGTGTTTGTGGATATCTGGTCAAACGTAGATATGTATGGTAACCATAATGTTTTATATTTGAGCGCGATCGCGTTTGAATGTATCATATTTTGCAGCGTGATCGCGTTTGAATGTAAAATTTGAAAAGCAAAACACACCAAACAGCTTCATGATTTTACTATTATCTCATTTCATATCATCATAACGAATGGAAACATTTGAAGTAACATGATAATCAATATATTTTTCTCTAGCTTGGTTGTTACTGAAATCTTTTGGAAGATTTATACTGCTATCTATTGTTATTATTATTTTACCCAGCACTGCGCAAAGCTTATGCCTACAAGGCACAACAAACCTGGTGTTCATTATATTATATATTGTTGGAAACATTTGTGTGTGTGTGTGTGTGTGTGTGTGTATTTTGTGAATTTTAAAATGCAATTTTAACCAGAAAAATCTAATATTTATTTCCAAAATCGTGCAGGCCTTTCTCTTGATATCAGTATGTTCACTTTTTTTCCCAGGGCCCAGATGCCACTGAGTCCTGCCGACTTCAACATTCACATGAGTCTCTGGAACATGAACATGGTAAAGTGAAAATCAAACACCTTGGAAATGAAAGGTATGTACAATGTTTTTAGGAATGGCACAAAGGTCTCTGTCTTTCAATAAGTGCTTTTTTGCCATTTGTTGTGTCTATTTGGATTATGTTGTGTAAATAAATCCAAACAATCTAAAAGCCATTCTTTTTTAAATCTCCTCATTTACAGTATTGTGCAAGGTTGCTCAGAATGACAGGGGCCTGATAGCTCCTAATAGGGCCGCTGGGGAGGTTCTTTGTCTTTCTCAGGTGTGAAAAGCCATACATATTAATGACCTCCGCATAAAGCTTTTTCACACAAAACACGTTGTAAAATTTTTAAATCAATATATTGTCTTCTCTGAATGAGCAGTCAGGGTGATTTTCACATAGTTTTGGAGCAAATATTCTAGGCTATGTCATACAATTTTCAAAAGTCTTGTGAAGAAATAATCAGTAGGGGTTTCATGGCCTTATTTCAGTGAGAATTTTTTTTTGTATTTTCACAAACCACGCATAAATGTCATTATCTCAAAACAGTAAGTTTTGGGAGTTAATATTTAGTCCATCTCCTACCCTGAAGTCCATTTTGCAGAGATGGACTAAAAATGAACTCCCAAAACTTACTGTCAGATTCTGGAAGATGAATTCTTCAAATAGTGGTAGAAGAGGATGTGGTGCTGGTCCTTCAAGAGTCACTCTCAATCTGTCTGTCTATAAAGCCTATAAAAAAACAGTCTTCATGTATTTCACAACACTTCAGCTTGTGATTCTTATTAAGTGGGGGTCATTTTTAGGATTCTTTACCTAACCTAAGTCTCTGAGATCCTGACACCTTGCTCTTCGGGAAACTCCAGGTAGGTTAGAGTTCTGGAAAATGGTGGCGCTGGAGACTAAAGGGTTCCTGATGGTTTCACACTTAATTCTTCACCTTAATTCTTAATTATTTTGCAGTTAACATGTGTATTTTCTTCTCCACCTGTTTTTGTCTGACCCTGCTGATCTAATGAGCATTTCACTGTCCAGTGGTCACACCTTAACTGTAATTTCTAGTATTGCATTAGTATTGTATCCTTCTCATGGGGATTTAATAATTTTTGACTTTTCAGTCTGAGTTAAATCTCTTTTTTGGCTTGTTTTATCTGTAAAAGAAAACGTGCCTAATAATTCTGCACACCTGAATTAAAGGCATTTTTCATTTCCAGCCTTCATGAACAATTATATATCACTTATAAATGATTAAATACAAAATGAATAGTAGTTGAGATTAATATGGTTTGGAATTGGCAAAATGTGCCTGGGAATAAAATATGATCAGAAACTCAACGTGCCTAATAATTCTGCACGCCCTGTATAACTTGAAGGCATAGAAAATCAATTAAAAAAAACAAACCTGAAAACTCTCTTCATTGTCTCCAGATGAGTTGTGCATGTGTCCCATTATCCACATCTGGTTTGGGGTGAGCCCATTTTCAGACCGTAATGGATGATTGTCCCAGCCTTCAGAAAAACTGTGGAGGTCACGCTTCAGACGTGGGAGGAAGACATAATGTGCACAAAACACATGAAGGGAATCTGACAAGTCCAACAAGCCATCTTCCTCAAGGCTGTGAAGTATTTCGTAATACAGCTGTGTTACGCTGACCCAGACATCTTGCCACAGGCGTTCAATTCTAGAGAATACAAAATGTATCGATTAAAAATGATAAATTACACGATAGTGTGACATCCTAACTTGTTTATTACCTCTGATTATGTACGCTTTTCCCAGCAATGAAGCTTCCTCTTCCAGTCCCTTTCACACGAAACATGGTTTCTGCAATGGCCACATTTTCTACACCTTCATCACCCCGGACCCTGAAATGGAGGGGTGAAGGGAGAGGTTAAATCTGCTTGACTGCCATAATGTTAAGAAAATACAAATAAACATGTTTACTCATCCGTCCCTCCCGAACCTATAACAGAAGTGTCCTTCCTGGGTCAAAATGACCCGAGGGCCAGAAATCTTAGATTCCATTTTTATAATTTATTTCTAAATATTTATGTAGGTTTTTCTGTTATTTTTGGGTGATTTTTATTATATTTACCTTTTATTCTGGATATTTTTCTAAGAATTTTTTTTTTTACATTAAAAAAAATCCATATTTTGTAAAAAAATAAATAAATAATATAGCTGAATTAGAACCTAAACATGTGTGTACATTCATACAATTTCATAAATATAAATATATTTTTTAAAATATAACTATGATATAAACTCAGTCTCTCAAATGTAACTGTTAATAATTTGACCATTTGATTTATCATCTGCTCAGTTGTTTTGATACTTTGATTTATTATTTGATCTTTTTAACCATTTGAATTTTCATTTTAATTATGTTAGGAAAAACTTCCATATTGATGTGTAATATCCAGAGCAAAATAACAGTTTGATTATGGAAAAAGATGTTACTGTTGAATTTCCTTACTTTTAACATTATATTTCAGTTGGACGCTAGGGGTGATAACTAACATGGCCGAAGAACTTGAAACCAGAGTTGCCAAGTCTGCAGAATTGGGCTACCTTAACACTGTTTCTGAGGGTTATTTTTCATGTCAGCGGTTTGAATGGAGCCCAAATAACATGGAATGCGAATTTTCCTAGGGGAACCCCGCCAAAAAGCAGATTTTACCCCCCAGCACACGATTTATTACCATGGGATCCACCCTGAAAAGCTAGCAAACCTGCTTGAAACATCACAATAACTATGCAACTGTTCATTCGAGAATATTTGGGTTTATAACGGGTGAATTTATATCTGGTTCTCACCTTTTTGATGAACTATAGTTGGCGAGTAAAGGAAAATTAGGTGAAAATCATTGTGTTGCAAAAGTGATTCTATTTATAACCATTAGGCAATCTATCACCAAACCCCAAATGACTCCAAATAAGCCACAAAATGCGCATCGTTACAATAATAGACTCACTTTACTTTAATGCTTACACAGGTTCCATGTTGTTAGCAATGATGCTTGAAAACTCTATGATATACCAGTTAAAACGCCTGAAAATATTGTTTAAAGGCTGACTTTTTTACCATGTAAGATCACAATATCACAGAAGATTTAAATAATTGAGTTACCACAACTGGGCAAAGTGAGTAAAATGCGCTTTTGTATATTTGGACACATTTTGTTTTTCCCAGGGTTTTTTCACCACTACTGTCAAAGTAGTTCCTGAGTTTGTGTTCCTTGCCTTTGGCCTACCTAGTTGGGATTTAAAAGACAATATTCAGGGATTATCAATTCAATTCATATTTATTTGTATAGCGCTTTACACAATGCATATCATTTCAAAGCAGCTTTGGATGTACAGAAAATGTATGCGTCTACATTTCAATTTAGAGTGATCTGTTATCAGAAGTGTCTAAATTATGTATACAAACCACACAGTTAGCTAATAATGTATTAATTTAAAACAGTGAGCTCATTGAAGTCAATTAGAGTGCACTGACACTTTCAAATGAGAACAAAAGCTTAAACTGAATTAAGTTAGATAATGACACTATTTGAACTAAAGCAAAGCAGATGGTCAGGTGCAGCCATGGGAGTTCACATGTATAAGACAAACATTTTTTACAATTTTTTTTTTTAATAAAAAATATACAATCACACTTGGTCGACATTCAGCTGCGGTGTGAACGTAACCTTGCTCTCACACAGATACGAATTTTCTGGTGCCATTTTAAACAGCCGAGCCATTTAAATCCCTTTCCACACAAAGAACACAAATGTGGCCTCACATCTGCATGACTTTTCAGGTGTATCTGTAAGTGTGAAGGCAAAATAAAGTTTTTATTACTATGATCACAATTAAATTTCCTTTCTCCAGATTGAATGTGCTGAACATTTTTGAACTTGCTCCTTTTTCTAAGCCTCTTTCCACTTTCAGAGCACTGCAATTTCTTTCCATAACGTGTTTGCAAGTGACGTTTCAGGTCTCTTTTATATGTGAAACTCTTCTCACACTGAAGACACGTGAAAGGTTTCTCTCCAGTGTGAAGCCTCATGTGAACCTCAAGTGATATTTTCTGACTGAAAATCTTTCCACACTGATGACAATTAAAACAGTTCTCTCTTGAGTGAAGCCTAGAGTGGTAAGTAAGGGTTATTGCACGTGTAAAGCATTTTCCACATTCAAGGCACATGAATGGCTTCTCTCCAGTGTGAGTTTTCATGTGAGCCGTAAGATTTCCACTTTGTGAGAAGCTCTTCCCACACGGTTTGCAGGTGTAAGGACTCTCACTAGTGTGAACTCTCTTGTGGGCATTAAACGTTCTTGAGAAGCTCTTTCCACACTGTTTGCAGGTGTAAGGACTCTTACCACTGTGACTTGCCATGTGTGAATCAAGGATTGCTTTAAGTCTGAAACTCTTTCCACACTGAACACATGTGAATGGCTTCTCTCCGGTGTGAATCGTCATGTGTAACTTGAGACCTCCTTTGTGCGCGAACCTAGTCCCACACAGTTTGCAGGTGAAAGGCTTCTCTCCAGTGTGACTTCTCATGTGGGAATCAAAAAGTGCTTCATATTTGAAGCTCTTTCCACACTGTTTGCAGGTGAAAGGCTTCACTGCAGTGCTCGTATGAGAGTTGAGGCTTACTTTACAAGAGTTCTCTCCTGAATGTTTTCTCTGAATGTGGTTATTTAAGGGATACTTTCTTTTTGAAGCTCTTTCCACACTGATCGCATGTGAACGGCTTCTCTCCAGTGTGAACTCTCATGTGGGAATTAAGGTTTCCCATGTGAATGAAGCCTTTTCCACACTGTTGGCATGTGAAGTCTTTCAGTTCTAAAGCAAAAAAATAAATAAAAATAGTTAACAGCAGTTTAATGGCTCAAAGCAACAGATATCAAAACCAAGATAAAAGTATTAAAACATCAAAACCAACATTTTGCAACAAAATATTGTTATAGATCAATCCTGAGTCTTCTTTACTGTGCTATGGTACTTCAACAATTTAAGTAAGGATTAAAGCACCATCATTTATTTAAGTGATACATGACCCTGCTTTTGGCATCTAATCACGAGTACACCTGTTACGATGCAGAGCAGGAAGCAAGAAGCAGGATCCAAGTGCAACGGTGTTTTTATTAAATAAACTAGAACTTAGACATAAACTCAGACTTCAGAACAGAACAAAGAACATGCAACCTCACAACATCAATAACTCACAATGACTGAACTAACACACAGGGCTTAAATACACAGACAACCAAGCTAAACAAGATAACAAGGGGGTGTGGTAAATAAGAAACACCTGGGAAGACTAATCAACATAACAGGAGACAGCTAAACATGCAAAGACAGTGGAACACATGACAGACAAGAACAAGACACAAAACCCACACCGTGACATAGCCCCCCCCCTATGGGCGGCTCCCGACGCCCATAAAAAACAAAAAGTTCAGGAGGGCGGTGAAGCGTAGGCGGTCTTGGGGGAGGGCCGGAGGGCCAGGCCCGCACTGGGAACCGGGAACAGGGCCGTGAAGCGTGGGCGACAAGGGTGGAGCAGGACATGCAGACGGCCAGGGCGGAGCAGACTGTGCAGACGGCCATGGAGGTACAGGCTGTGCAGGCAACCAGGGCAGAGACGACCCTTCAGGCGGCCAGGGAGGAGACGAACCTTCAGGCGGCCAGGGCGGAGACGAACCTTCAGGCGGCCACGGTGGAGACGAACCTTCAGGCGGCCAGGGCGGAGACGAACCTTCAGGCGGCCACGGTGGAGACGAACCTTCAGGCGGCCAGGGCGGAGACGAACCTTCGGACGGCCACGGTGGAGACGAACCTTCAGGCGGCCAGGGCGGAGACGACCCTTCAGGCGGCCAGGGCGGAGACGGCCCTTCAGGCGGCCAGGGCGGAGACGAACCTTCGGACGGCCACGGTGGAGACGAACCTTCAGGCGGCCAGGGCGGAGACAAACCTTCAGGCGGCCAGGGCGGAGACGACCCCTCAGGCGGCCAAGGTGGAGACGGCCCTTCAGGCGGCCAAGGTGGAGATGGCCCTTCAGGCGGCCAGGGTGGAGACGACCCTTCGGGTGGCCATTGCGGTGAGGACCCTTCGGGTGGCCACGGCGGCGAGGACCCTTTGGGAGGCGACGACCACTTGGGAGGCGACCATGGCACAGGAACAGACACTGGCTCAGGAACAGGAACAGACACCGGCTCAGGGACAGGAACAGACACCGGCTCAGGGACAGACACCTTGTCCGAAGACACTGGCTCGCCGGAGACCATCTTGTCCTGAGACACTGGTTCGGCGGTGGCCAACTTGTCCGAAGACACAGGCGTGGTTTCGGCCATCTTGTCCGAAGACACAGGCGCAGAAAGAGGAAGAGGAACAGATTCAGGCTCAGGATCAGATTCAGTCTCGGCGGGACGAGACTCTGGACGGGCGGGCGTGACGTGAAGCTCTGGCTCGGGCTCAGCAGGACTGACGTGAAGCTCTGGCTCAGCAGGACTGACGTGAAGCTCTGGCTCGGCAGGACTGACGTGAAGCTCTGGCTCGGCAGGACTGACGTGAAGCTCTGGCTCTGGCTCGGCAGGACTGACGTGAAGCTCTGGCTCTGGCTCGGCAGGACTGACGTGAAGCTCTGGCTCTGGATCAGGATCAGCGCGCTCTGAGCTTGACGGGACCAGCGGCAGCGAGGGCGTTGAGCTGGGTAGGACCAGCGGCGAAGAGGACTCTGAGCTGGTTAAGACCAGCGATGAAGAGGGCTCTGAGCTGGGCAGGACCAGCGGCGAAGAGGGCTTTGGGCTGGGCAGGACCAGCGGCGAAGAGGGCTTTGGGCTGGGCAGGACCAGCGGCGAAGAAGGCTTTGAGCTGGGCAGGACCAGCGACGAAGAGGGCTCTGTGCTCGGCGGCAGGACCAGCGACGAAGAGGGCTCTGTGCTCGGCGGCAGGACCAGCGGTGAAGGCTTTGTGCTGGGCAGGACCAGCGGTGAAGGCTTTGTGCTGGGCAGGACCAGCGGTGAAGGCTTTGTGCTGGGCAGGACCAGCGGTGAAGGCTTTGTGCTGGGCAGGACCAGCGGTGAACACAGCTCTGGACTGGCGTGAAGTGCAGGCTCGACTGGACTGGCGTGAAGTGCAGGCTCGGCTGGAAGATACTCAGGCAGGAAGGTCTCGGTGAAACATGATTTATGCAGGATAGTCTCGGCGGGACAAGACTCCTGCACGATGGCCCTTATGGCAACACGTACTGACCTCAGCGGGGAATCGGCCACACTGGATACCAGTCCTGGACGATAATAGACCGATCCGGTGACTAGCTTGATGGCTGGCGTGATGTGAAGAACAGGCTGAAGAGATACTGCGGGTTCACGAAGCTTCTCCTCCATGCCCACAGCAAATGACGAATTACTCAGGAAAAGGGCCAGGTCAATATACCTTTCTAGCGTCCAGCCGGTATAGTCCTCTGGCATCATTTGAGCAATATCCTCGTCCAGACCGCTCCAGAACAGATCCATGAGCTGGACGTCATCTAGTGACGCTAAATGGCAGCAAGCCCAGAAGTCCTTCACATACCTTTCCATGGGCTGGCCATCTTGAAAAAGAGTAGCAAGGAATCTCCTTAGGGCCTGGTTACTCACAGTTGCTGGATCCATTTTTGGTGAGTTATTCTGTTACGATGCAGAGCAGGAAGCAAGAAGCAGGATCCAAGTGCAACGGTGTTTTTATTAAATAAACTAGAACTTAGACATAAACTCAGACTTCAGAACAGAACAAAGAACATGCAACCTCACAACATCAATAACTCACAATGACTGAACTAACACACAGGGCTTAAATACACAGACAACCAAGCTAAACAAGATAACAAGGGGGTGTGGTAAATAAGAAACACCTGGGAAGACTAATCAACATAACAGGAGACAGCTAAACATGCAAAGACAGTGGAACACATGACAGACAAGAACAAGACACAAAACCCACACCGTGACAACACCTATGTTGTCAAAAGAGATAATAGCACTAGAAGAAAGATCCCAACACTCTTTCGGATAGGTACGTTGTCATTTGTGGATAAGATTAGCACAGTTTAGGGCAAATCTATTCGACTGCTTATACTTTGTGTAAACAAATAGATGTTTCATCAAACACAAGTATGGAGTGCAACAGGGCTCAGTATTAGGTCCTCTGATTTTCTCCTAATGTATGCTGTCCCTGAGGGTCATTATCTTTAGAGTTCACTATGTTTTGCCAATGATATTCTATTTTACATTTCCTCAAAACATGATAAAACATTTAACAGTAATGAAATAACACATTTCTGTGGATCCCAGTTTGCAGGTGTAAGGACTCTCACCTGTGTGACTTTTCACGTGTGAATCACAGGTTGATTTAAGCCTGAAACTCTTTCCACACTGATGACATATGAAAGGCTTCTCTCCAGTGTGAACTCTTATGTGGTATTTAAGGTTATGTCTTCGAGTGAAACTCTTTTCACAATGAGGGCAGGTGAAGTTACTGTTAGATTCGGTCTTCTGAACATTTGTTCGTGATGAAGTCGTTTCAATCTGAATGGATTTTTCAATATCTATGAAATCATGTCTCTCATTTTTTATCTTTTTCTTTTATTTCATTCAGTTCTTGATTCTCTTCTTTCAGTGCCATCAGGTCTAAAGCAAAAAAAGACAAATACAAGTTAATGGCAGTTTAATGGCTCAAAGCAGCAGATATCAAAACCAAGATAAAAAGTATTAAAATATCAAAACCAACATTGTACAACAAAACTGCATTGTTATAGACCAATCTGCCATTCAGGCCTAAAAAATATTAGAAAACCTCTTCACTATGTAATAGTACTTGTGAACAATTTCAGTCAGGATTAAAGCACCATCATTTATTAAAGTGATGCATGACCAGCTTTTGGCATCTAATCATGAGTACATCTTTCTTCTAGTGCTAATAGCTCTTTTGACAACACAGATCACAACGATATTATTGATAGCTTTAGAATTATGTTTTCACTTGTGGATAAGCATTAGCACGGTTTAGGTCAAATCTATTCGACTGCTTATACTTTGTGTAAACAAACAGACGTTTCATCAAACACAAGTATGGAGTGCAGCAGGGCTCAGTATTAGGTCCTCTGCTTTTTTCCTAATGTATGCTGTCCCTGAGGGACATTATCATTAGAGTTCACTTTGTCTGTACAATGAAACTCAGTTTGGATACATTTGCCAATTTGTTTTATTATATAATATGGTTGTGTTGATAGCATTCTAACATTTTCAGTGGCTCTGGACCTGCACAGTAAATGTGTAATGAACCCATAGATATTCATGTTTATACCGGCGGTATTGTGCCTGTTATGTGCTTTTCACTTTCACACTGTTGCTAAAATGTTACTTTGCACACTCATCATATCACAGTCTTGCAAAGAAGACAGAAAATTTACTCACATTTGCTGTCTTGCATTTTAGACCAAACATTTATGCGGGTTGATGTAAATGACAACTTTTTTGAAAATTATGTTGTGTGCACGATGTTATTATTGAAATATTCGTTTCTCTAAATACCCGGCTATGTGTAAATGTGGCCTCAGTGTGGATGAGAAACTTTTGGAAAACACTTGAAAACGCTAGTGTGGACGGAGAGCATTTTGAAACGAAAACTCTGTTTTCAAATCTATCCGGATTAATGTAGACTCAGTTCCTGAAGTTCAGCTCCAACCCTAATTAAACACACCTGGGGCCTCATGTATCAATCTTGCGTACGCACAAAAACTTTGCGTACGCCAGCTTTCACGCTCACGGTCGGATGTACTAACGGTGAAATTAACGCGAGAATGTGCGTTCCTCCACGCCAATTTCATGACTGGCGTACGTACATTTCTCATTGTTTTTGTCCGTTGGCGACTCTTACAGGCAATGAAGTGAAGTTGCAAACATTACACAATGAGTTGTTCTACAAGTCTATCGCACCACCACCTGTGGGAAGCATTGCTATTAATTTGCAATTTATAAAATAATTGACATATATTGTCACACGAGCCTTATGGGAATATTCTATCAATTATGTAATTAAGTAAGAACATATAAAAGCATATGCAAATTGATACAACCCATAGTCTATGGCAATGACAGCTTTGGTTTAATGTCCACCTTTATATCAGACCATTTCTTTTTAAGGTCATTTAGGGTAGACTGTGTACAGTTGAGACGTGTACAGTTGAGACACTTTAAATAACTTGCGTTCGCAGCAAGCACAAGTTGTGATTTTTGCTGTGCACGTGCGTATTAGTGTCCTCTTTGATCGTGGGAAATTTGAACAACGGACGCATCTCCGATCCGAAGATATCGGGAAAAGTTTTTTTTTTCTAAGATATGACGTTCACTTCACCATGCACTCTCCACAATGAATAGCTTATTTTCCTTATGTGACTGTTAAACGTAACTGGTATCACCACAAACGTTATTCTGTGCCCTAAAAACTGGCATATTTCATGGTATTGTGTCATGCAAGGTAATTGCAAAATCTAGAGAAATGTGCGAGGTGGCCAGCGGAGGATAGTTGAGACACACGTGTACCAACTGTACCCCCGATAGAGTTCTATTAGGAAACACACTGTTTAGTTGTTCAGTGTTATGATAACAGCTTAAACATCGTAATTAGCCAGCATAGGACGCAAATGAAAATAAAATTTGATATTTGTGATATTTAATAAATATTGTTACATATCTTGTTCCTGCTTTATACATTTTAACCATTGCTAATTTAAATAAAATGAATGAATATAAATGGATGAATAAACAAAAATGTTGCCCAATTGTTATTTTCTTTATTTGTCTTTATTTTTTATATTTACAATGAATGGTTAGTTACCTTCACATCATTAAAAATGGGTGTCTCAACTGTATCATGCACTGTCTCAACTGTACCACATATGGGTACAGTTGAGACAAAGTTGAGACAAAAAGCACCTTATTTGTATGAGCTAATTGTGGAAAATATAAACTACTTGTGGGTATTATTGATTGATAATATCTTAGTCTACAAGCTAATGAAATGTCATGTGGCGTGTCATGAGGAAATTCACTTATTTTCAGTGTCTATCTTTGTGTGAAAAATCAAAACGCAAAAAGTGTCTCAACTGTACTCGGTACTTTACAGTGCGACTTTCAGATCCCACCGCATTGACGGCATCAGCCAAACTCTCCCACTCATATTTTTTCCTTTTGTTATTAATTCCGGAGGACAAAGTTCCAAATAAAACATTTTTTTTTCGTTTCTATCTCCGATAGTAGCACCTCCAATTCAGTTTCTGCAAAGTTTCGTTTCTTGCCGCTTGCTTTAGCCATTTTCTTACTGCTTTTTTTTTTTGACAAAGTGGACTCATTACCATATTTAAATTGATTTAATTAAGGGAGGAGACTGGGAGAGGCGTTGTGCTCGTGCATGTGCCAATTTTACGTTAATTGGGATGTACAAAGAGAATATGCGTGGGATCCTTCGTACGCAGAGATTCATACATCTGTTGTTTTTTTTTGTGCGTACGCACATTTACAGCTTTGTCCGTACGCAATGTTTTAGTATGAATTCAACGCAAGTCTTTGTACATGAGGCCCCGATCCTCATGATGGAGAAGCTGAGGCTTGACAGCAGGGAATCTAGCTAAATTAGGCACAATAAGGCCTCCACAGCAACTGTAGACACACACACAAAAGCTAAATATAAAACACAGCACTTGTGAAGGAAGACCACCAACCCCAGAAGTCCAGTAAGGACGGAAAGGCTTAAAACTTAGGTATTAGATATCTTAGTTATTAAAGATGACTTTTAATCTCCATTGGTTTACCCAACAATGTACATGAAGTAACAGACCCAAAATCAGCAGTGAATTGCACGTATATTATATTCAACAACCCAACCATCACAAACATTTACGTTACACAAAAAAAAAAAAAAAACACACAGTAGGAAATGTAACGAATGTGCAAGAATCATGATTCTGTTTTCCCTGCACACAAAAACTCCATAAACCTTGTCATTATAGATTTTGGGGGAAAGCTTTTAGCTTTTAACCTGGTAGATATAAGTCACTAACTGGAGCCGCCTGGTCTATGACTAGACCACCCTCCTGGGGTGTTTATGACACTCACTGCATCTCAGAGACACACAAGAACCTGAAGCTAACATTCCTCTCTGCACCAAAGAGATAACGAAACTTTCTCCTGCTACGTGACATCACACCCCCCCACACACACAAACATCCCTTTGTGTTTAAATTAGGATAGAATATCCTTTAATATATGTACAATTACATTATGCATGTGTGATTACTTTTTGCTTTATAATAGCGGTGTAGTTTTCTAATGTGTAATCTTGAATCAAAAGTGTTTAGTTTAAGAACTCTCTGGCAATTGCCTTCCCCCCCACTTTGCTGTTTTATGACCTTAATGGAATGTCAGCAAGCCAGGAATCTCACTGAGATTCTGGCAGTGGAGCAGAATTAAAGTGTTGATCTTTACTCCTACTTAAATCCTACATTTTCTATGTGTATAACCACTTAAGAAATGCATAAACATGGATTTGATTTTCCCGTGTCATAGTAGCCGATATCAGGGCTTGATAGTCGTGTGAGGAAACTTTAAATGTGTGTAATTCTGCATATCTCATGTAACTTTGCATTTCTATAACCTTCATGTGATGTGTTTGATATCTCTGTAATGCTCTCAATCTAACAGAGTTGAATTTCGATAACCAACTGCAGTAATTTGTATCATTTGACACATTTCATGTGTCTTGAGCAAATCTTCTTAATTTCATCTCCTCATGACACATTCAAGTGGGCGTGTCTAAACAGGACAAAGGAAAAATCTTCCCGCCAGAGATGCTCTAAGATGATTGGTTCACGCACGCGAAGGAGGCGTGAACCCAGCTTCTCCATAAGAGACTGACACCGAAGTTTCTCGCAGTGCACTTTTTCTGTGAGAGGTTTTCAAGATCCATGGCTCCTTCGGGAGCTTTTCTCCGTTTTCTCTTTTATTTTCTTTAAGTCTTTTCTTTATTTTCTTCTTCGGACTCCTGAACGTAGCCGGCAACGTCAACTCAAAGAAAAAGACTATTTTGAAATGACCGCGCTCAGTGGCGTAACTTTGTTTAAAAAAGTGGGTGGGACAGGTGGTGGTGGTGGGGGTGGTGACAAAATGCTAAATCATAAAACAATAACATTACATTGCGATGTCCAGCAATCGATTTAAATAGTAAATTGATTAGGTTTCATATGTCGTTTAATAAGGCCTATTATATGTTTATCCGACCATTATAAGCGTGTATTTAAATGGTCCAGTGGTAGAACTTTTGCCAAGCGTGTCAGAGGGTCTGGGTTCGAATCCGCACTCATGTAGGTTTTTTTTTTTTTTTTTTTCTCATCAAAACCTATTATGTTCATCAGTGGTTGTATATCAGGTAGACACACATGCATTGTGCATTTTGCACACATGTGCATTTTGTTTTGTAATTTTATCGGAACGAATAGATCGTCTCCCCACAACGGATTGAAGCGCGCGTCCGAGTGAAGACTGTGCGCGAGCCACAAACAAAGACAGTATGCGCGCCAGTGATCGCAGCGGCAATGAGCACTTTGATCACTTGATTTAAAAAACAACACATTTCAGCGCTAGATCGCCTCTTATTTAACAAACGAATTAAATGAATGCTCTGCTGGTTAACTGGAGATGTTTTGTTTATTTTGTATTGGTACATTCGTGCCGCGAGATGTTTCAAAAGTGGTGGGGACAATATCGACCTTGGCAAAAAAGTGGTGGGGACATGTCCCACCCGCAAATTACGCCTATGACCGCGCTCCTCTTCCTTAGGGACACACGAGAGAGCACTTCGTCTGAGAGAATTCCTGGCTCCATGACTCCTTAGGGAGTCCTCATCTCCGTTTTCTTTTCTTTACTAAGTTTTATTTTCATATTCACCTCTCCCTTCAAGAGGGAGATGAACTCTGAATCATGTCGTGGGTAACTTCATGTTCAGTGAAGCTTTAAAACTTCGCGCGAGTCTGCTCACACCGGAAGACACGCACGCCTTCACTCAGAACGACACACGCACGCGCCTTTGGGTGTCAGCACCACAGACCACATGCAAGTCTCGAAATCTAAATGCTGTTTAAGGTTGTATATTCCCTTTTTCAAGGTGATCTGATTTCTTGTTGTCTGTCAAAAGGTTGCTGTCTGTGAGTTTTGCCTAAACTGTGCTTTCTCTGATCGCACAGGTTGCTTTCATTTTCGCTCGCTCACCCATTCTCTATCTATCATTTTCCGATCTCTCTCTCTCTCTCTCTCTCTCTCTCTCTCATCTGTTATCCGTTTGGTCTTGTAACGTTTTCATCCGTATGTTTCTGTTGTAAATATATGTATTTACTCTGTGTATAGGCTCGTAGTTTCGATGTAGTATTAGTCCAATTATTAAAATTCCATATATCCTTGATTGTCTCTGTTTTAAATGCCCATAACCAAGTCAATGAGATGTTTCGATCTTAAGCTACATGCTTTATCTTGTTACGATTTCAGTAACCTAAATTTTATAAGGACAGGAGAGTTGTTTCAATGGCCAGAAAACAGCTTTCTTTGAATTATAAGAAGTGATAACTTTATTGAGAAGTTGATAAGTTAATCTTACAGCTGGTTGCTGGTCAAACAACTGTTTGATAATTACATTAATTTCCATTAAGGATTATTTCAAATAAATCAATCTGAGATAAGACTATTGATATATGAATGAGGAATTATAATTCGTTGTAATTGACTATTCATATGCAATCGATCTATTTTCAACTTCGATAAATTTAATGTAACTGTAAATATTTAATATATTAATCATATGATTAATTATTAAAATTCCCTATAGAACATTTGAGCTATTTGTTAATGTGCTACCCAGTGCGGTTACAGAAATATGAAATTTAATTTTTAAAATGATCAAGAAATGTACAGTGTTTGGGTGATCTGGGCCAGAACAGAGAATGGTAAAAACTTTGCTGAAAATGAAGCCGACAATGTTTGGGAATGGCTGAAATTATAATATCCATGCACAAGTCAGCACTTTCAGAAAGGAAAGTTCAATTAGTGGTAATCAAATGTTGACAAACAAGTCACTCTTGATGCAGAAAAGGAAAGAAGTCCTCCTGTCTTCCACATGTAAAATCCACCACCTCTTTGAGCTCATGTAAAACATCCCAAGTGTGTTTTACATCCCATATTCAATCTGCAACGAGGAGCTCTAAACCTCCTTCAAGAAGGCGGCAACTCATACTCTGTATGCAAAACATGGGATGGATCACGGACAATCTTTTTAGCTTGTCTTAAAGGGACTGTGTGTAACTTTCTAGGTATTTTATTATCTAAAATCAATATTTTTATTAATAAATATGCCCTCAATGATGTACAAATACCTATGCCAATGATCAGACTAATCCTCGTAAACGAAGAATTTATTATCTTTATATACATGGGACGGGTAGGTCCACGGAGGCTTCCATGTAGTTCCGCCATCTTGAAAAACTATAATAGCAAAGATGGACAAAAAGTACTAGGCCAACGCGTTTCCACAACGCGTTTCGTTCAGACCCAGGCGTCACGTGACTGAAGCCAGCAGAAGCTGAGCAGAGCAGTGAGAGGCGCTTGTGCCGCGGCAAGTTTAAAAGGCTGCACTGCACGGTTATTTATACACCGTTCATTCATACATACATATGAGTCACAGGATAAGGAGTCCTCGTCGTCGTAAAAGGAAACGTGACCGGAGATTACAAAAACAAGGGTTAATGTCGGGATAGCTAATGCAGGAGAAAGCTTTTAAAAGAGACCCTGAAGTTGCCTGCTTTCTTCTCGACAGGTAAGTCAATGTTACGGTCTTAATTACAAGCTTTTTTTTCCAACATTTATAGTAAAAGTTAAACAGGCTCTTTGATGAATAGCAGCTATTGAGTAAAGTAACATTAGAGAAGTTTTTTATTATATAGACAGAAAAAAAAACTATATAAGTTTTTTATTATATAAAGAAGTACTTTATTATATAGACAGAAGAACATTCATAGTAAAAGTTAAACAGGCTCTTTGATGAATAGCAGCTATTGAGTAAAGTAACATTAGAGAAGTTTTTTATTATATAGACAGAAAAAAAAACTATATAAGTTTTTTATTATATAGAGAAGTACTTTATTATACAGACAGAAGAACATTTACAGTAAAAGTTAAACAGGCTCTTTGATGAATAGCAGCTATCGAGTAAAGTAACATTAGAGAAGTTTTTTATTATATAGACAGAAAAAAAAATTATATAAGTTTTTTATTATATAGAGAAGTACTTTATTATATAGACAGAAGAACATTTATAGTAAAAGTTAAACAGGCTCTTTGATGAATAGCAGCTATTGAGTAAAGTAACATTAGAGAAGGCTCTGATGATGATGATATCTAACAATGCAAGTACTTCAAAAAATATAACGAGTAAAGAAGGCTTTATTACTACCTTAGTTAATGTTTTTCACAGTCAGTAATTCATACTGTAACATTCTTTTTTCGTTGTTTCAAGTTTCAGTTTGTTTTAAATAACAAACCTGTTCACCAGAAGAAAAACTCGAAGTGCTATTATAAGACATCCTGTCATAGCTTTTTGGTATATAACGGCTACCGTAGATGCAACGGGCATTTGAAAAAGTGAGGCGCTGGAGAGCATTATTCGTTTGAATGCAAAATATAATTTCACCACTAGATGGGAGAAATTCCTACTTACAGTCCCTTTAAAGTAGCCTGTTCATAAATAGTCTGCAATGATGTCTGTTCTTTAAAGGGATGGTTTGGAGTAATTTCAACCTAGGGTCCTTTGCACCATGACCTCGAGCCAAACACCGGTTTAACAATATGAAAGCTAGAGCTTATTTTGAGATATCAGCTGAATGGCTTAGTCCAGATGCTAACGGGTTCAAGTTTGTATCTCGTACATTACCCCTCAATTAATGCCCGGAATGGTACCAGACTAATACAGTAGTACAAATAGGTTCTGTACTCATAAAAACAAGGCATTGGAAATTTTGTAAGTACATCAGGAGTTTATTTAAATAACACTTGCCTGATGGCTTATGCTTCCGCTAACCCGGACGTCGAGGTCACTTCCGTGATTTGGGAAAAGCCCGTAAAAGTCTGGGCAGAAAGCGATGCATAAGGATGTAGTGTAAACACATGTGAGTTTTGCAAAGGACTTTTCCCAAATCACGGAAGTGACCTCGACGTCCGGGTTATCGGGATCACTAAGCCATTCGGCTGATATCTCTAAATAAGCTCTAACTATAATAATGCTCGACCAAGGGAAAAAAGGCTTCTGGGGGGGTGTTTGGCTCGAGGTCATGGTGCAGGATACTAGGTTGAAATTACTCCGAACCATCCCTTTAACACCAATAATTTTCCAAGCAGTGTGAATCATCCGGAACAGTTTAGTACAGGTCTCTTCATATAAAGATCTTGGTGTCTTTTTTGATAATTCACTGACATGGAATATCCATGTAGATAATCTCTGTAGTAAGTTACAACAATGGTTGCACTTTTTACGTCATCTGACACTTTATGGTGTTGATCAAAAATTTATGATAATTTTTTATCAGGCATTCTTTGAGAGCAGAAGTAGATACAGCATTACAGTCTGGTTTGGTAATCTGGCCTCACTCTAAGCATTTCAATTGTCAACGACATTTGTACACATGACAAATAAACTTTCATCAAGGCACTTTTGGGAAAAAAATGCTGTTAAAGAGAGAACTTTTATCATATACTCATCCTCAAGTTGTTACAAACCTTTAAGAGGAGTCTATTAAACACAGTAGAAGGTATTTTGAAGAATGGGGGTAACTAAACAGTTGTTGAACACTACTGACTTTCACAGTATATTTTCTTCTTATACTATGGAAGTCAGTGGTGTCCATCAACTGTTAAGTTACCCCCATTCTTCAAAAAACATTCCTTTGTGTTCTGTGTTGGTTGGCTACTTGTTTAAGGTTGATTATTTTGTCGACAGCATCATACCACTGGAATTTATCCTTTTCGTCTTATGAGCTGCTAGATTTACGGAGTGCATCCCCATACCTTCAAATACTGAGGCCGCATTTTTTCAGTGGTGGAAGATTTTTCAGTGCCGTACCATTGGTGCTGCTGGCGCAATGATATTACGCAGCGCCTGAAATAGTCCCCAGCTAGGTAACTTCCAACGTGACCGGCACTAAGTTTGTAATATCATTGCGCCTGCTGGTACGGCAGCACAGTTCCTTGTGTATAGTTCCTATCCATATTGGCCTAGAAAATCGCAACTTTTCATTTTCTGTCAGTCTTAGTACACAATGTAAGCACAGAAGAGTCAAGTTTAAAAAAAATATCGCAACCTCATTTTTTTGAGAGAGATGCTAACGGTCTAATCAGATTCAATGATCTATACTAAGCTATGCTAAAAGTGCTACTGCCAGACCCGGAGATTGGCTGAATAAATTCGAAAATGGTAAAACTCAACTGTTTAACTCTAGGCGAGTTGGAAAATTAGCATATTTCCAAAAGAAGTGGAGTGTTCCTTTAAACCGTCTGGCACAAATAAATGACCCGGTGGGCATCCGGGCGGGGACGTTACCCCTTGAGAGGTCGTGCGGACCTTCGACTCGATTGCCCACGTGACCGCAGAAACAAAAAGCTTTTGCGGCACAATGGGCTCGGAAAAAGACGGCACTCCGAATGATCAAAAATACGGGATAAGGCATCCGACTTGATGTTTTTTGAACCCGGACGGTAAGAAATAGAAAAATCAAAACGACAGAAAAAAACAGGTCCACTGAGCCTGCCTAGAGTTTAATCCGTCCGCGGATGAGCACTGGGATAAAACCACACCAGCCCCTACCTCTGATGCGTCAACTTCCACCACAAACTGCCTGGACGGATCAGGGACAACAAGGATGGGAGCTGAAACAAAGCAGCTTTCCAGTTTGGTAAACGCAGCCTCCACTGCGCTGGACCACCTAAACAGAGTTTTGGTGGAGGTTAAAGCAGTCAAAGGAGAGGCTTGCTGGCTGAAATTGTGAATAAACCGTCCGGTAAAAATTGACAAAACCCAGAAACCTCTGCAGAGCCTTGCGAGAATCTGGGGTTAGCCAATCTACCACAGCCTGAACCTTGTCGGAATCCATGCGCACTCCCTCGGACGAGACGATGTACCCCAAAAAGGGAACAGACTGTGCATGAAAAACGCATTTCTCCGCCTTGACATAAAGCCCATTCTCTAGCAAGAGATCCAATTTTGTGAAAAATGAAACCCCTGCAGACGCTCGAAGGCTGATAACATCAGCGGTAAAGGATAAGTAATCTTCACGTGATGTCGTTCTGCCCTCGATAGTCAATACATGGACGAAGAGAGACGTTTTTCTTTTTCACAAAAAAAACGGAGAAGAAGAGGGGCGAATGATCTTGGCTGCTAGAGAATCAGAAATATATTTCTCCATGGCCTCCCTTTCCAGGGAGGAAAGCGAATATAACTTGCCTTTAGGCAGTGATGTACCTGGCAATAAGTCTATAGCACAGTCATAGGGACGATGCGGAGGTAGATACAAGATACTCACATGGCACGTTAGACAAATCCATGTGTTCATCCTGAAACACAGAAAAAGACACAGAAGAACACACAGAAAACAAACAAGAAGCATGACAAAATTCAACAAAATTCACCAGTTTATATGAGGGTTATGGAGCACAAGCCAGGGGCGTCCCAGAACCACAGGAGCAGAAGGAGTATCAATCAAAAGAAAGTCAATGTTCTCTGAGTGATTGCCAGAGGTGATGAGTCTTAAGGAGCCAGTGGTATGTGTGACGGAGGGTAATAGTTGACAATTAAGTGCAACCACAGACATGGGCTGAGAGAGCGCCATCACTGGTATCTTGAGCTTGTGGGCAATGTCTAAAAAAATACCCTCTGCTCCCGAGTCTACTAGAGCCTCACAGTCAGTACTCTGAGAATGTAATTTCAAGCTAACAGGAAGATGAGTAGCTGAAAAGGAGGATTTAGTCAGTGTAGCCCCACCCGTCAGTAATCTCTTACCAACTGGCGGGTGCTGGCTTTTACTGGACACTAGAGCGATGTGACCGGCGGCTCCACAATACAGACATAGTCCCCTCTCTCTCTCCTTCTCTGCTTCTCCTGCTGCGACAGACAGGACCTGCCCATCTGCATGGGCTCAGGATCTGGAAAAGACATCACAATTTCGCCAGGGGAAAGTGAAACATGCACTTGCGGACCACCCTCACGGTGTCTGTGGACTCAATAGAGTAGTCCGTTACAGAGCAATCTCCTTGATGCAGCTCTGCGAGAAGTAACACCGCTTCTCTGCCAGAAGCAGTGCGATCAAAAACTTTTCGGAGTTCCAGAGAAAATGTTTGGAATGAAACACAACAAGGAAGCCTCTGTTCCTACACCGTAGTTCCCCAACTGGCCGCTCGTCCCGCGAGCAAAGTTATTACAAAGGCCACCTTAGACTCCTCAGTAGGGAGTGACTAATGCTAGAGACTGCAGTCTTTAGCCTCCTAGTTAGAGCGCCAGCCTCCCATGCGGACGGGGCAGGTTCGAGTCTGACTTAGAGCAGGTGGTGTGAATTGGAGGGACTATAGTGGTGCCGTGACCCAAATGGTAGTGAGGTTTGGGGGGTGAGTGTAACAGACGTAGGCTAGTGTGAGCTGTGTGTGTACACCTCACTCGCCTGATCTCAAGAAGCACGCTAGAGACTGCGGTCTTTAGCCTCCTTCTTAGAGCGCCCACCTCCCATGCGGATGGGCCCGGGTTCGAGTCCCGCTTAGAGCGGGCGGTGCGAACCGGAGGAGCTACACACACATCACAGTGTCCTAACCAGAGGTGGATTACAGGTCTCATCCAAAGGACGGTGCTTGTTTCACTATAGTGTCCCCGTCACTATACTGGGGTGTAAGGACCTACACAGACCACAGGGTGAGCGCCCCCTGCTGGCCACACTAACACCTCTTCCAGCAGCAACCTGGTTTTCCCAGGAGGTCTCCCATCCAGGTACTGACCAGGCTCAGCCCTGCTTAGCTTCAGTGGGCAACCAGTCTTGGGTAGTCCTTTGCAGTTTTTCCCTGTTGATTAGTCTCCCCAGGTGTGTCTTGTTAACTTGTTAAGCTTGTTTGCCCCTGTGTATCTCTTGTGCTTTGTCCGTCAATGTTTGCTGTTCTTATAGATGGTTCTGTTCCCTTTGTTTTTGGCTTTTGTTTGTATCTTCAATAAACCCTTCGCACATAGATCCACCTTGCTTGCCATCTTTTCAGCTCCAGCATCATTACACTCAGTATGTATTTTAATAATTGTGTAATATTTGTGAATTTGATTATGTACTTATCCATTTCCTTGCGAGTTCCGTCAAGATTAATCTCTGGAGCCGTGCCCTTGCTGTGAGAGCCCACCCACACGCTGTTCTGATTGGCTGTGGTTTCTGATTAATTTTGTCACATCTCAAAGTCTCATCACGTCTGACATGGACAGACAAATTGCTTATCACTGGAATCTTATCACATTGTGTCTGTTTAGGACATGGTGTTAAAGTCATTCGCCATAATGTAATGTAATGTCATTTGTAATGTTACAATTCCCAAGGTTCACTGACCTTTACGTAAGACTGTTTCAAGCTGGTGGAATGACCTGCTTGTCTCAACCCGAGCTGCTGAGTCTTTAGCCATTTCCAAGAAACTGCTGAAGACGCATCTTTTTCGCCAACATTTGCCATTTTGATTTCATGGTGCCTTTAAAGAACTGGACACAGTTTTCAGTCCTGCAGTGCCAGTGTAGTATTTAGGTTACAGAATTACTGAACAATTAAGGGTGTTGTCTTGCTTCTCTCTTTCCTTCTATTCTTTGAGTGTGTGTCTGAGACTGATTAAACACAGTGTGAGAACACACAAGGAAACTAAACACTAAGCAGCAAGGAGACTCTTCAGGACCAGGAATGAGAAAGCTGCTTTACAGACACACCTGTTTTGCACAATTCACTCAAACAAAGAACCAGGAAACTAGAATCACATGAGTTCAGGGAAACTGAAGTGTAGTTGAGCTGTTGTGTGTCTCTGTATTCATGCAGTAAAATGGCAGAAGCCATAATTTCTCATGAGTTCATGTGTTCAGTGTGTCTGGATCTCCTGAAGGATTCAGTGGCCACTTCCTTCCAGTAGTTGGTACATGACTCATAAACAAACACTACTTCAGCGTGCCTATGACCCAGACAAGTGAGGCAGTGATCGTGGCTGTTAGACGGGCTACACATGAACGCATACAGAAACACACAGATGGAATGACATCTTGAAAGAAGACTCAAAGTCACACCCGTGTTTACTCTTTTAGGGACATGCTCATTCAGTGCTGTGAGACAACGTGTCTTTGCAGGCCCGCTGTCAGGCGAAACTGGGCTCAGTTTCATCATGAATTACATCGCATGATCATGATGTTTTCTTTGTTCACAGTTATGCCGCCATTAACCCTCTGGGGTCGGCAAACGTGCCCGTGCGTTTTGCTGGATTTTCTTCACATTGTAGCACAATAAACTTAAATTACTCCGTCATTTATGGTCATACAGAAAAAAGAAATATAAAAAAATAATCTGTGATATTTTTACTTTTGTATGTGTCCACTTACAATCAAATCAAAACATTGTGCCTTTGTAAAATAAAGAAAATAAACAGGGTGTGCTTTCTGCCTCCCCGTCGTGGTGAACTTTTTTTTCTTGAGCACGTCTATAAACTGAAACAAAACTCAGCGAATACTTGTCACACATTTATGAGCCATATACCTTTATAAACATTTAAGTGTGTACTTTTAAATGATTCAAACTGAAAACAAATATTCTCTGTTTAAGTAATTTGTATAAAACCAACAAGATGTCCAGTATCTCAAACGCTTGCTCATTATTTTTAATTTGACCACGCCCACACGCGCAAAAGAGATTCACACGCAAATCTCCACATGGAACACGAACGCGCTCATTACCTCAAAAACAAAGCAGGAAAAAACTTCACAAGTCTCTGCTTTTCGTCGAGTTTGAAAGACGCGCCGTGAACTTACATTGGATTTACCTCAGAAGAAGAAGAACGCGATTTGAAGACAAGAAAGATGTAAGGTAAGAAATTCTTACATATTAGTTTGTTATTGTTGCATAAATTTCACATTGCAGTTGAACTGTTGCTAGATATATGGTGAATATTATAATATTTTGACCCGTGTTTACTGTTAGGCCTACTGTGTTTGTGGATATCTGCTCCAACGTAGATATGTATATGGTAACCATAATGTTTCATATTTTGGAGCGCGATCGCGTTTGAAAAGCAAAACGCACCAAACGGCTTCATGTTTTTACTATTATCTCATTTCATATCATCATAACGAATGGAAACATTTGAAGTAACATATGATAATCAATATATTTTTCTCTAGCGTAGTTGTTACTGAAATCTTTTGGAAGATTTATAGGCTGCTATAGGTTATTGTTATTATTATTTTATGCAGCACTGCGCATAGCCTATGCCTACAAGGCACAACAAACCTGGTGTTCATTATATTATATATTGTTGGAAACATTTGTGTGTGTGTGTGTGTGTATTCTGTGAATTTTAAAAAGCAATTTTAACCAGAAAAATCTAAAATTTATTCCCAAAATCGTGCAGGCCTTTCTCTTGATATCAGTATGTTCACTTTTTTTTTTTTTTTTTCAGGGACCAGATGCCACTGAGTCCTGCTGACTTCAACATTCACATGAGTCTCTGCACATGAACATGGTAAAGTGAAAATCAAACACCTTGGAAATGAAAGGTATGTACAATGTTTTTAGGAATGGCACAAAGGTCTCTGTCTTTGGATCATTGTTTTCAATAAGTGCTTTTTTACCATTTGTTGTGTATCTTTGGATTATGTTGTGTTGTAAATAAATCCAAACAATCAAAAAGCCATTATTTTTTAAATCTCCTCATTCTTTGTGCAAGGTTGCTCAGAATGATAGGTCCTGATAGCTCCTAATAGGGCCTTTAGGGGAGGGTCTTTGTCTTTCTCAGGTGTGAAAAGCTTACATATTAATGATGTGATCACACCTCCCACATAAAGCTTTCTCACACAAAACACGTCTTACAATTTTTAAATCAATATATTGTCTTATCTGAATGAGCAGTCAGGATGATTTTCACATAGTTTTGGAGCAAATATTCTAGGCTACGTGATACAATTTTTAAAAGTCTTGTGAAGAAATAATCAGTATGGGTTTCATGGCCTTATTTCAGTGAGAATTATTTTTTGTATTTTCACAAACCACGCATAAATGTCATTATCTCAAAACTACAAACTTTTACATACATGCTGCTGATATATTATTGTAGCAGAGTTTGTGCTGAATACAGTGTAATCAGACTTTAGCCATTAAAATGTCACAAGTAACAGAAATAAGCACAAATGTCAGAGCATGTCAGAACACCTCCAGGGCCCAGAAAACACCTCAGTCCCCAGAGGGTTAAAATGCAATTTTAATTTTTATTACTCCAGTCTTCACATGATCTTTCAGAAATAATTATAATATGATGATTTACTGCTCAAGAAAAATGTAATATTATTAATTTTCAAAACAGTTGTGTAAATAAAAATTCAGGACTAGTTGATGAATTAAAAGTTCAAATGAACAGCATTTATCTGAAATAGAAATGTTTTTGCAACATTATAAATGTCTTTACTATCACTTTTGGTCAATATAATGGATCCTTGCTGAATAAAAGTATGATTTTTTTTTATTTATTTCTTATGAATAAGTAAAATTTGAACTGACCCAAAACCTTTGAACATTAATAATAGTGTAACAAAAGCATCAGTGCTGTTCTTTTGAACGTTCGTTTTGTCAAATAATCATGAAAAATTGTTTCCACAAATGTTTTCAACACTGAAAACAATCATAAATGTTTCTTGATCATCAAATAATTTCAGAAGGATCGTGTGACACTGAAGACTGGAGTAATGATGCTGAAAAATCATCTTTGAGCACAGGAATAAATTACATTTTAATATGTAATCAAATAGAAAAGTAAATTTCTAAAATATTAAATTGTAAAAATGTCACAATATTACTGGTATTGCTGTATTTTGGATAAAAAAAATAATGCATTGGTGAGCAGAAGAGACATAAAAAAATTGTACCATTCTAATTATTTTGGCCACCACTGTAGCCTATATAAGTTGTTCCTCCTTATTTGTCTTTACTTTAAAAACAGTTAAACAAATATCCCACCTTCCTTTTATGGCGGAAGTTGCTTTCATCGATCACAACAAATTCCGTTCTCCCTCCCATGAGTTGTCCTGTCTTCCTTTTGAACTTCTTCAAGGCTTTCCTGCAGACTAATCTCAGTTTACTGGTCATTTTAGAAAGGGTGGCAGAGCTTCCAGCAATGCCATCCTGGACCATGTCGACCTGCCGTAAGCGCATTCCTTGACAGAATCTGTCAGCAATAGTGAAATATTTGTGTGAAAGACAAGAAAATGACAGTTAGCCTAATGTTTTATTTGTTATTTAGCATGTAGCCTACTTACACCTACCTATACATAAAAGTCATCCAATTTTGTAAACTCGTTCTGGTCTTGTCAAAAATGGATCCTGATCTGCATGATTTTGTCACTTTTTCATTGTGTGCTCCTCGTTTAGGCCTACATACCCTTAAAATAATAACAATAATACAGTAACACTTAGCATTTAGATTTTAATAAGCTAACTTGACAAAAAAAGTATATATATATATATATATATATATATATATATATATATATATATATATATATACTACTATGGCCGTTCATGTCGAGTGCGACGAACTGCTTCCCGTTTTGAGCGTCTCTCTTCCAGAAATGACTTGTAGGACTCCTGAGAGTCCCTGCGGCCGTTGTTAATTGCTGCACGCCAGTTGGGTCTGTCATTTGCAAGTGCCTCCCAATTGTCCAGGTTGATGGAGAAGGCCTGAAGATCCCTCTTAATGACGTCTTTGAAACGTAGATGGGGGCGACCCTGTTTGCGGGGGGCATTTGCCAGCTCGCCATACAGCAAGATTTTTGGGAGGCGGGTGTCATTCATTCGATAAATATGTCCAGTCCAACGGAGGTGGCGTTCACGAAGGATGGTGTACAGGTCACTGGAACCAGTTCTCTCAAGTATGACAGAGTTTGGCACATGGTCCTTCCAGCATACACCCAGTATGGAGCGGAGGCAGCGAAAATGGAAGGCGTTGAGGCGATGTTCATGCCTCCTGTAAGTTGTCCATGTCTCACTTGCATATAGTAAGGTGCTAAGTACACATGCATGGTATACACGGACTTTGAGGAGCAATGAGAGGTTCTTGTTGTGCCAGACACGCTTGCTCAATTTTCCAAACACCGATGATGCCCTCCCAATGCGCATGTCAAGCTCTGCGTCAAGGTTATTGTTGTTTGATACTGTGGAACCCAGATAGGTGAATTTGTCTACCACAGATAGAAGTGTGTTGTTAATGTATACTGTAGGGTTCAGGGTTGCAGGTTGGGCAAGGATAACTGTCTTTCCAAGACTGATCTGCAAACCAAACTCTAGACATGCAGCGGCAAAAGATGAGCAGAGTAGTTGTAGATCTGCCTCTGAGTGGGCAACAAAGGCAGCATCATCAGCATAAAGCAGCTCACGTACCATAACATGGCGTACTTTGGTCTTCGCCCGCAGTCTGGCCAGATTGAACAGTTTTCCTGAGCTGCGGGTGTGTAGAAGGATACCCGAGTCATCAGGGAAGGCACGGCGTAGTAGGGCAGAGAAGAAAATTCCGAAAAGGGTAGGAGCAAGGACACATCCCTGCTTTACTCCACGCCTTATCCGGAACTCTTCAGAGCGAGTGCCTTCAAACTGTACGGTTGCCTTCATGCCCTCATGAAACTCAGTGATCACCTTCAATAACTTTGGAGGGCAGCCAAGTCTTTGTAGAATGAGGAAAAGTCCAGATCGACTAACGTAGTCAAAAGCCTTGGTCAGGTCTACAAACACCAAGAACAGAGGTTTATGCTGTTCAATACACTTTTCCTGTAGTTGACGAACACAGAACACCATGTCTGCTATGGAGCGGCCAGCACGAAACCCACACTGGCTTTCAGGGAGGATACGGTCAGCAAGGATTTGTAGACGTGGTAGAATAGTGCGAGCAAATATCTTGCCAGCAAGACTGAGCAAAGATATTCCTCTGAAGTTGTTACAGTCTGCACGGTCCCCCTTGTTCTTATAGATGGTAATGATGTTGGCATCTCTAAGGATATCTGGGAGATATCCACTCTTCCAGCACATCACAACCAGATGATGTAGGACAGAGGCAAGAACATCACCGCCTGCCTTATAAGCCTCAGGGGGGAGGCCGTCAGCTCCGGGAGACTTGTTATTTTTCAGTGCTTTAATTGCAGATTTGACTTCCTCAATGGTAATATCTGCATCCAGATCAGACATAGGGGGGAGCTCAGGAACAGCAGCAGTTATTGCCAGTGTGCTGGCTGTGACAGGCTGAGCATAAAGAAGGCTATAGTGCTCCGCCCATCTCGCCAATTGAGATTCCAAATCAGTCAGAAGTTCACCTGATAGGGAACAGAGTGGAGAGGATTTTTTAGGGACTGGGCCCAAGGCTTCTTTCAGACCTTCAAAGACTCCTCGAATGTTTCCAATGGATGCACTTGACTCAATACGGTCACACAGTGTGCTCCAGTAAGCCTGCATGGCTGTGCGAGTGACCCGCTGGACATTGCGGCATGCCTGCTTCAAAGCTGCCTTATTTGAGCGAGTGTTATGCTGCAGGTAGGATAGTCTGGCTGAACGTTTAGAGTCAATTGCAGGTAGGAGCAGGCTGACATGGGTTTTGAACCAGTCAGGCTGGGATCTGGATCGCTTTCCAAAGATGGAAAATGCAGCCTTTGTGGTAGCAGAGTGGAAGTGCTGCCAGGCAGCCGTGATGTCTGCATGAGGAGGTGAGGAGTAAAAGCTGGAAGCAAGTAGTTCCTGGAACGCATGCTGCGACGCAGGAACATAGGTTGCAGAAACATCCAGACGAGGAGTAGGCTTTGGCCTGGCGTAATGAAACTTGTTTGGGACCATCCTTAGTTTGCAACGTAGAAGGGCATGATCAGTGTCACAATCTGCTGAGTGTAGTGATCGGCAGTGTGTTACTTCCTTCAAATGTTCACGCTTCACCAGTACATGGTCAAGTTGGTGCCAGCGCTTAGAACGTGGATGACGCCAGGTGACCTTGGAGGAGCTTGAGCCCTGAAAGAATGAGGAGGGGACACAGAGTTTGTGGGTGCTACAAAATTCCAGTAAGCGCTGACCGTTGTCATTCATGTTGCCATATCCATGGCTTCCCAGAATGTCAGGCCATGCACTAGAGTTAGCACCCACTCGGGCATTAAAGTCACCAAGGATCATCAAACGTTCGGTTGAGGAGGTCTTCTGAACAATGGCGCTAAGTTGATTGTAGAATGATTCCTTTACATCTTGATCAGAAGTCAGTGTAGGGGCGTAAGTGGCTATGATTGTAACTGGGCCACAGTTTGTGTGCAGACGCAGTGAGGAGAGGCGTGAGGAGATGGGCACAGGTTTTTCCACTGAGGAAAGTAGCTTGTTTTGGATTGCAAAGCCAACACCGTGCATTGGTCTGTCACCGTCTGGGTATCCATTCCAGAATAAAGTATAGTTTTTTTCCCGGACAGAGCCAACACCGTTCAGCCAGGTTTCACTCAGGGCAGCGATGGAGATGTTAAGTCGGAGTAGTTCTGCATCAATCAGGGCTGATTTACGAGGTGAGACGCAGTCCATGTCAGAACTAACACCAAGAGAATGCACATTCCAGCATGCGATGGAGGTGTATGCGACAGTTGCAGGATGACGACCAGGACGCGCCTGCCGTACACGCGAACCTTGCCGAGCAACGACAGCACTCTTAAGGACAGAGTGCTCCCGAGTTGCCAGTCGTGGGGGCTGAATGTTTGACGTCATAATGGAGAGATGAGATGCTCATAGTAGAGAGCGCCCGGGCAAAATTTAAGTGAAAGCATGGATGCCCAGGTCAAACTTCCACCTCTGGACTCAGTGCTACAGATTCCAACGGAACACAGGTGTGTGACGGTTGGTGTAGTTATGAGTTGCCCCGCAGTGACCAACTAACTAGGTCTATTGCCCCGTGACCATTGGCGAGGTGCTCTTCTGCTCACCGGGCGACTGAGACAGACCGACTCAGGTGCTGTGAAAGCAGACGCGCTCTGATACTCAGCATACCAGCCCCTGCTGCCGGGCTAGCAGGGTGGACTGGGTTTCGTCTGGTCTCTCGCCTTTGACCTGTCTGGCTTGCTTAAAGCTACCAGGGGTACAAGTCCCCCGCCAGCTTAGCTCTCAGGGTCATTGGGACTCACAAGCTGTTCCACCACGACAAGGTACCAGTCCATGGAACAGAGTGTAACCAACCACAAGAGTGTCTTGTTGAAGCAAAAACATAAAGATGGATTTTATAACTAGTAATAAAAACAAAAAGGGAAAATCAAAAAATATCATTAAAATGTTAAATGATTTGAGAATGAGTGGTGTAAAGCCAGTGATTAATTTTATAACATGTTGGGAAAACGTAACTGAAGGGGAGGAATCATTTACGGCAATAGAGTTCGTCTGTAGGGACGGAAATTGCTTTTATAAGACGTTGGATCAACAGCGACCTGATTCGGCAGAAAGTTCAGCAGAAGAAAGCATGGCTGACCGACGAATTCCGCGAAAAAGGATACCACCCAATCGCCTAGTTGAGGAAGATGATGATACTGCCGGTAATTATGTATTTTACGTTCAATCAGAGACAGTTTATATGGTTCAATGCATATTATCACACAATTAGCAGCATATGTGTGTAGTAGGCCTATAATTAGCATGTAAAATGCGGATCAATTTACGATAGTGATTAACGAGGCAATTTAAAGTTTATTAGCAAAAGTGGATCAATATTTCATTCAGCAATATAATGCTGAATGCATTATACGTTATTTGAGGTAGGCCTAGTGGTAATGAAATGTAACGTATATGAAATTAAGGAAATTTCCTTAAATTCACCTTAAGGTGGTGTGAATTGCATATTTGATTGTGATCTATCATTTGATCTAAACCACAAAACCAAGCTGCACTATCCTAAACAGTAGTATTTTTTCACGATGCAAGTGGAAATTTTATATTTTGAGTCAAAGGCTTGTTAATATTTTGTTAAAGGTCATTAAAATACTACAATAAAGTGATCTCTTTTATAAAAAGCTTTTTGTGTTATTCTTCTAATCTAAACTATTTGTTAATACTTGAGTCATTACTGTATTAACATGATCTTGACATTATAATTAATTATGCATTATCAAACACCTTGGCAATAGCATCGCCAGTATTGTTCTAGTTTACTCAAAAGACTAACATAGATTTAAAATAGCTATTTAGATAGATAAAGTGCTAAAGTGCAACAGTTTTACAGTGTTTTTTATTTATTTTATACAATCCACCAGGAGCATCAGCAACAGCACCAACTCAGCAGGTGTCCCAACAAAAAATGAAGGAAGAAAATGCTTTTCTAAAAGCAAAAATTAAGTTTCTTGAGGACAAATGCAAGGACATCGAAACTGAGAGAGATTTCTTACGTAGCAGTCTGACCAATGGTAAGCTACTCTAAAATAATCTATACCGTAAGTTAACCCTGTTATAAGTTATATTTAATGTGTACTACAAGTACTGTTGGCTCTCATGAGAAATTGTTTGATGTTCCTTATTTTTAATTTGCTTTGAATAAATGTGTCTGCTAATAATTGCTACTGTACAGTATATGGTCACAGCACTTTCGCCTCTTGCACATTAGGAATATCTTTTGACATGTCAAGCCACTGGCATGATAGAAATCTTCATATTATACAAGTGTTTAAAAGGTGATATTAATTAACTTTTTACTTTGAAAAGTTTTCATAGTCTACATTATAACATATCCTGTCATAAAAGGGTACAGTGTACAGTAGCCTATCTGTTCTTCTTGTTGTTTTAAAGAGATAGTCCAATTTTTTTGTAAATAGGCTCATTTTACAACTCCCCCAGAGTTAAACATTTTTACCGTTTTCAAATCCATTCAGCTGATCTCCGGGTCTTTAGTAGAATGTCAGTAACCAGACAGTTTATGGTCCCATTGACTTCCATAGTATATATTTTTCCTCAATCAAAATGTCAATGGGACCAGAAACTGTCTGGTTACTGACATTCTACTAAAGACCCGGAGATCAGCTGAATTGATTAGAAAATGGTAAAACTCCACTGTTTAACTCTGGGGAAGTTTTAAAATGAGCCTATTTACAAAAACAGTGGAGTATCCCTTTAAAGTTAGATCTTGTGGTGTTAATTGACAAAGGTAGCAGAATATTTACATTTATCAATGGAAACCAAAGCTGGTAAATGTGGAAGAAATAAAATGTACTCTTAATATGATTTGGTTTGTATCCCTTATCAGCCTTGTCAGCAAAGGAAGACATGATGGCAGCTTCCTCCAAATACAAATTTGATGATGCTGTATCACAGTCTTCCAGTACGGAAGATGACCTTCACACAGAAAGGGGGAAAAAGGCAAAGAGAAGAGGAAAAGCGCAGAGGAAGAAAAAACATTGCAAAGTTGACTCATCGTCCTCCTGTGTATCATCAACCTCATCCTCATCTCAATCCTCTTCATCCCCAGCACCCCGTAAATCCAGCAAAAAAAGGGATACATCGAAGAAAAGGAATGCAAACAAAAAGCAGAAATTCAGTAGAGGTGTGTATTTTAAATGTCCTTACAGTAATCGTTGTGTACAGTAGAGCTGTATGGTTCAGATTACTCACTGTTCTGGTTTTCATCAGAGTTTTAGGGTCATGGTTTTGGTACAGTTCGGTATGTGCAATGTTCAGTAAAACATAGGACAATTGAGGCTTTTTATTCGTTAACTAAATTAATGCGAGATCTGAGTATTTAAGTGACTATATTCTGATTATAAATTAAGTATTACACTATTGATGCTGTTAAGAACATTGAAGATACCGACACATCAACAAGTGACATTTCACCGTAAGTTTTCCGGCTGGGTTATTCTTACAAACGTTCTGTGCATATGGTCAGTTGTCAACTAAAGACAAATAAAATAAGAACAAATATAATCAAACTACAAACAAGAGTAGGCTACAAATGAATACAATAGAGCATAGATGCAAATAAAATAGGTATAAATTAAATGAAGATGAAACATTATTGAAGTTACAAAAGTTATTCAGTCAAGAGTTGTTAGATTAACATTAAAGGTGCTATCAGTGATGTCACACGTTTTTTAGGCCAAAACATTTTTTTTTTCACTTACCGCAAACATCTCCTCACTATCCGTTAGCTGCCTGTCCCCTGAACACACTGTAAAGAAACGCAGTCTCTGCAAAATTAATTTGAGTTATCAGTCAAATTAATTTTTACTTTGTTTATATAGTTTTTCTTTTTTACCCAACAAACATAAGGATACTGATAAACACAAGGCACATGCATTTTTACTTCTTGCGTACTCAATCTATGGCAAATTTTTGTGAAGGAAGACAAGCATGTGAAGTTTATCTGGTTTCAAACTGAAGCCAAACACTGTCTGAAGGTTTCCTGAAGAACTGAAAAGCTCTTAAACCTGTTGTTGCACTGGCGCCAATAAAGTCATGCAGATAGCAAATTTGAATAAAAAAATCAAGTGCAAATACAAATACAAAAATAAGATGAGTAAAGAAAACGGGGTTCTTAATTTTAATAATCACCCTTTATTAAATATATGAACACAGAAACCCCCTGTTAACAGTTAATGTCACGTTTCCCATTCCATGATGACTAGTAAAATAATAGCCGCGTCTATGACAACTCGAGGTATTGCACACCGGACACGCACTTTCTCAGTTTATGGCCACCAGCAATATCATTATGTTTAAGGACATTATGGAATTGAGATAATGTCTGTACTATGTTATGATTGTACTGTACAAGTAAATACAATAGTTGCTGAGTCTGTGATCTGAACACTTTTTTCTGCGCTCTGTGTCGCGGCAGGATTTTGAACAAGGTCCTGAGCCGTTGCTGGGCGACGCGGACAGACGCCGAATAGAACCGCGCTGTGCTTCTCGTCCGGTGTGTGTACACTCATACAGAATGTGTTCGAATTTTAAAGACGTGGCGCTGCGCTTCTAGTCCGGTGTGCGACCACCTCTAAGGTGCTGTTTTCTTTGAAGCCGAAGAACTCTGTTGTTAATACCGGCGAGCTCAGCTTACTTTTTTCGGGTGTGGACAGAGTGTTTCACTCTAGCTGCGCGGGCGCGGACGAGCGCTGCGTCTAGAAAACGCCAATATCGCCAATACCGGTATATTGTATTGCTCTAAATTAACACGATGTCGATATTTCATGCTTTGAATATCACGATTATCGTCAATACCGGTATATTGCGACACCCCTAATAGCATCATAATGCATTGAATCGCATCGAAATTGTATCGCACCGCATCGTAATAGTAGTGAATCGCATCGCATCGGTAGCTGCTTATATGTATCTTTAATGTATCGTGTCGTTGGCTATACATCGATATGCGTATCGTATCGGCCTCAGTTATGGAGATGCATATCCCTAATAGGCCTATATGCATCTGTGTAGTTCTTTGTTCGTCATAAATGCAGTTTGCATAACATGATATATTATAGTTTAGCATAATATATTAGTTTCACATTTTAAGTTGAATTCCTGAAATAAATGAACTTTTCGGTGATATTCTAATTTTTTGGAAAGGGTCTGTATGTTACAAAATGAACATGAACCACCGAAAACATGGATTTTTTTTGACAATATTCGATATTCTATAATTAAATCCTCAGTGACTCCTCCCAACCAAATATATATATATATATATATATATATATATATAGCCTACCCTATAATTTAGTTTAGTTTTGTTTGTTTTTCAACAGTATTTTATTACAAAAAAACAAAACAGAAGAGTTATAGCTTTTACTATTTATTTATTCTATATATTGATAATAATTTGCATAGTTAATATTGTTCTTTGGTGTTCAGTTTATACAGGTTTTTTTGTGATAAAAAAAATAGTGATACGAACTGAATCGTGGGTTTGGTGTAGCCTATCGTTACAGTCCTAATATTAAACGCTGTTCACTGTGAATTTTAATCAATAGTGTAATATAGAGTTAATAGTGCATCGTGCATTTTGTTTGGTATATAGACTATAGAGGTAGTTCTACATGCCCAGAAGAAATGCCGGCCGGATTTGAGGTACAGGTCATGGGGTTTCTCAGATTTTGCTTGAGACCGGTAAGCAGTAATTAGCCGCGAGTCGTGTCTCTACGGAAGCGTATTGCATTCACTTGAGAAAAAAAAATCTACTCTGTTTTTCTGAATTAATGAGTTAATTATCTCAGAATTACAAGATAATTTTTCCAGGAAATTTTTTTTTGCTCTGTTTTTCTGAATTAACGAGTTAATTATCTCAGAATTACAAGATATGAAAAATGTATCTTGTAATTCTGAGATAATTAACTCATTAATTCAGAAAAACAGAGCAAAAAAAAAATTCTGGAAAAATTATCTTGTAATTCTGAGATAATTAACTCGTTAATTCAGAAAAACAGACCAAAATAAAATTTTTCAAGAAAAATTATCTTGTAATTCTGAGATAATTAACCCGTTAATTCAGAAAAACAGAGTAGATTTTTTTCTCTCAAGTGAATGCAATACGCTTCCGTATGTCTCCTTCATTGCATATTTTTATATTTTGAATATTGCCCTCCACTGCATACTTTAAAGGGGACCTATTATGCAAAATTCACTTTTGTATGGTGTTTGGACATAAATGTGTGTTGGCAGTGTGTGTACACAACCACCCTACAGTGGTTACACCCTAAAAATCCACTCACTCATTTTTTTTAATCCACATAAATCATAAGCAGTGTCTCCAAATGACCCGTTTTCAGAATAAGGCTTTAGTGACATCACTAAAGCCACAGGCTCCGTCCACGAGTGTTGACTGACAGCCGTTATAGCTTAGACACGCCCTGATCGAGTTCACAGCGAGTTGTACACATCCACCTTAGCTGCACTGATGAGATGCGAGCTGCTTAGGCTCCGCCCCCTGTGCTGTGAACCGCATCTTATTTGCATTAAAGGAGCCACACTAAAAACGGTGCGTTTTCACAGAGACAGAAAATTAAAAATTTTAAACTGCTATAAAAATTTATCTGTAGGGTATTTTGAGCTAAAACTTCACATATACACTCTGGGGACCTCAGAGACTTATTTTACATCTTGTGAAAAGGGGCATAATAGGTCCCCTTTAACCTCTTTCGCCTCGATCTGGAGGATATCGCGGAGGTATTGCTCCAAAAAAGGTAACTGATTGCCTCTTCCCGTCATGGCAATCTGTTCCGCTGGTCGTGCTTGACCATTTGTTTGTCGGAAGTAGCAACATTAACTAAGGGGGGCGGGGCTCGGCAAAAGGCTAATTCCAATTTTTTTCTCATATGTGATACAGATCGGATGTGTTCTATGACAGTGTAAACAGGAAAAAAAAAAGCATGCATTCGGATATTTCGAGATCGGTTTCAGGCCTCATTCATATGTGGAAATAAATCGGATATGTGCTGAGCGCAACTCCACTGTCAGTTGTGTAAGTACAGGAATTAGGCAGATTTTTTGTGTTAATTTCTATTTATTGACACTGTGCAGGCTCTTTATTAAATGACAGTGAACAGCTCAATAATTCCTTTATTTAAAGGTTTAATTTAGATGATTTTGCGTAAAAGATTCATTGCATTACAATTGAAAGCAGCAGTATCAGTAATGTCAAACATGTGATGTGCAGTTCTGATGCTGTATTAGCAAGTGTTCTCACTGATACGCTTGTGATTCGTGAAGTTTTGACGTGTTCGTCCATCGTGCAAGAAAATGAAACCCTTTAAGCATGCGCGCAATGGTTCATAGTATGTCAAGACCTACAGTGTAAACGAGGCCTTAGTGTTCATGCTCAAGTCGTGCTTGCGATAGTGGTTGATCAGCTACTTCTTGCAAAGGACTTGAATTGAAACAGTTAAAGTGATGCCGTTGTTCGTTACTGTGTAATTGTCACGGTTGAGGTGGTAAAATCAAAGAGCACGACGAAGAGATATAACTGAGACTTTAATATAGAACTAGACTTAGAAAACATCACCAAACTTCACCATAATGTAAGCGATACAAGACAAGGAACAGGGAGAAACAGGGGGCTTAAATACACATAACTGATCAGGGAGACACAGCTGGAGCAAATAACTCAATAACTAACAACCTAACAAATTACAAGAAGAGAGATAATACTGAAATAAAAATTACATTGTTTTTTTTTGTACCCTGCATGTAAACCCAACCTCCAAAAGCAATTTAGGAATATTTAAAATAGCATAATTGGGCCACTGGTTATTGTTATTATTATTATGGTTATACTTCTTTTGATACTCTAATTTTCCAAAAGAAACGCCTCCAAGAGCCTACAACTACCAATCACAGCAAAGACATTTGGGTTGTAATTCCCATGTAGCAGAGTTCCGACTTTCAATTATTTATAAAATATAATACATTCAATTAGCATAACACACTAATGGTTTATTCTCTGTTCTTTGTCAGTCTTTCTTCCAGAGCAAGCAATCAAGAGGTACAAAAAAGTGCTGAACTACTTGAAAGCTGGGACAACAAAAACCCAGGCATACTTCAAGTGTGGCGTGGATAGAAAGACCATTGCTGATACTGCTGCAATTGCGGAGCTCGAAGCTTGTGACCTAGAGGCCTACAACAATTTGCGAGGCAACTTCCAAAGAGGACATAAACTGTCTGATTTTGCAGATCGGTACAGAGAATTATGCAGACAGGAGCCACTGCAAAGCACCATTGAAAACAAAAAGAAAGCTGGATTGCTTATCGACTTTAATGAGAGACAAAAATAATGTTTAGTATTCTATGCTGTTTATGCATGTGTTTCTTTCTTTGTTTAATAAATAATATTCCATGCATGTTCTAGCCGAATAGCTATATACAGTCACCTTAACTGTAATTTTGTGTTACTTGACTACTGTTTAAAGTAAGCCATCATAAATATGGCCAAGTGTCACTGCTACTTAAGCTGTTGCTTGTTCCAGGCGTATTGTTAAAATCAGTCATGATGAATAAATATCATATGTGTGACCGAATGAAGGTATCAGCTCACTAATAAGACACCAAATTTTCAAGCCTCCTCAATAACAGGCTTTCAAATAAATGAAAAGGACAAGCAGAGACAATACCACAGTCTATAATTTTATTTATCAATTAAACACTAAAAGAGCTGAGCTCAACATTCATGATAAAAAGACACTTTAATAAGTCAGCCTAATGGGCTTCGTTCTAGTCAATTTGCAGGGGGGCCATACGCTGGTCAAGCACACAAAACAAACAATAAAATTTCAATTAATTTCAAAAAAATAAAATACAAATTGAACAAGGTGGTTTCTTTCCTTGCTAAAAGATTTTGCTGCTCAAACTAAACCAAAACTAGATACAAATCACAAGCACTTCAAACCAACCAAACCAGAAATCAAATAATTTAAACCCACTCAACACCAATCAAATAAACCAAATTAACAGAGCTGCATTCAAGCAGTATCAATGTAGAGCAAGAAAAAAAACTAATACATACAAACAAAATAAACAAATTAAATAAGTCTGATAATAATCAAAACCCAATAACAAAAATCATAATAATACAATAAAGAAATGAAGCACACCAAAAGGAACAACAATTTCAATTAAACATTACACACACACTTACACAAAATACACAATGCATTGATACAACTCACTGTACTTTCACCAGCGAAAACCAGGTGGTGCCAGAAACAAGGCCATGGATGTACAGCGCGTTACAACGTGAGCGTTGTGCAGACGAGGATCTTCAATGCAATCGCGAGAGTTGTAATGGGAATAAAGGCTGAAGACGTTCAATGAAACCACGCGGGCGTGGTATAGGTAATAGCGAACTGACGATGCTAGCTCATGTGTTCAACGTACCCACGTAAGCGCGGCACGGGCACGAGCAACTGAAGACATTCCGTGCAATCACCTGCACAAATGCAAATCCCGCGTCCCAAACTGGACACGCTATTTAAGCAGCAGCAAAGCAGCAGCTGGCAACTTCTGCAAGACAAATAAATATTTTTGTTTGGTCTTTTCTCCCTCCCCACTCCTCACATTTAAGTCACACAAATAGGGTAAGGGAAAAATAAAATTACCTTTCCTGTGCACACTCACATGCTCACTAACAATGCCTGGACACACCCGACTAATCTAAAATTATACCAAACAAGCAAATTAATCAAAAAAGTGAATTAAATGAAATCCCCACAAACACCCATATTCTAAATTTATAATTCCCTCCCATCTTTGATCCTTCAATTTAACAGAACATACCTTTCTTGAGGAGTGAAGGAGATACAAGACCTACACCAGCAGGCCACATCAGCATATGGTCATGAAGAAACCAAATCTCACCTGTGTTTATATAGCTACATGATTACCTGACGTACCCACCCACTTTAGACAATCTGGGCACTATTTTTAAAGGGGCCATGCAACTATCCTTAAAAGGGCAATCCCACTACATATGCAACCAAACACTGAAGTAATTTTAAGGTTTTGGGGAAGTTGTAGATAGTAATTCCTATAGAAGTATGCATTAATACTTGATTCATTACTAGTTAGTTAACATGATCTTCACTTTAGAATACGGATCCAAATAATTAGTAGTTCCTATAGAGGTATGTAGTAACACTTGAGTCATTACTAGTTAGTTAACATGATCTTCACTTTAGAATACGGATCCAAATAATTTGTAAGTCCTATAAAAGTATGCATTAACACTTGAGTCATTACTAGTTATCATGATTCCATGCTGTAGTTACTAATGAAGGGCCAACCCGAAAGGGTAGAATCATCTAATCATTCACAGGATATATATACACACACATATTTATATATATATATACATATGAACAAAGAGACATACATAAAAACAATTTTGAGAGGTAGGTTAAATAATAAAATAACTGGTATTTGGATGGCTGATGACTCAGTATGTTCCAGTACTCACCATGATGAGTCTAGTTATTCAAAGCCAGTCCAGAGGAATGCCGGAAAATCGGCCACAGGGTAAGTGTTCCAGACAAGTGCATTTATAAAAACAATTCTTAAAAATTATTTAGTTTATGAATAGTTCTCTAAAAGACAGCAGTGCATAGGCTAATTATTGACAGCTTTCCCAAATCATAAGTCTGCTACGCTACTACATATTGACAATTAGTGTACAGTATCTAGCAGTAATGTTAATCTAGTGCTAGTAATTTTTCCTGCATTAGTTATTAAGTTTTGCATGAATTGTGAATTTTTTTCATTATTTCTCTGGGAAGTATTAAAAAATTGTAGTTATTGATTAGTTATTAGTGAACTACCACTTAAATCTGTAAAAAATTCAGTAGTTCTCTGTGAAGTATTAAAAAATAGTAGTTATTGATTAGTTAATAGTGAACTACCACTTAAATCTGTGTGCTATTACTTACTAATTCGTTAATCAGAGTTACTTGTTAGTTAACTGTAGTTACTAGATTGTTAACATTGTGTTACTCATTTGTTCCTGTGTAGTTATTCATTAACGAAGGATCCGTATTTTAAAGTGTTACCCACTTTTTTATTTACAGTAAACTGTATTAGATCAGAATAATTGTGCTCATACTTTCACTGATCAAGGGTTTACAGTGCGATCAGATGATCTGGGTTTATTTATTTCACATTTATTAATAAACTGACATTTATCAATTTTACAAAAAAAAAAAATTAACGATACATTTTCAATTGAAAGGTAATTTACACACACACACACACACACACACACACACACACACACAGACTAGAGCTTAGATCGGGCCCAAAAAATCAAGCCCGACCCTACCCGAGCCCGGCCCGACACATTAACTGTAATTATGAGCCCGAGCCCGATTTAAACCCGACTATTTTTTAATACGTGGGCCGTTATAACTGACGTTCTCAACTACAATTCTGAGTTGTTTGAACTACAGAAATCTGTTTAGAATTATCTTAATGAATAATGCAACAAGGACGAAGCATGTAAACTGCGTTGTTTGTTTATTAAACGTGAACAATGATGAACACAGAAAATGAACAAGAATGAACTTTGAACTAGGACTGGAGAAGTAACAAAAGAGGACATTGAAGGCTGACTATCATCCTTTCTGTCATGGCATGCTTCATGTGTCTGTTCATCGTCGAAGTCCCGTTTTGTTGCTGTCGTAGGCGAGCAGCGTATGTTGTCACACTGCCCACGACTTGTTTAAAAATGGTTCCATACCTCCGACTTTCCTCCAAACTTGCTCAAAGTTAATTCTCCTGTTTTTCTTTTTTTTTTTCTTTACATCTTCAAGCTCCATGTTGCACTTAAGCTACACAGTACAGCACAGCAGGCCCAGTGTGATGTGTGCGAGTGGAGGAGACGCTGCGCGTGACACATGACGTGTTGCATTTTGTAACTTTGTAGCCTAACTTGTGCAACTTTGTACACATTTGTTTCTTAGGCCTACTTTGCTAAAAATATATATAATATTTCTGATAATGGCATAGCTTACTCCCCACCCAATTAGGCTAATAAAGTAATGATTAATATCACATTGTTCATCGGTGTTTCAAAGGACCTAGTCAACACTTTAGTTGAGGGGCCACACATATGATGAAGTCATTAGATAATGCTTAGTTAATAATGACTACTGTATTTGAATGTCAACAGAATTTTTTTGTGTGTGGCCCCTCAACTAAAGTGTTGACTAGGTCCTTTGAAACACTGATGAACAATGTGATATTAATGGCGGCATAACTGTGAACAAAGAAAATATCATGATCATGCGATGTAATTCATGATGATGTACTCCTCTTAGTTTATGTTTTAATTAAAGGGGGGGTGAAATGCTCATTTTCACTCAATCTCCTGTTAATCTTGAGTACCTATAGAGTAGTATTGCATCCTTCATATCTCCAAAACGTCTTTAGTTTTATTATATTTATAAGTTAAAGATTGGCTGTACCGAGTCTTTCCGGAAAAAACCGAGCGGCTGGGGGCGGGCCGTGTGGGCGGTGTGCTATAGCTGTGCTAACTGATCTAACAACAACACAGAGAGACATTTGAAGTAGTTTACTCACCGTGACTGCTCGATCCTTAAGCATTAGACGATCTGCAAATAAGTCGATCTGGGCTTTGTTTATAAAACAATCATCGTCGAAATGCAGGAAACAAAGAGTCGTGCACAACCTCCGTTGATGCTTCGAAAAAACAAACTCCATCCACTATTCCCTTAACGCTGGGTTCTTTGGGAATCTGTGCAGGGTTGTCTTGCCCTGCCAACCAAAAACCCACTTCTTTGGTGACATTGACTTCCCTAAAGCCGAGCAGAGCGCTTTGAGGTAACGTACTGCTTTCGCTCTCTTCTCTCTCTGGTCTGCGAGTGCGCGCGCGGCCGCGGAGAAGTGCCCTTAGGACCCATATAAGGAAATTCCGCTCTATCTTACGTAAGACAGAGCCATACTCGAAAAAAACTTTCCGAAACTTGTGACAAACCGGAAGGAGTATTTTTGTAACAAAAATACTCCTTCAAACGTACAACTTAACTTTTGAAACTTTGTCCATGTTTAGCATGGGAATCCAACTCTTTAACAGTGTAAAAAACTCAGTATGCATGAAACAGCAATTCACCCCCCCTTTAAGGTGTTGTTCATCCATGAAGTCATGAATGAAAAACGTTGAACTCGTGTTAGTTCCTGATGATTCATGAGATATTAATGCATGAATGAATGCATAATTCATGCATGAATTTATACATGAATTCATGATAATTCATGTACCCTTACCGTAAAGTGTTACCAGTTATCTTATAAGTTTGAATCATAATAATCAAATCAAGCCACTTCATGATAATTTTGTTACCATCAGTAACATTATCTGATCTAATTTTATCTAGGTTATCAAACATACTTTTACAAAATGAAATCTCAAGGGTCAATTGCCCAACTAAAGCAAACTCTAATCACCATAATGGTGACTTCAAACTAAACAATTGTTTTCAATAAAACAACATTTAAACCTCTGTTAATTCTCAATAAGAACTATTGTGCATATATGTTGAAAGGGTTATTCCACAAAAGTTTAGGAGACATTCATAGAGCCATTAAAATCTTGTTTTATTGACTGCAAAATTAATTTTAATGTACTGGTCACAAAACGGTGTAGAAGAAGAGAAAGAGAAAGAGAAAAAGAACAAAAACAAAAGAAACCATAACTAATAAAAGGGAATCCAGAGAATCTCTGAGTTCCGAGCCTCAGATGTTTTCTTCAGGTATCCTCACCAGAAGCAACTAAGCCACAGAAAATTAAGACCCAGGTTTTTCATACAATCTCAAACTTAAATAAAAAAACAAAAAAAAAAACAAAAAAAACCTATAAACATATGAAATCACATTCACCATGAAGCAGTAGATTGGCTAGAAATATATACATATATATATTTACAGTTTATGAATCATTCCACCAAAACAGCTTATCTTTGTAAAATGCCATCTTTTTGCATTAAGATACATTCATATTTGGTATGATCTGAAAGTACATATTTACATCAGTCAATCAATCATTTTTAGTAATTAAGGTTTTGTTATTAATATTGTACATATATAAATCCTATCAAATCCATGATATATCCATCAAATAGCTTGTGAAATATACATCAAACAAAAGAAATACGTTAATAAAACTATAGGTGGCGCAAAACCAGCTCCAAACCATATATGGTCCTACTTCACTTCCGGCCTCGTGGTTTGTGTGTCTTGAAATATCTGTGGGCACTGCTGCAGCTGGATATATTTAATGGATGCTAGTAATAACAGCTGTTAGGAGACAAGGAAGTAGGCCAGTTCATTGAATAGTTAAAGCCCTGGGAAAGCCCCACGACAGTTAAAGCCCCAGGGTGGCTTTGCCTAGCCCTAACCGTTGGTGGACGGCCCGCCCTGTACACCTTTTAAAAGATCGCTAGGCTGCAGCTGAGCTGTATGTAACCATGGTCAAAATCTGCAGCAGGAACTAAACAAGGCATTATTACATTTTGATTGTTAGAGAACACAAGTTTATGGAAATCGACTTTAAGTTTTGAAAAAGTTCAAGGTATGTTCAAATGCACCACACTATATGACTAGATAATATTATATAACCAATATATAATTTTTATATATATTTTGTATAAAATTTTGTCTTTTAATACTTATACAGCAGCTCATAGCTCAATTAAAAGGATTGTCAGACTCTATATCTCCTTGTAAACTTGTTTTCTCAAACGTCAATGAAAAGAAACACAAAACATTGTCAGCATCCAGGTGTCTCACTACTCCAGCTGGATCCAAGAATTTAAGGTAACTATAAATTAAATAAATAAATAAAAATAAGTTGTAATTAAGTAATATGTCTCTCATCGAGAGTAGCAACCAAGTATCTTTAAATTTACACTATTTTAGTTTATTAAATGTAATTGAATGATTTGTCACTTTCAACATTTCTTTATGTAGCCAATATTTGACACCACATTACAGTTAACCCATATATAATTTAAAGCACAGCAGCACTGTAAATAATGATCGTGATTTTAGTGGTAAAAATGCTATGGTGAAAAACAGTTCAATGATTAACAGAAAGTTTCCGTACTATATACGGTAAATAACTGTAATAGTGACTATAATCATCACTGTGTTTGGTGGTTGTCATTGTATTACAAAGGTACAAAACAGATATTAGTATTTTAATAGGTTGGTAAATTAACATACCATCAGTTAAAAAATTCTGGGTTTTACTGTAAATTTACCTTAAATCCGTAAAACATAAAATGTTGCTACCGTATTTTTATGGTAAATTTCTAGTAACCACAGCTGACAGTTTTTACCTTAAATTTAACGGATTTTGGTCCATGGATACAGTTTCTGAATACACAAAAATGAAAAAAAAAAAAAAAAAACCTGAAAGGAGGATCAGGACCCCGAGCTGGTTCTGCAAAGTATTGTGGGTTTAATACAACATCAGTTGACCCTTAAATTCATGTTATTGTTAACTTCATGGTAGTTTTGTGCTTTTTATGTAAACTGATCCGTTAATAATGTATAATTTATGAAACGTGGTTTATTTCCACTGACAGGGCAGAGAAACACACAAAAAAAGGTTAAAAGCTCTCCACTCAAAAGGTCAGTATAAAACACTGTAACCATCAAATGCTATGTCTGTTTGATCACTTTAATTGTAATGTACATCCTAAATAAGTTATTATCTGCCTTTAAATGCAACAATGCTGACTCCATTTGTTAAACAAAGAGCATTAGGGTTGAATGTGGATCACACTACAGAAACTTTTGATTACTGTAATAACAGAAATTATGAACATTCTTCAACTTTCAAGAATAAAGTAATGCTTAAGGTACTTCTATTACTTTTGCAGTTTAAAACATGGCAACTCAAGACTGTGCTGTTTCTAAGGCAGCAAAAGCGAAAGAAACAATTGACCAGTTTTTAAATGTCTCACTTGACATCGCTGTGACTGGAAAGACAGGATCTGGGAAATCCTCCTTTGTGAATCTCTTTCGAGGCCTAAGTAACGATGACGATGGAGCAGCGCCTACTGGTGTCACAGAAACTACAGTAAAGCGCACCAAGTATGACATTCCTACAATGTCAAATGTGAACATCTGGGACCTCCCTGGAATAGGAACTCCAAATTTCAAAGCAAATAAATACCTTAAAGATGTCAAATTTAAAACCTATGATTTTTTCATTATCCTTAACTCAGAGAGGTTCACAGAGAACGACATCATGCTGGCTAAAGAAATAAGAAAACGGAACAAAAACTTTTACTTTGTTCGTTCCAAGATTGACATCGACATCTCTTCAGAGCAAAAGAGACCAGGATTTAATGAACAGGATGTTCTTGACAAAATAAGAAAGTACTGTGAGAGAAACTTGAATGAACTGGGAAACGCTAAGGTTTTCTTGATATCGTCTGTTGATTTGGGGAAATATGATTTTGAAAAGCTTCAAAAGACAATCACAGATGAGCTTCCGGTCCATAAACGTTCTGCTCTTCTTCAAGCTTGGCCAGTGTGCTCTGCTGCAACTCTTGAGGAGAAGATCAAGTTATTTAAAGGGCTGATCTGGGTTGCATCTATTGCTTCTGCTGGTATAACAGTGGTCCCTGTGCCGGGCACATCAGTAGCGTGTGATGCAGCCATTGCGTTTCTTTTCCTTTTAAGGTGCTATTATGCATTTGGTTTGGATGACAGATCACTGAAAAGGCTTTCAGAAAAAGTGAACAAGCCCTTGCTGGAATATCGGGCCGAATCAAAGTTCGCTAATGCCATCCAAAAAAAAGAAGTGACCACATTACATGTTGGTGCTTCGGTTATAGCAATGTCCACCGTTGCAGATTTGTTCAGTCTCTTTCCAGGTGTGGGCAGTGCTTTTGCTGCAGGATTGTCCCTTGCTTCAACTCAGTGCCTCTTGACAGAAGGATTAAATGAACTGGCAAATACTGCTCGAGTAATCAGAAAAGTAGCTGGGTTGGACACAATCGAATAACTCCTAGCTGACCTGAACACGTCTTTTCTTAAGCCCGGGATACACTGCACGATTTTTGACTGTCCCAGACGAATGATTGCCATCGTGAAACAATCGTGGCTCCTAATCCGGTGGTCCTATGTCGTACAATGAGAGAGGTTCAAAGATGGTCCTTGTCACGGTCTTATGACCAAAGATAGCCTAAGATAATTTTCTGACAGTGTCAGAAATTCAGCATGTTCATCGCACAGTGTATTTGTCTGAATTTTAAGGGAGGGACCCACCAACCACGCTTAATATATATACCTTAAATAATATTAAAACACGCTTAAGGAGATATCTCCACAGAAGTAAATTTAAAGGTGCAGTATGTAACTTTTCTACTAAAATGAATCCTTTTTTTATTGCATGTGTGTGAAGGGGTTGTAATCTCACATTAAAATTATCCACTTTGCGGGTTTTGCTATTACCTCGGAAAGCAAGTATTCTTATTTTTATGTGAAGGTGCCGGGTCGGATTTACCGCAAAATCCAGTGACGTGACCTGCACGCGCGCTTCCGAGCCTCTCGCCTCGTCTAGCCTACTGACTTTGCACTCAACAGTGATGACACTGCAACTTATGACATGGACTTATGACTTATGCAACTTATGACATGTCTGATAACACTTAGAAACGACCCCAGCACAACACAGACTCCAACACAAACTCCACATATTAATAAAAAACAAAAAAAAGTTTTTTTCTGCTGAAGCTCGTAAGGCCAGACGTGAATTGGACTAACTTCGGGTGAAAACACGGATCAACATCGGCAGGGCATTTGAATCATGGAGAAACCTTATCTACAAACCTAGAATGTACATTTCCTGAAGAAAATGTGAAGTGGTGCTTGCAGTGGCAAAATTCGGCACAGTTGATAGGGTTCCATACTTATCATGGTACGAGCATGGAGCATTAGTTCGTCAAGCTGATAAAAGTAGCCTATTATTGTAACGTTGCAGTGGGAGTTTACCTTAGTTTCCAGCATGTTGTGGGATGCTTTCTCCGGTGTGTTGCGTCTCAGTCTGGAAGGTACCCACAGTGCCGTTTATATACTGTCTATGCACAGTGCTCGCTCATAAATTCGAGCACGCGCAAGAGCACGCGCTTGTAAACTTATTGGTTGCAATCTGAAACATCACCGCTAGAGGTCGCTGAAACCTACATACAGCACCTTTAAGTGTTCATCTGAAATAAAGTTTGTACACAATCCAAATAAGCAAACAGATGAGTTATACAATAGAAATTTGTACGAACAACAACAGTTGGCATAATGGCAAACAATGTCATTTCAGATGTACTTTGTGTAGATGATGATGAAGATGATGATATACAGTTCCGTAAACGACAAACAATAGTCTAAACGATAACCATACACATGCGTTTTCACACCAACGCTTCATTCCTGAGTGCCCAATCCAAAATTCACTTTTTGATATCCCTTCAATGAGAATATTAGTAGTATTCAAACTACTAATATGAAAGAGTCCTTCTAAAACAAGATATACAACAGGGCGTTTGCTTGCTAACAAACAACATAGGTTAAACTTTCAACTTTCAACTCTTTGTATATGATCATCACAGAAAACAAACCAACCAACTGAGAAAAAAATAAACAAAACATGGAAAACACTTACATTAATTGAGCTTGAAACACAAATGTTCTCAATCTGGACTCTTAGTATAGCTTATAGCCAGAGTAGACAACCATGGCTGCGTTCGAAACCGCATTCTCACTGAGTAGGTACTTAATTTCAATAAGTACTTACTTTAACAGTTTTATCCTTATTGATATCGTGATAATGACGTATCCTCTCCCGTGGTCTCCTGGGATAGAAAAGTATCAATCGGATGAGCACTCGAGAATCTGGGCGGAAGCAGTTGGACATCCGGGAACTTCTCGCCTACTCTTTTATAAATACTGATGTTTCGAACATGCTGATCCTTTCACATACTGTTTTCTCCAACTAAATAGTAGGTAAGTAGGCATATTCGCATGCACTATAAGTATACGCACGTCCGAATCTCATGAGAATTAGTACATCACCCAGGGAATTCTCGCCTACTCTTTTATGAATACTAAGGATTCGTACATACTTATTCACTCTCCTACTGCTTTTCCCCTACTATATAGTAGGGAAATATGCGGTTTCGAACGCAGCCCATGCTTCCTCCTATCCTAACACTTCCCTTCCTCTACTACTTCACTTGGATTTAAGCTAGAGGAGGTGAGCAGCTAGGAGCCCCTAAAGGACAGTGGTAGTACTACAACCTACTATAATTTCTAGTAACAGGACAATGGGCTGTTATAGCGCTAAAACTTAATACTGCTTCCCTCAAGCTCTTTTCCCTTCCTCTTTCAAAGTTTTGTCAGCACATAAAAACTACAACTGACAAAGTGTGATTCATCATGGTCTTTTTTGTTTACCACTAGCGCATGCTGATAATGTTTTATTCTTCAATAGAAACTTGCATTGTAGCCTACGAGTCAATACGCGTCATCATCGTACAGTCTACATGCATGTCATACAATATGATTTGTAATGATCTTATAGGATTGCAAAAATCATGCAGTGTATCCCGGGCTTTAGAAATACATCTGTTTACTTAGTTTATTTATTATAGAGCATGTATGCAAAATCTGCCTTTGTGGGCTAAATCATAGGATAGTTGTTTGTTAGATTGTATGCTAATTAGTGACTTAATAGGTTTAAAATAGATGCTAAAATGAATGTAAACTGTGTACAGGAACAAATTACTATTTAATTAGTTGATGACACTTTAATTTTGCCATTGTTTCTTTTTTGTTAGTGAAGTTCCAACAGAACAAACAAAGCAAACAAAACAAAACAGGAATAAAGGACAACACCTCAGGCAGACCTTAAAAGGTTAGTTCACCCAAAAATTCTGTCATTAATAACTAAGGGTGTCACGATTTCGATTTTAAATCGAAATCGATCTAAATTAATGCTCAATCTCGATTATCGAATCAAAAAATGGAATCGACGATGCTGTCACGCCCCCGTGTCACGTCAGCTCGTCTTGCCAAGCGAAAAAACAAACAAAAAAAACACGTGCTGAAGACAAGTGCTGCGAGTCAGAGCTGCCAACTCTCACGGATTCACCGTGAGACACGCGCAATTGACACTTTTCACACGCTCTCACGCACAGAAAAATCGCGAAGCATAGAGGACATGGAGACCGACAGACTAGAGCAGGTTACTTTATGATATAAAAAAAAATCTCAGCTCTCAGATTCTGTAAATTTTATTACGAAATTCAAACAATAAATACCGTTTTGGCGCTTGTAAATGTGACAGATCCCTAACGCACGTGAACCGATCATCTCTACTAGAGATGATGGGTTCACGTGTGCTAATAGTAAAAAAAAACACGAACACTGTTGAAAGATACAGTACAACTTCCGAAATGTATATTCCTCATACATAATATCGATCAATCAGTGTTTTTCATCAGCGTGAAGAGGTCAATAACATAGCTGGAGAACAATTATGTCACATTTACCTCAGTAAAGCCATTCAATGACCATAATATAGGCTACGTAGTTGGCAAGAAAAAAAAAAATAGCTATAGAGAGTATTTTGCTAAATATGTGTTCTATATTACACATTATATTTTTTTTACTTATATCATTAAATAAAGTTGTTATTATAATTAAAAAAATGCATTATATTTAATTATTTTTAACCTTATATAATAGCCTACTACCAGCTGATAGGGCTCTCTGTATGTTTACAGCATTAGGCGAGGTTTTTTTTTTTTTTTTTTGACAAATTAACGCCTATCTTGTGTAGCCTACCTAATATTTATCCAAATGAGTCCATATTAAATCAAATCACAATAATTGAATTGAATTGAAATAATAAAAAAGCGTAGCATACCAGAAATTGTACCATGTAAACATTGTAACATGTCACTAAATCTAATAAAATTCAGTTTTGAATGTTAGTGTTAGTGTTAGTGTTAGTGAAAAATGTTAGTGACAATCACAATACACTTATTTGATGCAATTTTTTTTTTTACAATCAAACAAATCGAGAATCGAACCGTGACTTTAGAATCGAAAATGTAATCGAATCGAGGATTTGGAGAATCGTGACACCCTTATTAATAACTCACCCTCATGTCGTTCCAAACTCGTAAGACCTTCATTCATCTTCGGAACACAAATTAAGATATTTTTGATGAAATCCGAGAGCTTTCTGACCCCTCCATAGACAGCAACATAATTGCAACTTTCGAGGCCCAGAAAGGTAGTAAAAACATTGTTAAAATAGTCTGTGTGACTACAGCGGTTCAACCTTAATGTTATGAAGTGACAAGAATACATTTTATGCGCAACCCCCCCCCCCCAAAATAATGACTTTATTCAACCATTTCTTCACGTCTGTGTCATTCTGCTACACTTTTCATGTATTAAATACTAATGTAGCGCTTCCGAGTTCTATGTCAGAATGCCGGCTCACCATTGGCTGATGCGCATGCGTGTGATGCTGATGCAGGAGCTAGCCAATGGTGAGCCAGCACTTTGACGTAGTCGTTATCGTCAACACTATTATCGCAGCATGTTGCGTGTTTCACAATTTTTTGTGAAGTTAATAGTGAGGAACATGATGATAATGTTCATGAAGAAAATGATACCCGTGAATGGAATCCTCTTCATTCAAACACTGTCAAATGCCACAAGAGATGCCTTGTGTTCATATTTCTCAAATCTGTAGAGACTTTTTTGGCTGATGATGGTATTTAATTCATATCGTTCATTGCATTTTACTTTGTTTGTTAAGAAGAACTATAATTTGCATGTGATGCTGGCAAAATAAAAATCATATTGTTCATTCCAAGAACAGTGTGGACCTCATTTATTTAAAAAAGACAAAACACTGTTTTTGAATTGCACGCAAACCTTAGGTATCAAATACACATAATTCATGATAATTTTCCACCGTTTACAAAGAACATTCGCACTTTGAGACACACTGTATACAGTTGGTAGTGTGATGGATTTTTTAATTAATCATAACTAACATTTATTTTTTCTTGCAGGAATAACATTCATATGCTTTTGAATCTTAAATGTTTCCTTAAACCGTTTGGTTGAAAACTTGTGACTTTGAGTGTGTGAGTGTATAAATAACATCTAGGGGAAATGAAACCGGACAGATGTCTAGGTTTCAAAACTTGTGATTATGAAGTAATCACAAAAACAGAGTTTGCTTCTACCTAGTAACAGAAGGGTTATGAAGAACCAATCAAATTGTAGGGAAATTATGTAATGTTTCATGTTATTTTCGCCATGCTCCTATTCTATAAAAACTGTTGTATTCCTTTAGCGGGTAGGATTCTCTCTGATTTTGTCTGAGATCCTCTGGCCGTTTTTAAAGCATATTCGAAGGCATTGTCTGAAGTCTGTCAGTTATTATTGCTGCACAGCAAGTAAGTTAGAGTATAAAGTTAGAAAACTCAGCCGACGTCGACGAGGAGACACGCTAGAGTATAAATATTATAAGAAACTAACATTGACTGTAGACGTTTGGGGACATCGATTATAGACGAGACCCAGGTAGACTTAGGTCAGGTGCGAAATGAGAAAAATCGACCAAAAATAAACCAGTCGTATTTTTAAACGAAGTTGTTCGCGAAATGACCGCCAGGTGGCACAAAGAGACATTTTGCAAAACAGCAGCAATTGCCGCATTTTGAAACGTAATGGGGCTAATGTCAATTAACGGTAAGGATGAAATACTGCAACTATGGTCATTTCCAACTAAGCCTACAACAAACATAAAATAAAAAAAGAGCTATTGACGTTTGCTGTACAATAATGAAACAACTTAAGTTGAAACTGCATGTTATAAAGTAATAATTTTATTATTAAATAAACAAAATTTGGGTAATGTTGTTTTAACAAACGATCATATACAAGTTATAGTCTACATAGTATACATACATATAGACTATTATTTGTACGAACAGTGAACTATTATATATCTCTGTTTGTAGGCTATCTGTTTATTTAAAAAAAAAAGAATGTAAAAAAAAATTAACAAACAAAACAGAATAGAACAAACTTTTAGAACAAAAAAAAAATACAAGATTTTTTTTATATATATGCATATTAGGCTATTATAACAGAATTGGTTAAATTTAACAAAAGCAAAAATTAAATAAGAAAAAGTACATTTTAAACAGAATAGAAAAAAACGTTTAGAGCAGAAAAATAGAATAAATAGTCAAAAATAAAGATGACAACAATATAGCCTATTTTTAATATTGTAGACGTCTGTGCAGCGCGATAACAAACAAACAAAAAATACATCAAAAGACCATTATAGGCATATCTCGCAGTCAAAGAAAATAAATGAGGTGCAATGATGCTGATTATTTTTAATATTTTATTGAGAAATGAGACGAATGAAGAGCACTTCTCTCTCGTGTGAGCGAACACACTGACTGCTGGTCAATGAATAACATTAACTGTCGGAGTTTGACTTCGGACTGATGTCAATGCAATCAGCTGAGACCAAAGCGCTAAAGGCAATCAACAAGTGTTTATTTAAAATAATAAAGTGGAAAAATTCATAAACCAAGACAACTTGCAATAATATTTACATAAAAGAAAAGAACAAAAAGATACCCAGGCAGGGCAAAAGAAGAAGGGAATTGGGCGGCAATCAAATCAAATAAATTATTAAAACATAACCCTCTAACTCATAAACCAGACTAATAGGAAAAGAAGAAAATAAAATCTTCCGTATGCGGAGATATCCTACTATAAACTACACTCACTAAATCCAAACAAAAATACAGCAGGTGATGCACGCCCCTGACCTAGTGTGTCTTACACAATAATGTCCTTACCTTACCTTTCCTCTCCTTCCCTGCCCATTGTATTCACAATGACATCCAAACAAGTGGTTTCAACATGAAGAGAGGTGGAAAAGAGTTGTTTAAGTAGCACACAAGACACGTGTGAACATACAACACAAAATGGTAATTCACATCACACAGAATTAATGTCGTCTCTTAATCTCGTTCCCCATAGAATAGCAACAGACAACGAACAAAGCATTTCTCTCGATCTGTGTCAACGTCTTCCTTTTATGGATCCTGGTGTCCGCCAATAGGGAGAAAGCGGAGGTGACGTCATCGGCTCCAACAATGATTGACAGGGAGCAACACCAATGGCACAGAGCTAAGAAAGCGAAAGTAAAAGCAAACAGAGAGGGGAGGAGAACAAACAAACAACACAAAACGGCACCAAAGTACTGCGTAATTAAAGCAATTTTACAGTGTAACTGGGAACAATATGTAAAGTTTGGGGAATAAAGAGGTAACAACCATAAGAATAAAAAAAATATATATTTATACTGTAAGTATTATAGAACTAAGGGGTACTTATTCTACTATTATGATACAACAATCTTACATTTGGGAGCAATTTAGCAAGAACATACACTGCGTACCTTTTTGTAATAATGGTTTACCAATACATATTATATAGGCTTTTTAAAAATGACAGGGTACATATCTATGCATTTATTCAGTAATCTTTTTAACAAAAGTGCACTGAAAACTAGAACAATTGCAACTTTTGCTTAAATATTGGGGGAAGGATACTTTTGTTTCATGTAGAGGTGCTTGCTACCTCTTGTCCCATGTAGTTACAGGGTAAGTGTGACATTGCAGGTAACTACATGGAACAATAGGATAACAAGCACCACTTTCCCTGTAACTACATGGAACAAGATTATATTTCCCAGTATTTAAAAAAACTGCAATAGTTTTAGCTTTACTTGCCTTGAAACATGTAAGCCCAAACTTAAACATCTGCACTTTTGCTATAAAAAAAAGTACCCTGTCATTTTTAAAAATCCTATAGTATGTAGGCTATTGGTACACAATTATTACAAAAAAGGTACGCAGTGTATGTTCTCGCCAAATTGCTCCCAAATGTAAGATTGTTGTATCATAATGCCAGCAGCCATATCAGCCTGTAGCCCAAGACTGGTCTCCCACTGCAGCTAAAGCCTGGTTCACACGGCAGGATAATTAGGCCGATTTTAGCCCCGATTCACCCCTTCCGACATTCTTAAGGATGCTCCGATTATCTTAAAATAATCTGATCAGATATTCCTGCCGTGTGTGGTGTGTTAAGACTGCTCGTCTGCTCGGATGGACGTCGGGACCGCTCCGATCTCAAATCGGGGATATCCAACATGTTGGATTTTTTTGGCCCAATTTCTCTTCGTGTGTGGTGTCCCCCGGGGGATAAACGAGCACGCAGCCTGTGGACTGTGGCGTGTAGCCAATCAGAAAGCGAGGTGACGAGGCGGCGAGGAAGCACAGGGAAACAAAATCAAAACAGCCGGCGGCATGGCGCACCCGTTTTAATAACATTTTTTTTTTTTGGTTAAAAACAAACTACAAACTATCGCCACTGCATCCTTTTCGTCCGCCATTATTGTTTACTCTCAAGTTACGTTTGATCTCGAGGGATTTTGCGAGATTTCCCGTCTGACCTGGGAATGCTTGGGAGTCAAATCGGTTTGTGTGTGATGTGTTGATTTTGCCGTGTGGCTGCGCACCACACACTGTACGACCAAAACTGTTAGACCCATGATTTTTTAATCGCCGTGTGTGGGGTGTCTCAGGTTTGGAAAAATCGGCCGACTATTTTAAAATCGTCCCGTGTGAACCAGGCTTAAGCAGGGCTGAGCCTGGTTAGTACCTGGATGGGAGACCTCCTGGGAAAACTAGATTGTTGCTGGAAGAGGTGTTAGTGTGGCCAGCAGGGGGCGCTCACCCTGTGGTCTGTGTGGGTCCTAACACCCCAGTGTAGTGACAGGGATTAAAAATCCCAGGATGTCCTTCGAAAAAGAGGCTTTTGATAATCAACTTAACTTAAAAGTAGCCACAGTCATGGACTTGGCAACATTGACTGTAGGTCAGAATTTTCTCAGTTCACTCGCCCCACGAGTACTGACCACACTTACACTTCTCACACTTACATGTAACAGACGTAGACCAGTAGTCGCTGTGCATGTAAACCTCACTTCTCTGATCTCTCAGTCTTTAGTAAGAGTGCCCACCTCCCATGTGGACAGGCCCAGGTTCGAATCTGACTTAGAGCAGACGGTACAAACTGGAGGGGCTACAGCTGGTGCCGTGACCCGGATGGGAGTGAGGTTTAGGGGGGTGAGTGTAACAGACGTAGGCTAGTGTGAGCTGTGTGTGTAAACCTCAAGAAACACTCTAGAGACTGCGGTCTTTAGCCTCCTTCTTAGAGCCCTAGCCTCATATGTGGATGGGCCCGGGTTCGAGTCGGTACGAACCGGAGGAACTACACACACATCACTGTGTATCAATGATAATCTTATGTGATGTTTATGTGCTTTATTTAGTGTTAAAAGCATGTAATGTGACTTAGAATATAATTTAGTGCTCCCAGCTTTGTAGCTCTAGGCCTACTAAAAGCAACAATGGATAATTCACCTCAGAGCATCCACTTGGATGATGCAACGGCAGCCACAGAACAACGGCGCCACTGCGCTCACCACTGTTAATGTGTTAATAGCCAATGTTGGAACAGTCGCAGATGGAAGGTCATGTTTCCAGTTTCATGCTCTTCGACCTCTTCAAGCAGGCCAGGGCACGGTTCAGTGCAATCACACTAGTCAATTTCTGCAAATTCCTTTACCTCAGAATGATCAGCACATGTGGTAGTAGAAGACCTATTCTGGTTGAGTACCATCTGTACATGTCATAGACATAACACTATACTCAAGTTTCCTGTGGGAAGCCAATGTGAAATGTCAACTAGTTAACAGATAAATGGCAAACACTAGCAGCATCCAGTGGTGGCAATGGATGGTGGGTTTTAAACCCAGAGATTAAACAGATTAGAAGAAATGCTTTCCATTTTAGCCTTCTCTTTATCAAACCCCAACCCTTTTATTTGGCACACCACTCCAAAAGGACACTAGACGCTGAAAATATTACATATATTAAATAAAATATTAAGGGTTAATAACACAATGTGTGTCTTGCCTTAGTAATTGCATCAATGTGATTTTTGTATGCATCTAACACAACTATATGTTACCGAGTAATTGCTTAAAGTTTTAATATAGGATTTTATTTAAAATGTTCCATCGCTATACATTTCATATACTTTTATGAAATCACAGAACCATTAAATACAAATTCATATACCATTTATTTGTGTTCTTATTTAACATTAAATTAAACTGCATGCTTAAACTGCATTTACTACAATATATAAAAAAACACCATTAAAACATTCAAAACTTGTTAGAAAAGCACTTTAAAAACCCTCACAGATGAATTATATAAAATTCAAGGTCCAATTTCCTGATAAACAAGTCATCTTCCCCATAGTGTCTACCTTCAGGGCACAAAACAGAAACATAAAATGACCAAATTATGAAATACAAGCTTTATGTAAAGTTCTCTTCTCTGCAGCTTAGTTGAGCATGTGCATTACCAATGCTGGCATGTCCAGATACAGGGGATATTTATTGGAGACTTCACCAACGGATGATGATTCTGCAGTTATTCTTCTCCATGATCTGATGAAGGTCACATCCTCTTTATCAGGGTCAATCACTCCACCTGGCACAGTTTCATCTGGAATTGGCAAAGAAGATTCATGTGTACAACGATAGCATTTCATACTGTAGATCCATCATTCAGACTATCACTCTGATCCCTTACCTTGAGATGCACCTGTAGATTGGATTTAATTTTCTTTCTGTTAATTATTCACATGTTAAAACATGACAGAGTGTCCAAACACAGAAGAACTCCTGGAAAAGCAACTGAGATCCATGTGACACTATTATAAAGATGGCGATTATTAAAGAGGAGAGTGAAGACATGAAGATTGAAGAAGCATTCAGAGTGAAACATGAAGATTGAAGTGTAAAGAGGAGGTAAACTCAGAAAATGAGGAGAGGATCTAGGTGGAGATTTACTAATAAACAATAACAAAATGCAAAACAAAAAGAACTTAGAATCCAAACTAAACACAAGGAGAACAAAACTGAGAGACTTCCAAACACACATCCATGTAAGGACAATAACCGACAATGAACACAGGTGTAGATATACACAGAGGGTAACAAGCTAACAAGACACACCTGGGAACAATCACAGAACTATTCAACAAGAAAACCACAAACTGACTATGAAATGGAGGCGGAGACAGAAACTTAAAAGTCCACACACACGACAGGTAAAATATGTTATAAGATACTGAGGAACAAACAGGTTGGTTTTATTCTCAAAGCTGAACTTTAATAAAATGCCCAGATCTACTGAAATGAATGATAAAGTAATGTCATATGAGTGTTCATATGGTAGAAATTCCCCTACGCACCTGACTCAAGTTAACCCTTGTGGACAGACATGTTGAGATCACATGATCAGACAAATACTAGCGCTGAGAAGATCCACACTGGACATTCATTACTACATGTCATCAGAGGTGTAAAGGGGTCAGAGTGTAAAAGTCCAACCAAATGTTTATTCCACCCATGAACTCAGCCAGCTGATTTCACTAATTAGTTGTCTCCTGGCTAAAAAACTGTGCTAATTAGCAAATCCGGGTAATTGGAACAAAATACTGAGGACTTTTACTTTCTAAACTTGGATTTTCACTGGACATTCATTACTACATGTCATGCATCGAATTAAGAAAAATACAATATGATTCCTAAACAAAAATATATTTTGTGTTAATATTAAACCCAACATCTACTTCTGATTTGAAAATAATGAGTACCATTAATTTCTATCAATTAATGATGAAACAGCAATACAAAAAAAAAAAAACATTTACTTTGCAAGGAGCAAACATTAAATGTGAGTGATTCACTTTACATTTGTGGTCTATGAGCTCTACGTGTACAAGTCCTCCTATTATTACTGAAAAACAGTAAGAAAGATTAAAATAACTTCGCAAAATCATTACCATTGACAACAGACTTGCTGCCATGAGATGAATTGTTTTTGTAAATATGACTCATCTTATACATCATGTATTAGTGTATGATTCAACTGTTCCCCAGGGTCTAGTATTAAAAATAATAATAGAACAATCGCAATACATTACAAAACTGAATCGCAGTAAATGTAGAATCGCAATTCTTAAAAATCGCAATACATATCGTATCGGCACCCAAGTATCGTGATAGTATCGAATTGGGAGGTGTATCGTCCCAGCCCTATGACAAACTGGACAGTTTTCAGTCCTGCAGTACCAGTGAAGTATTTATGAAACAGAATTACTGAACTATTAAGGGTGTTGTCTTGCTTCTCAGTAACTTCTATTCTTTGAGTGTGTGTCTGAGACTGATTAAACACAATGTGTGTGGGACCAGGAGTGAGGAAGCTTTACAGACACGCCTGTTTCGCAAACGTCACTTAAACACAGAACCAGGAAACAAGAAACAGTTTCAGTTCAGGGAAACTGAAACTGAACTGTGGTTGAGCTGTTGTGTGTTTGTATCTCTGTATTCATGCAGTAAAATGGCAGAAGCCAGAATTACTCAGGATGAGTTCCTGTGTTCAGTGTGTCTGAATCTCCTGAAGGATCCAGTGACCATTCCCTGTGGACACAGTTTCTGTAAGAGCTGTATTACAGGCTGCTGGGATCAGGAGGATCAGAAGAGAGTCTACAGCTGCCCTCAGTGCAGACAGACCTTCAGTCCAAGACCTGCTTTAGGTAAAAACACCATTCTGGCTGAAGTGCTGGAGAAACTGAAGACTAAACTTCCTGCTGACTGTTACGCTGGAGCTGGAGATGTGCAGTGTGACATCTGTACTGGAAGAAAACGCCGTCAAGTCCTGTCTGGAGTGTCTGAACTCCATTTCATGTAAAGTGACAGATGCCACTGGACGACTGCAGGAGATAATCTGCAAGAAACACGACAAGCTCCTAGACGTTTTCTGCCGCACTGATCAGAAGTGTATATGTGTGCTGTGTACAATGGATGAGCATGAATACCACGACACTGTATCAGCTGAAGCACAGAGGACAGAGAAACAGGTATGAATTTGGAGTCTCATAATACTCATTTACAGGCTCATCATTTTGTTTATGAGTCTACTAGAATATATTTACATATTTAATGTCTGTTTTCACCCTCACTGTCTGAATGCTGTTTTAGCCCTAGAAACAGAGACATTATTCATAATACATTCTTTTGTGTTATCAGCTTTGCTCAAACAGTAGAGCGTTGGGGCTTGCAATGCCATGGTCATGGGTTTGATTCCCATGGGAAAGCAAGAACTGATAAGATTGTAAATTTATACCTTGAAATGCAATGTAAGTCGCTTTGGACAAAAGCATCTGCCAAATGCAAAAGTAAATGTTATGCAAGAGAAAATCATACAAGTTTGGAAAGACCTGAGGATGAGTGTAACGGGACTGTAAGTCTCACTTCATAGGGTAAAATTAAAACATTACCCCGGAAGACTTAAAAGTGAAAGGAATCTTAGTCCCCACTCCAGTGCTTTGAGCCTCAATATACATGTTATGTGTATATGTTTTACCTTACACTAATTTAGGATATACTAGAGGAATAGGTAGTGTAGGCTTCAGATGATTATGTCGATAAGGTAGCTTCCTGAAGTGCGTGTGCATCCCCACCCACCTAATCCCAATAGTGCAAGTGAGGCGCCCCTACCCCGAGGTAAGTTAAACAAGAACTGTCAAATGTCTTAATTTGAACAATTAGTCATTTATTTTTCAGCGTGGCCCTTCCTAAAAAATAAGGAACATTCTGGAACAAAATGGTGCAGCTTAGCTCGCACGCGGCACACAAAGATCGAATGATCTGAATCACCCAAAAAATGTCTCTCAAAAACAAATCTTTTTCATGGAAGAACGTCAGTCTCTTATACCAAAAAACAAAACAAAAAAAGGAATCACTCCTTCAAAACCGATCGTTGAGCTCACATATGCATTCTCGCGCACTAACAAGTGCACTTAAACGATTAGCAGGAAAAAAAATCAATGTCTCTCGCTCCGACACAGTTTATGGATGACTCAGAAAAACAGTATGACTCATCAAAAATGACGGCAAAAAAAACAACAGTGTTCTGAATGAAACTCACGGCTCCAGCAACTCTCTCTCATGCTCTCAGCACCGTTCTCTGTCAGATGACGCAATCAACCAAATTTCTGCTTTAACTGCGTCTCCAGTTTCACACAACAATGTTAATGTACACTAAACTCACGAAACTTAATCTGACTGTGCACCACTGTCTTACATTACAGCTTGAGCGAAAAAAAATGTGACTTCTCATACCGCGATCATGGCGATCTGCCTCGTAACACTGCTCACTCTAATTCTTACCAGACGTCTCTGCATCTCCCGCAAACACACCGGAGAAAGAAAAATCTGTCAAAATAAAAATCCCCATAGAGAAAATGACCTCCATTACATGAGTAAACAATGAAAGAATTTACACTTCTGGGTGAACTATCTATAAAATTTATTAAATAAATTGATGAAAATAACCTTACCATGTAAGATCTTTAACCCCTCAGTCTTACCACTTCACTGATACTGAATTCATATCTGTTTACCTGATGATTAATGTGATGTTTCTCCTGTTGTTGGTTTGTCATTTGGCACCATCTGAAGGAGACGCAGAGGTCGTTCCAGCAGAGGATCCAGCAGAGAGAGAAAGATATTCAGCAGCTGAGAGAGGCTGTGGCGTCTCATAAGGTGAGTCTGGAGAAGAAGAGAAGTTTGAGAAGTCTCAGTCAGGACTCACTGAAGCTCACAGTGTGATTGTGATGTGTGTCCTAACAGCGCTCTGCACAGACAGCAGTGGAGGACAGTGAGAGGATCTTCACTGAGCTCATCCGCTCCATTGAGAGAAGCCGCTCTGAGGCGACACAGCGGATCAGAGATCAGGAAAAGACTGCAGTGAGTCGAGCTGAAGAACGACTGGAGCGACTGGAGCAGGAGATCAATGATCTGAGGAGGAGAGACGCTGAGCTGGAGCAGCTTTCACACACACAGGATCACATCCATTTCCTGCAGGTAACAGAGATCTAGAAGAACAGGATCATAGTGGACTTGAGCAAGAGACTCACAGAGAAACATTTCATGACAGCAGAATGAGCAAAAGTTCAGATATAGTGTAAGTGTCAAACACTAGAACTTGTAGCTCTACCATGATATAATGAACATGAGAAGTATGAAGCTGATGCTGTGAAAGTGCTGGATTGAGGAGAATTACTAAAGATCAACAAGAGCCGCACAAATCTGACAGTAGTGCAGATTATTGATGAAGTGTGGAGGTGATGAGCTTTGATTTCTGTTTTCTGTAGAGTTTCCAGTCTCTCTCAGCTCCTCCTGAATCTACAGATGGAAATGACAATCTTTTCAGTTCTCTCTCCTCTTTTGATGGCGTGAGAGAATCTGTCCGTCGGCTAAAAGACAAACTGGAGGATTTCTTCAAAGAGGAGCTGAAGAACATCTCTGACAGAGGTAAAGTCCTGGAGATTCTGCTCTCAGAAATGACCCTCCATCATCTCATATCATGTAGAAGATCATATTAGAAATGTCTTAGGAACGGATGTAGGGATAATTTTCTCTTGACATGATAATCACACTCTTCACACTTAATTTCTATTCCACAGCCACTTTTACCAACATTGTTCTCAGGACCAGGAACGACTTCCTACAATGTAAGTCACTAAGAAAACAAGCAGAGAAACTCACAGAGTGTGTTCATGTTCTTCCTGTAGAAGGTGAAACAGAACATGACAGAAGAGATTTAGAGTTGATCATGTAAATTAGCCTTTTTTTCAATGGGGTGTCCAGAGCAATATCTTTTTTAAAGGCGCGTAAATGCCAAAGATTTACTAGAAGAAACTTGTAGACCTGGTTTCACAGAAAGAGCTTAGATTAAGCCAGGATTAAGCCTTAGTTCAATTAGGGCATTTAAGTAGCTTTTATAAACGTACCTTAGAAAAAAAAACATTACTGGTGTGCATCTTGAGACAAAACAATATAAAACAACAATAACAAAATATATATTATAAATAAAAATCTATAATATACACCCCGATAAAAAGTTTGTGGTCGGTAAGGTTTTTTTTTAATGTTTTTAAAAAAAAGATTACAGTTAAAAACAGTAATATTGTGGAATATTATTACTAATTAAAATAACTGTTTTCTATTTCAATATATTTTAAAATGTAAAATAATAATGTGCAATGTGTGGAGGTGTTTTTTATCTGGACTTTTTGATTAACAGAAAGATTGAAATAGAAATATGAAATGAAAAATAGAAATGTGAGTTGTTTTAAATGATTTAAAACTGACATGTTTATTAGCTTTTTAAATGTCTTTACTGTCGTTTTAAAAATTGTACTGCACATTTACAAAGTGGGAAAGAGAGCATAACTATATCATACTTACTGACATCCAAAAAAGCTAGATTTGAAATTAACTTGTGACTTTAACAAAGATGTAAATCAGGACAGGCCTAAACCGGGGATTCAACATCCATCTTCTACCGCTTATCCGGGGCCGGGTCGCGGGGGCAGCAGTCTAAGCAGAGATGCCCAGACTTCCCTCTCCCTAGACACTTCCTCCAGCTCTTCCGGGGGGACACTGAGGTGTTCCCAGGCCAGCCGGGAGACATAGTCCCTCAAGTGTGTCCTAGTTCTTCCCCGGGGTCTCCTCCCAGTGGGACGCACCAGGAACACCTTCTCTGGAAGGAGTCTGAATCCTCAGCATCCTGGAGGGATTCAACATATTCTTCAAAAACAGGATAACTAAAACTAAGGGATAAATATGGGTAACACTTTATTTTAAGGTGACATAGTTACACGTTACTACATGTACTTTCTATAGTAATAACAGTAAATTGTGCATAATTACAAGTAACTCTATAGCAAGTACATGTAGTTAATTGATTTTACTCTAGAGTAAGTACAATGTCACTGCATCACCTTAAAATAAAGTGTAAAAAGTAAACCTTTTCACTGAAAGCCAATTAAAAACACTGATCCACGTTTTAGAGGTAACATCACAGTAGTAAAAAAATAAATAAATAACATAAAAAAAAAACACTTTTTCACGAGTTGCAGGAAAGGAGGAACAAACTGCAACTATTCCACTATGTTTTTATCCTAAACAAGATTTTGTATCAATTCTGTTTAATTTTTGAGTCAACAGATGGAAATTTAAAAAAGCTCAAGATCACCTAATGCTGGGTACACACCAAAAGATTTTTTACATCTTATAAGATTTTCAAAATGTGATAGACCACAAACATGAGGACAAAAAATCCTAGATTTAAGCGTTTTGCTCCTATAGTGTGTGGTGTGCCATGATGTGACAAAGACAGCACACCACACACAAACAGATTTTCAACCAGATTCTCGACTGTGAACACAGGAAATCTCGCAAAATCTCGCGAGACTTCAGAATAAGCATGTCGGATGATATGCAAGAAGAAATTATGATGATAGTGTTTGGAATGATTTTCACAGAAAATTCACATTAAAAAAACAAAAAACAAAAAACAAAAAACAAAACATTGTACCCACCATTATATAACCTTTACAGTAATATATTCATTCTTTATTGTCTTAATTTATTCTTTATTGTATTTATTTTCTCTTTAGAAAAAGTTAGCCTATTTAATCCCTCACTGAACCCTTATAACACTCAGCTTCCTGCATGTGCGTGTGTGTGTGTGTGTGTGAGAATGACCGTCTTCCATCATCTCACTTTCTGATTGGATATTGTTTCATTTCACGTGATAATCTCCAGAACGTGCGCGCGTTTGTCCTCGGGGTTCCCCCCACACATCAGGATTTCTGATCGTAAATATTAAACATGTTTAATATTTACGATTCGCGATCGGGGCGGCTCCGACGTTCTTCCGAGCAGGTTCGGACACTCTTAACACACCTCACACCAAGGGAAAATCTGATAAGATAATCTGTTGAACCATCAAGATAATCGGGACATAGCTAGGATTGTCGGAAGGGGGGAAATCGGCCCAAAATCAGCCCGATTATCTTTTGGTGTGTACCCAGCATTAGGCTGAAAACACTGAAAATCCCCAACAATAGGCCTACAATGCTTCAAAACTTTGTAAACCATATTATTACACTTATTGGTGAATCAATTTATTGGATCCTTGCTAAATGAATGCATCAGTTTCTTTAAAAAACGATCAAATTAAAGGTAAATTCATTCTACCATTTTAATAATGTAAATATAATAACAGGCCTAATTTTAATAAACTGAATAATAACCAACATTAATATTCAGGGAAGACGATTAGACATTGTTTTATTAAGAGGGGGGTGTGAGGTGACAGGGTTATGTTTGATTGTGATATGTTCATATCTGAGTTCGTTAAACTTCTAGTCTGTTTATCAGTTCTCCTCTGTTCCCTACCTGTTTGTCTCCTAGGTTACTAATTAGGTTCCTCGTTTCAGGTGTGTTGTGTTAAATAGTTTCGTTAGTTCCTCTTGTTTGCAATGTATTTAAACCCTCTGTTTCTGTCTGTTCCTGGTCTTGTAATATTTTGAGTTCTATGTGATTGTACGTTTTTCCTTGGATTAAAGTCTTCTTTATCATCTCCGTCGTCTGGCCCTTGGTTACAGCCACCCATCTGAGATATGAGGGACCTGGATGATGGATAATGATAATGATGATTTGCACAGGATATTAGACAGATTCATAATTCCTGATTCTAATGTGTTTTCTCTCCATCAGATTCCCATCGGTTCACTCTGGATCTGAACACAGTGAATAAACACCTCCGTCTGTCTGAGAGGAACAGAGTGATTACTGACACTGACACAGTCCAGTCTTATCCTGATCATCCAGACAGATTTGATGTGTTTCCTCAGGTGTTGTGTAGAGAGAGTGTGTGTGGACGCTGTTACTGGGAGGTTGAGCAAACTGGTAAGTTTGGTGGTGTGTGTATTTCAGTGTTATATAAGAGCATCAGCAGGAAGGGATCGGGTAAAGAGAGTGTGTTTGGATTTAATAATCAGTCCTGGAGTTTGTTCTGCTCTCCCTCCAGTTACTCATTCATACACAATGACATATGGACCGATCTCACTGTAAAGCCCATCAGCAGTAGAACAGGAGTGTATGTGGATTACAGGAGAATAGGAGTGTATGTGGATAAAAGTGCAGGAACTCTGTCCTTTTACAGTGTCGACATCTCTGACACAATGAGCCTCATACACACAGTCCAGACCACATTTACTCAACCGCTCTATACTGGGTTTAGGCTTTATTCTAGATCATCAGTGAAACTGTGTTGATGAATCAGAATAGACTGTAGAGAGATTCTATCCATAACAGTGAGATGTTCTTGAGTCTCTTCATTACATTAATACTACAGTGAAATAACATGTCAGAATAAATGTGTAATTAATCCTCATATAGACAGTAAGATCAGTGTGTGTGTGTAAATTACCTTTCAATTGAAAATGTACCGTTCAATAAAAACTGAATGTAAAATTGATAAATGTCAGTTTATTAATAAATGTGAAATATATAAACCCAGATTATCTGATCATACTGTAAACCCTTGATCGGTGAATGTATGAGCACAATTATTCTGATCTAATCCAGTTTACTGTAAATAAACCTCCTCCTGAACAGACCTGGGGTGCATCTCATTTCTTATTTGTGCATCCTCATTTCCTTTCCTCGTGTCTCAGCTCCATCCCCTGTAGGATGCGAGGGAAGGACGCAAGGAAAGAAAAGGAGGATGGAGGAATCGAATGAAAGCTTTTTTTACACATTGGAATACTTGATCACTCGAGCGTCACTTCACTGCATCATCAGCAGCGCTCAGAGGATCTGCCCTTATGTTGTTGAAGTTTAGTTATTTAAGTGAAACGATAGGTGTTTGTAAGAAAAATTACAATATTTAAAACTTTTTAAACTGTAGACTATCGCTTCAGACCAACTGTAATAAGTTGTTTTTCAAATAAAGGTTTCCGAATCAGTGATATTAGATTTTGTGTGTACTTTTCTTGTACTTACCCTGTAACTACATGGAACAAGAGGGTAACAAGCACTACTTTAATTTACGACCCGCAATGTCACACTTACCCTGTAACTACATGGAACAAGAGGGTAACAAGCACTACTATAATTTACGACCCGCAATGTCACACTTACCCTGTAACTACATGGAACAAGAGGGTAACAAGCACTACTATAATTTATGACCCGCAATGTCACACTTACCCTGTAACTACATGGAACAATAGGATAACAAGCACCACTTTCCCTGTAACTACATGGAACAAGATTATATTTCCCAGTATTTAAAAAAAACTGCAATAGTTTTAGCTTTACTTGCCTTAAAACATGTAAGCCCAAACTTAAACATCTGCACTTTTGCTATAAAAAAAAAAAACTGTATAAATGCATAGATATGTACCCTGTCATTTTTTAAAATCTTATAGTATGTAGGCTATTGGTACACAATTATTACAAAAAAGTATGCAGTGTATGTTCTCGCTAAATTGCTCCCAAATGTAAGATTGTTGTATCATAATGCCAGCAGCCATATCACCCTGTAGCCCAAGGCTGTTTGCCCCCTGAAGCTAAGCAGGGCTGAGCCTGGTTAGTACCTGGATGGGAGACCTCCTGAGAAAACTAGGTGTTAGTGTGGCCAGCAGGGGGCGCTCACACTGTGGTCTGTGTGGGTCCTAACGCCCCAGTGTAGTGACGGGGACTAAAAATCCCAGGATGTCCTTCGAAAAAGAGGCTTTTCTAAATGTCACAAAGTGTTTTGAGATAGTTTTGAATGAAATATTGAGGTTTATAATTAAGTATTTTGTCACACCATGCCGAGTGGCGCTACGCATTGTTCTAAAATTGGGTTTTATTCTGGGATGTTGAATTAGCGTTCGACAGACGCTGCGGCACATTCATTTGGACTTATTTTTCTCATAACAGCTAAAATAACTTAATATACTTTTGGATTACATCCAAAAGTACATCATTCAAAACTGTAAACTTTTATTCATGTACACTCACAATAGGCTAATGACTAAACGTTTCCTGTCGTCTCTGTCTCCGGGAACTGCACGTCACAAAAATTAACCGAAAGCCACTTGCCTCAGCTCAGTCACGATAAGAAATATGTCTACATTTTCTTTAAAGCTTTAAATGTCTAAATATTTAATAAATGTTATCTGATTATGTAATCCATATGAAACCGAGAGGTTCAGAGGATCTACTCAAACATGTTTAGTTATCATTTGAGTGCTTCCAAATGAGGAAAGGACAAGGCAAGAGTGAAAATCTCGCTCCAATTAAATGTAAATCGCTCTAAATCAAAATGTAAAAACAGATCAAATAATTTCTTTGTCGAAATGATGCAAAAAAATGTCATTTAAGTTCATAATTATTCTATAAATGTTATTTAGTTTAACAGCAGCACAAAATACCCACTGTGGTTTGAGATTTATTTGAATAAATAAAAATAATCGCCTTCTGCTTAATTCACAAATCGCACCCTCTGGTTTTATGGATCCAAAGATCCCTGTGGAATTTAATATTGAGTTGAGGTTTTTTTTCATGATAACAAATTAACATGAGTTTAAAGTTTGTATTTCGTTGAACATTTTGTTCAAACTTCTATGACAGAAATATTACAACGTGTAGCCTAAATGATTTATTCCTTCATTATCAACACTTTAATAATGCTAATGTCTAAGTGTGAATTGTGACTTCTCTTTGTCCCAGACGCTCCTCTCCTCTCAGAGCCTGTGGGGGGTTTGGAGGGGCAGTTCAGTGGCTTTATCGTGGGGGTGCACGACAAGGTGTTAATGTCCCGTCTTTCATATGGAGAGTGTCGGATAGCCAGCCTGATGATTCAGAGCAGGCAAAGACAAAATTCCTTTCAGGATAAATCTCTCGATGTGTCCAAATAGGCCCTATCTTAATTAAATTCTAAATATTGTAGCTAATGTATTTAAAGGTTTTTCGTTTAAAAAAAAATCAATTGAAGTGTGCAATCCAGTTGTTTCAACTGGTTTTGTAGAGTTTTAGAATGTTCGAGCAGTGTGTATGATTGTCAAATCTGGCATTATCTAAACATGAACTGTTGATGAAACGCGTTCATGCCAACTAAACGAATGCGAGTGAGCAGCAGACACAGAGCTCTTTCTGTCTTACTTTATCTATAATTAACCTTTTTGAGGTTTTCTTTTGCAAAATGTTTATTGCATCTAGACAGAAATCCACATTAGCACTTAGTAGCACTTCACTCTCTCTAGGATAGGGGAATCCAGCTATAAGCTGAAAGCTCTGCCATCATACGTTGCTTTTTTTTTTTAAATTCTGCATCGGACGCATACAAAATGACTAAATTAGTGATGATGTCTACACTGAACAAATCTATTTCTTTCGTTCTCCATACATTAATGAGAACATTTCATTTAATTGAAAGTAGGGTTTCATTTGTCTGTCCAAAATAATAATTTGGGCACTGCATACGTCACAGGCAAGTTAAGAAACAATTGTATATTGTTTGTTTTGTTCATTCATTATTTTATTACATTAACAGTTAAAGGTGACTGAATTCCAACTAAATAAATAAATAAATAAATAAGTGGGACCCTCCTTTCAATTAAATGAAAGGAGGTTCTCATTAATTTATGGAGAACAAAAGAAATAGACTCATTCAGTAAATGTAACGTTTTTACAAAAATGTAAAAAAGCAACATATGATGGCCGAGTTTCAGCTTATAGATTCCCCTATCTTAGAGAGAGTGAATTGCTATTAAGTGCTAATGTGGATTTCTGTCTAGATATGCAATAAACATTTTACAAAAGAAAACCTTAAGAAGGTTAATTATAGTTAAAGTAAGACAGACACACACCTGTTCACCGGTCATTTTCCTCAGCTGTAGGCAAAGGCAAGTTTCAAATCAGTGCTTCTCCCGGGAGACTAGCTCTAAATTAATCCAACTTGAGGAAGTTGCTCAACTGCATTTGTGAGAAAATCTGCCTGGACACATTTGTGAGAAAATCGAGCCGAGAGATCTCATAAAAAGCCAAGTCTCACAATCATAACAGACAGATATGCATTTGTATGCACTAGATTTGGTATTTGTTCAAAGGTTACATGCAATTTGTAGGATGGTTTGTATTTATTTGTGAAATATTATCTAGGCTCATATATTTATATTTGTAAAACACAATACATATTTGTTACTCCACTGCATTTTCGCTCAAATTGACCTTTGTACTTGCACATTGCTTTCTGTTTGTTTGCGAGTCGAGTTTTCCTTTGCAAAGCAGATCGAGTTTGTTTGTAAAATGCTGGATGTGTTAGTTTAATTATGGCACAATATTAACTCCATATATTAAGGGTGTTGTCTTGCTTCTCTTTAACTTCTATTCTTTGAGTGTGTGTCTGATTAAACACAATGTGTGTGGGACCAGGAATGAGGAAGCTGCTTTACAGACACGCCTGTTTTGCACACCTCACTCAAACTACAGAAGCAGGAAACAGGAAACTGTTCAGAGAAAGAGAAAGAGAAACTGAAGTAAAGTTGAGCTGTTGTGTGTTTGTATCTCTGTATTTATGCAGTAAAATGGCAGAAGCCAGAATTTCTCAGGATATGTTCCTGTGTTCAGTGTGTCTGGATCTCCTGAAGGATCCAGTGACCATTCCCTGTGGACACAGTTACTGTAAGAGCTGTATTACAGGCCGCTGGGATCAGGAGGATCAGATGAGAGTCTACAGCTGCCCTCAGTGCAGACAGACCTTCAGTCCAAGACCTGCTTTAGGTAAAAACACCATTCTGGCTGAAGTGCTGGAGAAACTGAAGACTAAACTTCCTGCTGACTGTTACGCTGGAGCTGGAGATGTGCAGTGTGACGTCTGTACTGGAAGAAAACGCAAAGCCGTCAAGTCCTGTCTGGGGTGTCTGAACTCTTACTGTCTGAATCACCTTGAACAACATGAGAGTTTCTTTAAAAGAAAGAGACACAATCTGACTGATGCCACTGGACGACTGCAGGAGATGATCTGCCAAACACATGATAAACTCCTTGATGTTTTCTGCCGCACTGATCAGAAGTGTATATGTGTGTTATGTATGATGGATGAACATAAAAACCACGACACTGGATCAGCTGCAGCTCAGAGGACAGAGAAACAGGTATGAACTTAAAGGAGTCTCATAATACTCATTTACAGGCTTATCATTTTGTTTATGGGTCTACTAGAATACATTTACATATTTAATGTATGTTTTCACCCTCACTGTCTGAATGCTGTTTTAGCCCTAGAAACAGAGACATTATTCATAATACATTATTTTGTGTTATGCAAGAGAAAATCATACAAGTTTGGAAAGACATGAGGATGAGTAAACAATGAACGAATTTACATTTCTGGGTGAACTATCCTTATAAAATTGATTAAATAAATTGATGAAAATAACCTTACCATGTAAGATCTTTAACCCCTCAGTCTCACCACTTCACAGATATTGGATTCATATCTGTTTACCTGATGATTTGTGTGATGTTTCTCCTGTCATTGGTTTGTCCTTTAGCACCAGCTGAAGGAGACGCAGAGGTCGTTCCAGCAGAGGATCCAGCAGAGAGAGAAAGATATTCAGCAGCTGAGAGAGGCTGTGGCGTCTCATAAGGTGAGTCTGGAGAAGAAGAGAAGTTTGAGAAGTCTCAGTCAGGACTCACTGAAGCTCACTGTGTGATTGTGATGTGTGTGTAACAGCGCTCTGCACAGACAGCAGTGGAGGACAGTGAGAAGATCTTCACTGAGCTCATCCGCTCCATTGAGAGAAGCCGCTCTGAGGCGACACAGCGGATCAGAGATCAGGAAAAGACTGCAGTGAGTCGAGCTGAAGGACGACTGGAGCGACTGGAGCAGGAGATCAATGATCTGAGGAGGAGAGACGCTGAGCTGGAGCAGCTTTCACACACACAGGATCACATCCATTTCCTGCAGGTAACAGAGATCTAGAAGAACAGGATCATAGTGGACTTGATCACGAGACTCACAGAGAAACATTTCATGACAGCAGAATGAGCAAAAGTTCAGATACAGTGTAAGTGTCAAACACTAGAACTTATAGCACTAGTATGATGTAATGAATATGAGAAGAATGAAGCTGATGCTGTGAAAGTGCTGGATTGAGCAGAATGAGCTGTTGACTGAAGTGTTGATCTTCGTGATGTTCGGTGTGTTCCAAAGAATTCAGAATGAATCAAATCTTCTCAGTCCCTTCCATGTGACACCATTGATGCACTTGATCTCTTATATTAATGATATTGCCAGATGTTTGATCATCCAAGTGTTTTCCTAGAAAGTTCACATATAGTGCAAGTGTCAAACACTAGAACTTATAGCACTAGTATTATATTATGAATATGAGAAGAATGAAGTTGATGATGTGAAAGTGCTGGATTGAGGAGAATTACTAAAGATCAACAAGAGCCGCACAAATCTGACAGTAGTGCAGATTATTGATGAAGTGTGGAGGTGATGAGCTTTGATTTCTGTTTTCTGCAGAGTTTCCAGTCTCTCTCAGCTCCTCCTGAATCTACAGACGGAAATGACAATCCCTTCTGTTCTCTCTCCTTTTTTGATGGCATGAGAGAATCTGTCCGTCAGCTGAGGGACAAACTGGAGAATTTCTGCACAGAGAAGCTGAAGAAGATCTCTGACAGAGGTAAAGTCCTGGAGATTCTGATCTCAGAAATGACCCTCCATCATCTCATATCATGTAGAAGATCATATTAGAAATGTCTTCGTAATTAGCAATTACTTAGCAATATCTTTTTTAAAGGCGCGCAAATGCCAAAGATTTACGAGATGAAACTTGTAGACCTGGTTTCACAGACAGAGCTTAGATTAAGCCAGGATTAAGCCTTAGTTCAATTAGGGCATTTAAGTAGCTTTTATAAACGTACCTTAGAAAAAAAACATTACTGGTGTGCATCTTGAGACAAAACAATGGCACTGATATAAGTTAATGTCCAAGTTAATCTACGTAATTAAAGGTTTCAGTGCCAGATTTCTAAAGCAGTTATTTAACACTCAGAAATATAATGTCATGATAATAAATGGAGGATACAAGATGCAAGTAACAACACTTTATTTATAAATGAAATGTACAGCAAAGTCCAAGCAGTCTGGTGCAGGGATGGCTGCTCTTACCCCTTCTAAGGTCGTCGTAACCTTCGATTCGATCTCCCATGTGAGTGTGGAGATAAATAATGTCTCAGGTAAAATACACTCGGGTGTGGACGGGCGTTCGGATGGATCAAAAATACGAGATAAAGAGTCGGGTTTGATGTTCTTGGAACCCGGGCAGTACAAGAGAGAAAAATCAAAAAGTGCCCACCGAGCCTGCCTGGAGTTGAGACTTTTGGCAGATCTAATATATTCCAGGTTCTTGTGATCGGTCCAAACGATAAAAGGTACCCCCGACCCTTCTAACCAATGACACCATTCTTCCAACTTCTTCTTGACTGCTAACAACTCTCTATTACCAATGTCACAGTTACGTTCGGCAGGTGATAACCGGTGAGACAAAAACACGCAATGATGCATCTTGTCATCTGTGGGAGAGCGTTGGGAAAGAACCGTGCCTACCCCCACCTCTGACGCGTCGACCTCCACCACGAACTGACACGAAGGATCAGGGGCAATCAGGATGGGAGCCGAAACAAAGCAACTTTTCAGATTGGCGAATACAGCTTCGGCTGTATCGGACCACCTGAACGTCGTTCTGGGGGAGTTCAAGGCAGTCAGAGGCGCGGCTAGTTGGCTGAAGTTGCTAATGAAATGCCGATAGAAATTGGCGAACCCCAGAAACCTCTGTAGGGCCTTACAGGAATCTGGACTTGGCCACTCTACCACAGCCTTAACCTTGTCAGGATCCATATGCACTCCCTCAGACGAGATGATGTACCCTAAGAAAGGAACAGACTGCATGAAAAGCGCATTTCTCCGCCTTGACAAAAAGCCCATTCTCTAGCAACCTCTGAAGCACTCGTCTGACGTGCTGAACGTGTTCCTGGAGAGAAGAAGAAAAAATCTATATGTCATCCAGGTAGACATATATGAACTGATCTACCATATCTCTCAGCACGTCATTGACGAGTGCATGAAAAACCGCTGGGGAGTTGGACAGGCCAAAAGGCATAACCAAATATTCAAAGTGTCCCCTGGGAGTGTTGAATGCGGTTTTCCATTTAGCTCCCTTCCTTATGCGGACCAAATGATAAGCATTGCGTAAATCCAATTTTGTGAAGACAGATGCTCCCTGCAACCGCTCGAAGGCTGAAGACATCAACGCAAAGGATAAGTATTCTTTACTGTGATGTTGTTCAGCCCCCGGTAATCAATACACGGTCACAGAGACCCGTCCTTCTTCCCCACAAAAAAGAGCCCCGCCCCCGCTGGAGAAGAGGAAGGACGGATGAACCCCGTTGCTAGAGAATCAGAAATATATTTCTCCATGGCCTCCCTTTCTGGAGCAGAAAGCGAATATAACTTGCCTTTAGGCAGAGACTTACCTGGCAGTAAATCTATGGGACAGTCATAGGGACGATGCGGAGGAAGAGAAGCAGCATGGGACTTACTGAACACTTCCTTCAGGTCGAGGTACTCAGCGGGCACGTTTGACAAATTCACTGCCTCCTCCTGAAACACAGAACCAGACACAGACGAACAAGCAGACACTAGACAAGATGCATAACATTGATCACTCCAGGTCGAGATAGAATCTTGGCCCCAATCCACCCTGGGGTTGTGTTGTACCAGTCATGGGTGGCCAAGAACTATGGGTGCTAACGGGGAGTCCAAAAGTAGAAATTACAGTGTTTCTGTGTGATTGCCTGATGTGATGAAGGTGATAGGTTCGGTGGTGAGAGAAATGTTAGGGAGTTCTTGTCCATTGAGGGAGTTGACAGAAATCTTGTGAGCGAGTGATGTGATGGGAATCTGATACTTGTGAGCAAAAGTCTGGACCATGAAGTTGCCTTCTACTCCTGAGTCCAGTAAGGCTTGACAGTGGTGAGATTGGGTTGCCCATCTCAGTCTTACCGGGAGGAGAGTGGATGATGAGGTCTTCTCAGCAGAGATCCCACCCGATAGTAGCCTCATCTTCACTACCGGACTCGATCTTTTACTGGGCAGGAGTATAGGAAGTGGCCCGCTCCTCCGCAATAGAGGCATAGTCCCTTGGACCTCCGCCTCTCTCTCTCCTCCCGGGAAAGCCAAGCTCTACCCATCTGCATGGGCTCATGATCGAAAACGGGGCTGACCGTGTCCCCGGCGCTGGCCTGTGGGACATCGAGGACTCCAGGTAGTCTGATTGGGCGTGTAAGTCGTTCCATCCGATTCAGACGAGCATCCACTCTCAGTGCCAGTTCAATCAGCCCGTTCAGACTCTGTGGAAGGTCTAGGGCAGGGGTATTCAACTAAAATTTAAAGAGGTCCAGTTAGAGAAAATTTCTTGAAGCAAAGGTCCGGAAGATCATAATGTCTAACTATTTAGTGTCATATATATTCAAGTAGCCTAGTAGTTGTAACAACATCTGCATGTAATCAATACCTGACTGACAAATCAAATGAATTCAGTAAAATTCAAAAACTTTTTGACAATATTTATTGTCACATAACATAGAACTGAACATATATGAATGACTGTAGTAGATATGTATAATATTCTCTCATTAACTATATAAAAGTAGGGCTGCATTTCAAAATAAGAAAATAAATAAAATGTGAAAATTGTGCATGTTCAAAAAAAGTGCTTAACTTCAGAATAATAAAAGGGAGGAAAATGTCCCCTTTTCTGTTTCACATATTGACTCAACAGTCTCAACCAATTTTACAGATAATAAATCTCAACACATCTTAACAATTGAACAGTTTTAGAGTATCACTTTCTTCCCATCTTATATCCCACTCCCCCACTTTTTTGCTCAGTGAGAGAATTGAGCTCTAGCTTGTCTTGCCAGGATTGCTCATACACATGTGAAGGTGCTCATTCGTGAGCCTGGAACGATATTTATTTTTGATAAAGTTCATTGTGGAGAAAGCTGCTTCGCAGTTGTATGTGGAGCCAAACATGGTCAAGATGTATAGGGCTACTTTCCTCAGACCTGGAAAAGCTGTCTCAGGGACCATTTGGAGCCAGAAAAGGGAAGGGTCAGTTCTTACAAACTGCTCTTTCAGGGCCACATCTGCTTGGAGATCAACCAATTGCATCTTGATAGGCCCAGCATTTACCCATTTAAAGTGCTGTGTGACTTCCTTCGAGAACCCCCTGACATCTGTGATCAGAAATGGATTCTGAATGAACATGGTGAGCTGCTCTCCAAAGCTGAAGCTGTCAAAACGGTTGCTGAAGTTTACAATCAGCTTATCAATAAAGTTAACAAAAGAAGACAAATCTCTCTGTCCCTGAACCTGTTCCTGCACTGCTGGGAAGTGTACACAGTCTCCCTGCAGGTCTTCCTTGAAAACCTCAAGTTTCCTCTGAAAGGAGCGGACAGCTGTCATCAGTTCACAAATTGAATTGTCCTTGCCCTGTAACCTCAAATTCAGTTCATTCAGATGTGAAGTGATATCAACCAAAAAGGCCACATTATCCATCCATTTCTCATTTTCTATAAAGAGAGAAAACTGTGTTGCCTTCTGACTTCTTAGCTCTGCCAAAAAAGATGCTAATTCCCTCCTGATGGACCAAAAGCGCGCTAACACCCTGCCTTTGCTGAGCCATCTCACATTGTTGTGCAGCAAAAGATCATCAGCATTGGCATCAACTTCTCTGAGGAATTCCCTAAGCATGCGATGCTGGTAGGAAGAGGATGCTCTGAGAAAATTGATCATTTTCATCATTGTATTCATCACCTCAGCATGCTCATCTGACAGGGAGGCACAGAGGACAGATTGATGAATGATGCAATGGTAAGCTATGAGCTCAGGATTGTCCTCTTTCAGTCTTGCTACAGCTCCTTTCTCTCTCCCTATCATAGCAGGGGCTCCATCTGTGGTTATTGAAACCACTTGTTTTGGCTCTATTCCTCTTTTTGTTAACATCTCCTTAATGGCCAGGTAGATGTCTTCTCCTCTTGTACTGGTCTGAAGGGGAGTGACACCTAACAGGTCTTCACAGAATGCTTTCTGGTCTGTGTTGAAAAACCTGGCATACACTAACAGCTGAGCATTGTCACACATGTCAGTGGACTCATCCACAGCTAAGCCTACACATGGTGCCTTATGCATGGCTTCATCTAGCTGGGTTAGCACATCCTGAGTTAATATTTCACTTTTCTTTGTGGCAGATGATGCTGACATGGGTATTTGCTTTATTTTATCACAAAGCTCTTGTTTTTGTTTTCCCTCAAGTAGTGTTTCAGCTACTGCACTCATGCATTCTTTGACAACCCCTCCATCAGTAAATGGCTTTTTGTGTTGACCCAAAATCCAAGCAACTCTGAGGGAACACTCATGAGCACGTTGTTGGGCAGTGAATGTGTGGCTCAGGATCCTGGTGGACTGGTCATATTGGGCTCTGAGACTACTTATTTTCTGTGATCTTAATTCAGATTTGAGTGGGTATGTTTGTTCATAACCTTTATGTTTTGTCTCATAATGGCGTTTCACATTGCCACTTTTAATAAGTGCCACGGTTTCTGAACATATGAGACACACTGGTTTAGTGCTCCCAGTCGGAAGTATGAACAGAAATGAGTCTGTCCATTCTGGATTAAATGCTCTATTTTCACTGTCCACTTTTCTTTTTTTGGAGAGCGCCATTTGTTCCTTATTTTTCTCTACCTTTCTCCGTCTCACTCTTCTGTATCTCTCCTTTTCTCCGTCTCACTTGTCTGTATCTCTCCCTTTCTCCGTCTCACTTGTCTTTTCCTCAACTTTCTCCACCTCACTCGTCTGTATCTCTCCCTTTCTCCGCCTCACTCGTCTGTATCTCTCCCTTTCTCCGCCTCACTCGTCTGTATCTCTCCGCCTCACTCGTCTGTATCTCTCCCTTTCTCCGCCTCACTCGTCTGTATCTCTCCGCCTCACTCGTCTGTATCTCTCCCTTTCTCTGCCTCACTCTTCTGTATCTCTCCCTTTCTCCGTCTCACTCTTCTGTATCTCTCCTTTTCTCCGTCTCACTTGTCTGTATCTCTCCCTTTCTCCGTCTCACTTGTCTTTTCCTCAACTTTCTCCGCCTCACTTGTCTGTATCTCTCCTTTTCTCCGTCTCACTCGTCTGTATCTCTCCTTTTCTCCGTCTCACTCGTCTGTATCTCTCCCTTTCTCCGTCTCAGTCTTTTCCTCAACTTTCTCCGCCTCACTCGTCTGTATCTCTCCCTTTCTCCGCCTCACTCTTCTGTATCTCTCCCTTTCTCCGTCTCACTCTTCTGTATCTCTCCTTTTCTCCGTCTCACTCGTCTGTATCTCTCCCTTTCTCCGTCTCAGTCTTTTCCTCAACTTTCTCCGCCTCACTCGTCTTTTTCTCAACTTCCTCCGCCTCACTCGTCAGTTTCTCTCCCTTTCTCCACCTCAGTCTTTTCCTCAACTTTATCCGCCTCACTCGCCTGTTTCGCTCCCTTTGGTTTCCTCATGTATCGCTATCTTTCTTTTTTATTTCTACCGTCTTTTCCTGTGTAACTTGCCTCTCTCTCATCTGTCTGCACCGTAAACTCGCAATGTTTACTGCCTGGAATGCTCAAACTTGATTGGCTGAGGGTTATCACGTGGGATGTCTTTACTCGCATGCAATTGTTCTGTGAGTTTCATCATCCGCTACACCACTACCATAAAGACTACAAAAGCTGTGCCAGTGAAAATAGAAGCGCCTAGTCCGGTTTAAAATCATAACCTTCTGTTTTGGCCATGGGCGTCAGTTTGGTTTGAAATGTGCTGGGGACAGACACACATTCGTAAGTGCATTTTCAGAAGTGCTGGGTACAATGACGCCTTCATTTTTTTTCCTCTTTCGCTCATGTCATGTTTTGAAAAAGACGATGTCCTGCTTACTAATGTAAATAAAATAAAAATGTAGCCTATACAAAATGTGATGACTCGTTTTATGAAGAAGAAAGCCTTAAGTTTTCAAAAATCATTATTAGACATAATGACCCACTATTCAGCTTCATAAGCTATGTTGACAATATGACATGACGTGGTTTAATGTAGCCTACCTAAATAATGATTACCAAATTTCTCTCTCATATTGCTCCTCATAACCACTGAAAACGGTTAAAAAACTCGAACCCAAAGTCCAATTATTATGCACGTTATCTGACATTAAGCGTTTCTGCTTCATATTTTCACTCCCCACGGTTCTCATGGGTTTTATATAGGCTACAAGTCTTAACAGGACTTGAGCGTATTTTCAGACAAAAATCTAAATAAATTCGGGGTGCGGTGCGGTGCGGATGTGACGCTCATGTAACATGGGTGGCGCTGCCAATAAAGCAACTAAAAGCTGTCACAAAGAACCAGCGAAAGTAATGATTATGAATAGGCCTATGTAAAATATAGCAGACATTTTAATTGTTTATTAATAAACAAGTGTTTTCTGTCAGTGTCGGATGGAAAGATGAAGTTATGAAGGCACGCAGTAGTGAAGGCACCAGAGAGAAATGCACACTAACGGATTACATAAGCAGAGAGCAGTCTGTTTTTTCTTTCGTTTTGAATTGTTCTTTTTTAAAAATTCAAGCTTTCTATAGATGTATTTATCAGGTCTGTGAGGCAAGTAGGCTTATGTTGAGTTTCGGTTCATTTATGAGACGCACTCCAGTTCAGTCACCGGCGCCTCCGTCATGATTATCTATTGTCTGTTATATAGCCTACTTATTACTTATTAAATCAATTGGTTGATGAAAAATTTATTAAAATTAAGATACAATTAATACAAAACGAAATTCACTTTAAAGAAAGGCTTTGTGCTTTCTATTTGAGGTCTGTGGACGTTTTAAAACAGTCTTTAAGTGCCGTTACAGAGCGGTCGCGTCTGTAACATTGTTTTTTCCTCATAAATGCGAACACGAAAAATAAAATGAAATAAAAATTAATATTTTATTGTTCTGTGGAGAGCCAACCCTTCTTCATCCGATGGGTAGCCTGCTATTACTTTTATTTGCGCAGTGTAATTCACAGAATTGATTGCTCTGCTACCAGCCTGTCACTGTGCTTGTGACTATTGCAAGCGAACAGCTGAGAAGTTATATTTATATTTACTTATTTATAATGAAACATTGATTAAAATTAAGATACAATTAATACAAAACGAAATTCACTTTAAAGAAAGGCTTTATGCTTTCTTTTGTTATTGTTTTTTGTTCAAAGGACTTAGTTTGTGGACAAAACGCCTATGGTTTTGGCTGTAGGTCCGGGTCCGTATTGGACGGCTTCTGGGTCCGGACCCGGACCGCGGTCCGCCTGTTAGTGACCTTTGGTCTAGGGCGTAGATCTCTTTCTGAACACGGTCAGCCAGCCCATGCAGGAACATGTCCCACTGCGCCTCCTCGTTCCAATGGCACTCTGCGGTCAGTGTGCGAAACTCGATGGAGTACTCCAATACGGATCGGTCTCCTGGCTGGAGGATGGCGAATAGCCTGGCAGCCTCTCTACCCGCCACCGCACGGTCGAAGACTCTCTTCGTTTCTTCGGAGAGTGCCTGGAACGAGGCGCAGCAGAGATCTTGGTTCTCCCACTCCGCTGTTCTCCAGAGAGCCGCTCATCCAGTCAGCAGGGTCAGCACGAAAGCCACCTTCGAATACTCGCTGTTAAAAGTCAGCGGTTGCAGAGAGAAATACATAGAACACTTAGTTAAGAATGATCTGCAATAATTGGGTTCACCTGAATAATCTTGGCTGATGACTCGGATCCATGGAAGTGGGCTGAAAGGGCGGTGTGGGCGGCGCAGCGGGACTCTTCAGTTGGAGCTGTCGGGTGAGCTTGGACACCTGTGCCACCAGAGCTTGCACAGCATGACCTGTGTTCGAAATGTGTTCTTCCTGTTGATCCATGCGTGCAATACTGCGCGAAATGAATTCACTCAAACCTGTTGAACTCGCTGCATCCATACTGTGGTCAGATCATTCTGTCACGATAATAAATGGAGGATACAAGATGCAAGTAACAACAGTTTATTTATAAATAAAGTGTAGTGCAAAGTCCAAGCAGTCTGGTGCAGGGATGGCTGCTCTGAGTGGCGCAGGGATGTCGACAGGCAACCCGCTCGGTGATGTCAGAAGTGCAGAGAAAATCCACGAGAATCCAGCATGCAGAAATAAACTCCAGATGAACAGTAATCCCAGGGCAAAATATAAAACAACAAGAACAAGAGATCAACACAGGCAAGGTAGCAAAGAGAACTGGAAGCAGGACAGGACACTGGGAATACTCACAACGATCTGACAACACAAGACACCAAACAATGAACATAAGCGCGGCTGATAGGCAACAGCTGGCACTAATAATTACGGTGATTGGCAATCACCCTGACACACACACTGACATACAGGCAGAAAGAGAGACAGTGAATTCATGAACCGTGACATATAATTCCTCTTTACATGCTTTTTAAATTATATATAGGTGAAAAATAGTAATAATATACACCAAAGTATATATTATAAATACAAATCTATAATATACACCCCCGATAAAAAGTTTGGGATTGTTACGTTTTTTTAAAAATATTTTTGAAAGAAGACTTAACTTATTTGATCAAAGATACAGTAAAAACAGTAATATTGTGGAATGTTATTACTAATTAAAAGAATTGTTTTCTATTTTAATATGTTTTAAAATGTAAAATAATAATCTGGAATGTATGGAGGTGTTTTTATCTGGACTTTTTGATTAACAGAAAGATTGAAATAGAAATATGAAATGAAAAATAGAAATGTGAGTTATTTTAAATGATTTAAAATAGACATGTTTATTAACATTTTAAATGTCTTTACTGTCGTTTTAAAAAATTACTGCACATTTACAAAGTGGGAAAGAGAGCATAACTATATCATACTTACTGACATCCAAAAAAAGCAAGATTTGAAATGAACTCGTGACTTTAACAAAGATGTAAATCAGGACAGGCCTAATCTGGGGATTCAACATATTCTTTGAGGTGACGTGGTTACACGTTACTAACATGTACTTACTATAGTAATAACAAATTGTGCATAATTACAAGTAACTAACCCTAAACCAAACCCGGTAATCACTTTATTTTAGTGTCTTTGTTACATATGTTACATGTACTTACCATAGTAATAACAGTAAATTATGCATAATTACATGCAACTAACCCTCAACCAAATCCTAATCCTACCCTAACCCTATACTATAGTAAGTACATTAATATAGGGTTAGGGTAGTTAATTAATATTACTCAGTACTCAAATGTATAATTACACTGTAACGATGACACCTTAAAATAAAGTGGGTTACACTTTATTTTACAGTGTCATTGTTACAGTGTAATTATATATTTAAGTACTGAGTAATATTAATTAAGTGCATGTACTTACTACAGGGTTAGGGTAGGATTAGGGTTTGGTTGAGGGTTAGTTGCATGTAATTATGCATAATTAACTGTTATTACTATTGCAAGTAAATGTAACATATGTAACAAGGACACTGTAAAATAAAGTGTTACCATAAAGTGTAACCCCAAACCCTAACTGTGACTCTATATAGGAAGTACATGTAGTTAATTGATATTACTCAGTACTTACTAAAGTACAATGTCACTACATCACCTTAAAATAAAGTGTAACCTAAATATGATTATTTTTTCACTGAAAGCCAATTAAAAACATTGAAAAAAGCACTGATCCATGTTTTAGAGGTAGCATCACAGTAGTAAAAAAAAAACCTTTTCAAGAGTTTCAGGAAAGGAAGAACAAACTGAAAACTGAAACCTCTAGTTTGTAAAAAACTATTCCACTATGTTTTTATCCTCAACAGGATTTTGTATCAATTCTCTTTAATTTTCGAGTCATCAGATGGAAATTTAAAAAGCTCAAGATCACCTAAGGCTGAAAACACTGAAAATCCCCAACAATAGGCTTACAATGCTTCAAAACTTTGTAAACCATATTATTACACTTATTGGTTAATCAATTTAATGGATCCTTGCTAAATTAATGTATCAGTTGCTTTAAAAAAAGATTAAATTAAAGGTAAATTCATTCTACCATTTTAATAGTGTAAATATAATAATAGACCTAATTATAATAAACAGAATAATAACCAACATTAATATTCAGGGAAGACGATTAGACAATATTTTATCAAGAGGGGGGTGTCAGGGACCTGGATGATGGATAATAATGATGATTTGCACAGGATATTAGACAGATTCATAATTCCTGATTCTGAGTGTTTTCTCTCCATCAGATTCCCATCGGTTCACTCTGGATCTGAACACAGTGAATAAACTTCTCCTTCTGTCTGAGAAGAACAGAGTGATTACTAACACTGACAGAGACCAGCCGTATCCTGATCATCCAGACAGATTTGATGTGTTTCCTCAGGTTTTGTGTAGAGAGAGTGTGTGTGAACCCTGTTGCTGGGAGATTGAGTGGAGTGGGAGATCTGTGTGTATATCAGTGTCATACAAGAGCATCAGCAGGAAGGGACGGAGTAATGAGTGTCGGTTTGGACTTAATAATCAGTCCTGGTGTTTGATCTGTGCTTACTCTGGTTACTCATTCACACACAATAACATAAAGACTGAACTCCCTGTAAAGTCCATCAGCAGGAGAATAAGAGTGTGTGTGGATCACAGCGCAGGAACTCTGTCCTTCTACAACGTCTCTGACACAGTGAGCCTCATACACACAGTCCAGACCACATTCACTCAACCGCTCTATCCTGGGTTTAGGGTCCTTTCTGGATCATCAGTGAGACTGTGTTAATGAATGAGAATAGACTGATGAGAGATTCTACCCATAATGCTTTTTGAGCTGCATGATAAATCAGTAACAGTGAGATGTTATAGAGTCTCTTATTTTCTCTTCATTACATTAATAACACAGCTGACCTTCTGTCAGTGAAATAACATGTCAGAATAAATGTGTGTAATGAATCCTCATATAGACAGTAAGATCAGTGTGTGTGTGTGTGGTAGAGCTTAGATTCTCTGCCCGAGCCCGGACTTGATCCGTCCCCACCTCACCCCACCTCACCTCACCTCACCTGCGGGCCGATATTTCCCGCCACTATACTCGGGCTTGACATATACTATGCTTGATCAAGCATCATTACTTTATTAGCCTAATTGGGTGGGGAGTAAGCTATGCCATTATATATATTTTTAGCAAAGTAGGCCTAAGAAACAAATGTGTACAAAGTTGCACAAGTTAGGCTACAAAGTTACAAAATGCAACACGTCATGTGTCACGTGCAGCGTCTCCTCCACTCGCACGCATCACACTGGGCCTGCTGTGCTGTACTGTGTAGCTTAAGTGCAACATGGAGCTTGAAGATGTAAAGAAAAAAAAGAAAAACAGGAGAATTAACTTTGAGCAAGTTTGGAGGAAAGTCGGAGGTATGGAACCATTTTAAACAAGTCGTGGGCAGTGACAACATATGTGTTGGCTTTGTCGAGTGCAATAAGTGCGGCACGCTGCTCGCCTACGACAGCAACAAAATGGGACTTTGACGATGAACAGACACATGAAGCATGCCATGACAGAAAGGATGATAGTCAGCCTTCAATGTCCTCTTTTGTTACTTCTCCAGTCCTAGGCCATCCAAAGTTCATTCTTGTTCATTTTCTGTGTTCATCATTGTTTTTTTACGTTTCTTCATTCGGATCCATTTGCGATCCATTCTATTCTGAATAAACAAACAACGCAGTTTACATGATTCGTCCTTGTTGCATTATTCATTAAGATAATTCTAAACAGATTTCAATAGTTGAAACAACTCGGATTTGTAGTTGAAAACGTTAGTTATGACGGCCCACGTATTAAAAAATAGTCTTTTAGGTTTAAATCGGGCTCAGGCTCATAATTACAGTTAATGTGTCGGGCTAGCCGGGCTCGGGTAGGGTCGGGCTTGATTTTTTGGGCCCAATCTAAGTAGTGTGTGTGTGTGTGTGTGTGTGTGTGTGTGTAAATTACCTTTCAATTGAAAATGTATCGTTAAATAAATTTTCTTTGTAAAATTGATAAATGTCAGTTTATTTATAAATGTGAAATATATAAACCCAAATCCTCTGATCGCACTGTAAACCCTTGATCAGTGAAAGTATGAGCACAATTTTTCTGATCTAATCCAGTTTACTGTAAATAAAAAAGTGTAATGTTTCAATAGAGGCTGTCAAACACTCTCATTAGCTTCTTCTACATCTAGCAGCACATAGTTCATAGTTAAGCGACCCATGTGATCTCTACGATGACCTTTGACCTTCCTGAAAGATTAGCCAATCCCACTGGATTATGACCTCTGTCAGTATTTCTGTTAAAGAAACACGCTGTATCTGAAAAATTTAATTGAATTTCTGTCTTTGATCTGTTGTTCTTTGTTGTATTATTAAGTCAAGTCATCTTCATTTATATAGCGCTTTTAACTATGTAGATTGTTCCAAAGTGGCTTTACAGAGATACAAGGTTAGTTTAAAGTAACAGAGATTGTTGGCTTTATAGCAGTTCTTGAATAAAGTTATTTTCCAGCTAAAGTTAATTTGATTGACTCACTTCCGTCGCAACAATCATTAGTTATTAAATTAGGGGCTGCTAATACGACACCGTTTTAACAGGAAACTCTACACAGACTTTAAATGCAAAACCTGTGAGAACGCTGATGGCGTGCACATGCGTATTACGAGTTCAGTCTATTGGTATGCGTGTTTTAATATATGTGCGCAGGTTTGTAATTCCCTACAAACCAAGCCTTAAAAAACTGCTAGTCTGGCCTTAACATTTTGATACAGAATTGTATCACTTCAGGGTAGATATGCAAACCAAATTTTCCCGACAACGCTTTATCTGTAGAGTGGAAAAGGGATCCTCCATACGGAGAAACTAGTTGACACTTTAGCACCCTGCTATGACATCGGGTCCAGGCGCAGGTCCTTCATCAGATCTGGATACAGCCTGGATCCGGCAGGCTGCGGGAAAACCTCGGGATAAACAAAAAGACTAAAATTAGCATAGATGCCATTCTTCTTATGATGTAACGAGTACATCAGGATTTATGGGAAGTGTTCCCGGTTACGGCTGACCTGATCTATGCAGCCTAACATTGAATAATAGAAGTCTATAATGTCTTATGTGAAAGCTAGGTCAAAGAGATGTGTTTTTAGTCTAGCTTTGAACTGACAGAGTGTGTCTGCTTCCTGGACAATGGTAGGAAGACTGTTCCAAAGTTTTGGTGCTAAATAGGAAAAGGATCTACCGCCAGCAGTTGATTTTGATATTCTAGGTATTATCAACTGGCCGGAATTTTGAGATCGCAATAGACGTGAAGGACTATAATGCGTTAAGAGCTCGCTCAAGTACTGCAGAGCTAAACCACTTAGTGATTTGTAAGTAATCAGCAATATTTAAAAATGTACAGTATATGATTTTTAATAGGGAGCCAATGCAGTGTTGACAGAACTGGGCTAATATGGTCATATTTCCTGGTTCTGGTAAGAACTCGAGCTGCTGCGTTTTGAACTAGTGTAACGTCAGACGGGTGGTGAAAGAAAGATGATGATCCACGATATACAAAAATACTCTATAGTTTATTTACAAAGGCAAAACTCGAAACAGTGAGCGTGTGCACAAACATACACTAACACTCAACAATAACCGACAACTGAATACTGAACAGAAGGAACTTAAATACACAAGATGATTAGACAGATGATGACATGACAACAGGTGATGGTGATACTGATGAGTGAACACAGGTGATGACGGTAATGATAATGACAATGATGAGGAAGATGATTAGCTAAACAGGTGAATGAACGGAACTAATGAAGATGATGATCTAATGAAAACAGAACAGAAGCAAACAAACTAAAAGTCCATGAAAACGTGACATAACTCCCCCCTCCCACTAGGCGTGGGTGGCCAGGATGGCCTCGATGACCAAGGTGGAGATGATGGACCCTCGGGCATCCAGGGCGGAGCTGAAGGACCCTTGGGCGTCCAAGGCGGAGATAATGGACCCTCGGGCGTCCAGGGTGGAGCTGAAGGACCCTCGGGCGTCCAGGGCGGAGCTGAAGGACCCTCGGGCGTCCAAGGCGGAGATGATGGACCCTCGGGCGTCCAGGGCGGAACAGGAGACCACCCCTCTGGCGGTCCTGGCGGATCGGGCTGGTCCGGAGGCCATGGCCGAACAGGAGACCACCCCTCTGGCGGTCCCGGGGGATCGGGCTGGTCCGGAGGCCATGGCGGGACAGGAGACCACCCCTCTGGCGGTCCTGGCGGATCGGGCTGGTCAGGAGGCGTATTGCACCCCCCCCCCCCCCCCCCCCCCCCCCCCCCCCCCCCAAAAAAAAAATTTCTTGGGGAGGCTACCCGGTATAGAGTCCTGGACCAGCGGGGAAGGCGGCTCTGGACTGGACAGGACCAGCGGCGAAGAGGACTTTAAGCTGGGCAGGACCAACGGCGAGAGGGCTCTGAGCTGGACAAGACCAGCGATGAAGAGGGCGTTGAGCTGGATGGGACCAGAAGCGAAGAGGACTCTGTGCTGGACGGGACCCGCGGTGAAGGCTCTGTGCTGGACGGAACCAGCGGTGAAGGCTCTGTGCTGGACGGGACCCGCGGTGAAGGCTCTGTGCTGGACGGGACCAGCGGTGAAGAGGGCTTTGAGCTGGGCGGAACCAGCGGCGAAGAGGGCGTTGAGCTGGGCGGAACCAGCGGTGAAGAGGGCTTTGAGCTGGACGGAACCAGTGGCGAAGAGGGCTCTGAGCTGGACGGGACCAGTGGCGAAGAGGGCTTTGAGCTGGACGGAACCAGCGACGAAGAGGGCTCTGAGCTGGACGGGACCAGCGGCAAAGAGGGCTCTGAGCTGGACAGGACCAGCGATGAGGGCTTTGTGCTGGACGGGACCAGCGATGAGGGCTTTGAGATGGACTGGACCAGCGATGAGGACTTTGAGCTGGACGGGACCAGCGATGAGGGCTTTGTGCTGGGCAGGACCAGCGATGAAGGCTTTGTGCTGTCGCTGTGAGCAGTCTCAGCGGGGCAGTCGCTGTGAGCAGTCTCGGCTGGGTAGTCGCTGTGAGCAGTCTCGGCTGGGCAGTCGCTGTGAGCAGTATCAACTGGGCAGACCCTTGCTGGCTCTGGCTCGACTGGGCAGACGCTTGCAGGTTCTGGTTCGACTGGACAGACGCTTGTAGACTCTGGTTCAGCTGGGCAGACACTTGAAGGCTCGATATCGTTCTGGATGAGGATGGGTGAGGAAGTGAAGATGACTGGTGGCTGTGGTTGATTAGGCTTGAGTGGGTTCTGGATGAATACTGGTGACGAAGTGAAGATGGCTGGTGGCTGTGGTTGAGTGGAGATGTCATGAGCTTCACCTACGGTGAAGGCTGAACCACTCAACCACAGCACGTGATTCAGGTAATGGGCGAAGGTTCCGGGAAAAGCTGTAGCTGGGGCTTGCTGGTGCAAATGATTGTCTAAACCCAGCCAAAAGATTGGGTTGATCTTTTACATCATTTTAATACATCATCTGCTTATCCCATCAGCGAGCTCCAGAAAGTCAGCGACATAATCCTCAAAAGATTGTTCATCTTGGAAACAGGTTAAAAGCGAGTGGGCTGGGTTTACCGGGGTGTGAAAGATTCCCATGCTGACTCAATTTGGTCGGTTATTCTGTAACGTCAGACAGGTGGTGAAAGAAAGATGATGATCCACGATATACAAAAATACTCTATAGTTTATTTACAAAGGCAAAACTCGAAACAGTGAGCGTGTGCACAAACATACACTAACACTCAACAATAACCGACAACTGAATACTGAACAGAAGGAACTTAAATACACAAGATGATTAGACAGATGATGACATGACAACAGGTGATGGTGATACTGATGAGTGAACACAGGTGATGACGGTAATGATAATGACAATGATGAGGAAGATGATTAGCTAAACAGGTGAATGAACTAAACTAATGAAGATGATGATCTAATGAAAACAGAACAGAAGAAAACAAACTAAAAGTCCATGAAAACGTGACAACTAGCTGTAGTTTGCTTATTAAGCGTGCAGGGCAACCACCCAATAGAGCATTACAATAATCTAGCCTTGAGGTCATGAACGCATGACCCAGAGTCCTGCATGGGTCCGATTTTGTTAGACTCGAGGCCCAGAGAGAAGGAAATGAAAAGTGGAATAAAGTCGTTATTTTTTTTTTTTTTAGCGCACAAAAAGTATTCTCGTCGCTTGATAAACTTAAGATTAAGCCACTGTAGTCACTTGGACTATATTAACGATCTCTTTAATAACTTTTCTGGGCCAGCAAGTTTCAGTCCCTTAGAAGCCTATGGAGGAGTGAGACAGCGCTCAGATTTAATCAAAAATATCTTAATTTGTGTTCCGAAGATGAACGAAGGTCTTACGGGGTTGGGACAACATGAGGGTGAGTAATTACTGACAGAATTTTCATTTTTGGGTGAACTATCCCTTTAACACAAGGACAACTTCAGCCGAAGCTGTCAAAAGGCCGGTACATGAAGAACATGGCAAACGTTACCACAAAACTGAGTAGCCTTATAACATTTTACCAATCGAACAGACGCGGCTACAACACTATATCTGCCACGCAATTGATCTAGCCTACATCTGACAATTTTGGGTTTAAACATGCCCTGCACACCACACATACTTAACAGTGTTAAATTTGAAAAATACTGTTCGATAGAACTGCTTGGTTTGTTACCACAGTTATCTACGTGCTTCCTCAGTGATGAAGTTCCACATTTGCGGCTATCCAACACGAAAATGCATGCAGCAAAGCCTTTCACAATATTTTCTTCAGATAACTCCAAATTTCTCCCACACACTGGACTTGATTTTTGATGACGTATTGTCAACAACTTTACAATCTCCACTAGCTATTCTTTTCTTCAACTCCTCAGCATCCATCTCGACGACTGCAAGCAGATCGCGCGCGCCGTTATGAGGAATTTTTACAAGTGAAAGTAGCCTATACGTTATAGATTCCTGGGAGGGCGTGGCGCGTGGGCACAAATAAACTGATGTGGATTTTAATACAGGCATATTTTTGTAGATGTGTTCCTAAAAATATGCATATATTTTTACGTTTACATGTGATTGTTTTAAACCCGTGTTTAGACCCGTGTTTCCCCCTTGTCCGACCCGACCCGCACCCGTATCCGACACAGTTGGATATTTCTCAACCATTTGAGCAAAATTTGCGGGTCAAAAACCCGTGCAGGACTCTAGCATGAACTAATTGTTCCGCATTTGTCAATGAGAGCATATGGCGTAATTTAGATATATTTTTAAGATGGAAAAATGCGGTTTTACAGATACTAGACACGTGACTTTCAAATGAAAGATTGATATCAAAGAGCACACCCAGGTTCCTAACCGACTTAACAGAGCAGCCATCAAGTGTTAAATAGTATTCTAGGTTATTACGTGAGGAAGGTTTTTGTCCAATAATTAGAATCTCTGTTTTTTCAGTAGTAGGAAATTACTGGTCATCCAGTTTTTTATATCAGCTATGCATTCCGTTAATTTTGTGAATTGGTAGTTTTCGTTAGGTTTTGAAGAAATATAGAGCTGAATATCGTCGGCATAACAGTGAAAGCTAATGCCATGTTTCCTAATATGATATCTCCCAAGGGTAGCATGTACAGAGTGAACAGCAGTGGTCCTAGTACTGAGCCTTGTGGTACGCCATACTGAACTTGTGATCGACAAGACATCTCTTCATTTACTGCTACAAACTGATAACGGTCAGATAAGTATGATTTAAACCATGCTAATGCAATTCCACTAATGCCAACATAATTTTCAAGTCTATTTAAAAAAATGTTGTGGTCAATAGTGTCAAATGTAGCACTAAGATCGAGTAACACCAATAGAGAGATACAACCATGATCGGATGATAAGAGCAAATCATTTGTGACTCTAATGAGAGCTGTCTCAGTACTATAGTACGGTCTAAATCCTGACTGAAAATCCTCACAGATATCATTTCTTTCTAAAAAGAAACATAGTTGTGAGGATACTGCCTTTTCTAGTATCTTTGACAGAAAGGGTAGATTCGAGAACGGCCTGTAATTGACTAATTCTGTAGGATCAAGTTGCGTTTTTTTAACAAGCGGTTTAATCATAGCCAGCTTAAAGGCTTTTGGTACGTATCCTAGAGACAAAGATAAATTGATGATATTAAGAAGAGGATCTATGACTTCTGGGAGCATCTTTTTCAGTAGCTTAGTCGGAATAGGGTCTAACATACATGTTGTTGATTTAGATGAATTAACGAGTTTGCAAAATTCTTCCTCTCCTATAGCAATAAATGAATAAAATTTTTCCTTAGGGAGACTAAAATGCACTCCCTGATGCGATACTGTAGTAGACGATTGCATAGTTATAATTTTGTCCCTGATATTATCAATCTTATAAGTGAAGAAGTTCATAAAGTCATTACTCCTTTGTTGCTTAGAAACTTCTGGGCTTGAAGCTTTATTTTTCGTTAGTTTAGCCACTGTTTCAAATAAATACCTAGGGTTTTATTTATTTTCTTCTAATAGGGTTGAAAAATAAGCAGATCTAGCAGCTTTTAAGGCCTCTCTGTAAGCAATCGAACTCTCTTTCCATGAAACGCGAAATACCTCTAGTTTTGTTTTCTTCCAGTTGCGCTCCATTTTTCTGGCTGCTCTCTTAAGGGCCTGAGTGTGCTCGTTGTACCACGGCATTGGACTATTTTCTTTAATCTTCTTTAAGCGCAACGGAGCAACTGTGTCTAAAGTGCTGGAAAAGTGAGAGTTAAAAGTTTCTGTTGCAATATCGAGTTCTTCAAAGCTATGCGGGATGCTGATATGATGAAACTAATTAGGAAGATTATTAATAAAGCAATCTTTAGTAGCAGAAGTGATAGGTCTAACATATTTATAACACGGAGTCGGCTTTGCAGCCTTGGCTAAATGTAATTTACATGAGATTAGATAATAATCTGAGATGTCATCGCTCTGCTGCAGAATTTCAACGGCATCAACATTTATTCCATGTGATAATATTAGATCTAGAGTATGATTACGACAATGAGTAGGTCCTGACACATGTTGTCTAACTCCAATAGAGTTCAGAATGTCTTTAAATGCCAAACCCAATGCATCTTTTTCATTATTTATATGTATATTAAAAACACCAACAATTAGTACTTTATCTACAGCCAATACTAACTCTGATAGAAAGTCAGCAAATTCTTTGATAAAATCTTTATGGTGCCCTGGTGGCCTGTTGATGTACTTACACTATATATTTCTACATTAAGCACCAACACTTCAAAAGAATTATATTTAAAACTAGATTTCTTAGTGATTTAGAAAATATTACCATAAATTACAGCAACACCTCCCCCTTTGCCTTTCAGACGAGGTTCATGTTTATAACAGTAATCTAGCGGGGTGGACTCATTTAAAGTAATGTAATCGTTTGGTTTTAGCCAGGTTTCTGTCAAACACAGCACATCTAGATTATAGTCAGTTTAGTCAGTTTAGCCAGTCTGTCTGCTTCCTGACCTGAGCCCCAGATTGTCATGTTTTATCTCTAAGACTATGAGCCAAATTACTAGAGAGAAGAGCAGCACCATCCCAGGAGGGATGAATACCATCTCTTTTCAACAGGTCAGGTCTGCCTCAAAAACTTTTCCAATTGTCTATGAATTCTATATTATTTTGCGGACAGCCATTGAGTGAACACAATCTACTGACTATCTCATCACTCCTGCGAACAGGAAGGGGGCCAGAGCAAATTACAGTGCCTGACATCGTACTTGCAAGTTCACACACCTCTTTAATATTAATTTTGGTGATCTCCGACTGGCGGAGTCGAACATCATTTGTCCCGATGTGAATAATAATCTTAGAGAATTTACGATTAGCATTTGCCAGCACTTTTCAATTTGCTTTGATGTCAGGCGCTCTGGCTCCCAGCAAACATGTGACTATGGTGGCTGGTGTCTCTATTTTCACGTTCCATTTAATAGAATCGCCAATAACTAGGGCACATTCAACAGGATTCTCAGTGGGTGTTTCACTGAGTGGGGAGAACCTGTTTAATGTTGTTATCGGAAACGGAAGAGTGGCGTTTTGTCCCGCGACTAGAGCGTCTCACCGTCACCCAGTTTCCCTGCTGCATGGGCTCTGTGGCCGGACCGAACAATGTAAAGAGTTCACTAAGCTAGTCGCATCCAAAGCAGTATCTAAAGCACTTGCATTCTTACTATCCTCAATTAAAGTTTGGATGCGTATCTCTAGTTCTGAAATCTTCCCCGTCAGCTTTACTATCTCCCTGCATTTATCACATGTTGCATGAGGTGCAAGTAACAATAAGAGGAGAAGATGACATGACTTACCGTGTTTGTTGACTGATCCTACTCCCCTAAGTTGTTTGATGGACCTGTAAAAGGCGCGAGAAAAATAAATAAATAAAGAGCGCGTGGATGGCACGCTAACAGGCTATCGAATTACTAGGGTGTTGTGCTAGCAATAACGATTTAGTTTGAAGTTAGCAATGTCAGGTTAATGTGTAATGTTGAGTAAGTTATATTTAACAGTATAAACAACAAGGAATGATAGTAAATAATGATTCAAAACAGAAAGATATACAAAGCTTTTCAGACGCACACCAACGCAAACAGCAGCAGAAGCAACGAGGCAGACCAATTATTACACCATTCCTCTAACACTGACCGACAGGAACACAATGATATCATCACTGACTCTCTCGCATATCATTATTTGACTTTATTAACCACTATCAGTCCAAAAATAAATATACAGTATACAGAAATTCAACTTACATAAGGCTACAATGATAAATGAGACAATATTGACCTGCAAACATGTTCAATAATAATGTATATGAAATGTTTGTTAACGTTGTGATATATATATATATATATATATATATATATATATATATATATATATATATATATATATATATATATATATATATTAACAAACAATTGATATTATATAATTGAACACATTTTTAGGTCTTCTATCATTTAGCCTAGATACAGAATATATCCAACAGGTTTCTTTTTTTTTCTTACTGGCTGAATGAATGTTTTGTGCCCAAGATTTAATTAGATTGTTTTAAAGATTCATGGATACATTTCTCTCTGGTTTTGTTTGGCAGCTGTAGTACATTTTATGATTATAAGAAGAACATTACAACAAAAAAAAAAAAGGAAAACTGTTTTAAAGCAGAATTTAAAATCACGAAATTAAAAATAAATAATGTAATATAATTAATAAATATAATTAAATAATAATAACAGATACACTTTTACCTGGTAAGATGAATGTGAGCTTAGTAACTGGCCTGCAGTATATTAGCCTACATTTTATGTAACCATTAACTGTGACCTGAAGACTTCACTCGTCACTCCTAATTCCAGTGTGCCAGAAGCTGTGAAGAGTGTCAAGGTGTTTTTGTGGCATTGCAGAGGTGAAGGCTTCTTTCTGGCAACTCGACTTCTTGAAGTAAACTTCTGATCAGAGAAATTTGGGTGATTTCTGTTATCATTATGATCAGGGACATTTGGGTGATTTCGGTTATCATTATGATCAGGGACATAATGACATTTGGGTGATTTCGGTTATCATTATGATCAGGGACATTTAGGTGATTTATGTTACATTTGAGTGATTTCTGTTATCATTATGCTCAGGGACATTTGGGTGATTTCTGTTATCATTATGATTTAAAAAGGAGCCAAATAACTATGTGATAATAAATGGCTTCATATGATCACTATCCTTAAATATCTATCCAAAATCAATGCCAAAATTTCACAATTTCTGCCAGGGTGTGCAAACTTTTGAGCACAACTGTATCATGGCTTGTGTGTCACATGCTGAATAATAAAAAGACCAAACTCAGTCAGTATAACTCAGTTTTGAACATTTACAGCACTTTAAAAAAGAACATTACTGATAATCCTGATAGAATTATTCAATCTATCTCACACGAGTTTCAGGTTCATGAGTTCAGGAGAAGAAACACTCTTCTTTGATCAACTTCTGATGCTTCATTTACAACTGAGCTTGACAGAAGATGTGAAAGATACAATAGACGTTTATTTAGTGTTCGATTTGTGTCTTTGATTTGTGTCGCTTATAGACATTCAAACAGTTTGTTATGGGTCTTAATGTGGAAAAACAACTGCCTCATTCATGGATTTATTCACTGAATATTTATGTTCAGGTATGTTAATATGTATTATGATCATATTTTGTTTATAAAAAGTATTTTCATGACCATCTGCATTGTAGTTATTGTAGCCTCCATATTTTTGTTAAATACTCTTGTATAATTAAGTGATAGAAATGAATGTTTTTTCACCATTAAGAAGGTGATTTGGGTTTTAAATGTTACACAAAATAATGTTGACTGAAATATTTTTTATAATTTAATGTGTGACATGTAACAACTACTACATAACTAGTAAACTAGTACTAGTAAATGACTAGTTGAATAAAGTTGTTATTTTTGTTTGTTTTTTGCGCACAAAAAGGATTCTCATTTTTGGGTGAACTATCCCTTTAATATGCAAATAGCTACAAATGTGGTTTAAAGTTAAAAATACACTTTAAAAGCAGTATATTACTTAATTCCATATTATGTGTGACTAAAATCTTATTTCAAGATATAAGGCAATTTAATTTAAGTAATGATAAATAAAAACAATTTATCACAATATATTTTGGATATTTCATTTTTGTTATTGAAAATAAAAACAAAGCACCAAATTACACCCAACAGGACAAATACAGAAGATAAAGAACAGAAATTAAATTAAGTTTTTCAGGTACAGTAGGTTTCTTTAACATGTAGAAATACTGACAGAGGTCATAATCGAGTGGGACTGGCTCACAAAAACATGGTTTTATCATATCAGGCTACTTTCTAGATCAAGGCAAGGCAAGGCAAGGCAAGTTTATTTATATAGCACATTTCATACACGATGGCAATTCAAAGTGCTTTACATAGAAGAAATTAAAATAATAACAAGAAATAAGAATAATTAAAACAGTTAAGAAGAATATAAAATAAAATACAGTACAGTACAAACAGTCGGACGAACATAGGCACAGTGCTCATTCATTAAATGCATAGCTAAACAGATGTGTTTTGAGTCTGGATTTGAAAGTGACTACTTGTAGGAGCACGTCTGATCTCCTCTGGAAGCTGGTTCCAGCTGCGGCTGGCATAATAGCTAAAAGCGGACTCGCCATGCTTAGAGTGAACCCTTGGTATTTCTAGCTGATATGATCCTAGTGATCTGAGTGATCTGTTGGGTTTATATTCAGTGAGCATATCTGCAATATATTGAGGTCCTAGGCCATTGAGTGATTTATATACCAGTAATAATACTTTAAAATCAATCCTAAATCTAACTGGGAGCCAGTGTAAAGACCTGAGGACTGGTGTGATATGTTCATATTTTCTGGTTCTGCTCAGAATCCTGGCGGCAGCGTTCTGTATGAGCTGCAACTGTCTTATGGTCTTTTTGGGAAGGCCAGTGAGGAGTCCATTACAATAATCCACCCTGCTGGTGATGAAAGCATGAACAAGTTTCTCTAAGTCTTGTCTGGAAACAAAGCATCTAATTCTTGCAATATTTTTCAGATGATAGTATGCTGATTTAGTTATTGCTTTGACATGACTACTGAAACTAAGGTCTGACTCTAGTGTCACACCAAGATTCCTGACTTGATGTTTAGTTGTTTGACCCCTAGAGTGAAGGTATGCGTTCACCTTGAGAACTTCATCTTTGTTTCCAAACGCAATGACTTCAGTTTTGTCTTTGTTTAACTGAAGAAAGTTTTGACACATCCAACTATTGACTTCGTCAATGCATTGGCACAGGGAGTCAATGGGGCTGTAATCGTTAGGCGATAGGGCTAAGTAGAGCTGTGTGTCGTCTGCATAGCTGTGGTAAGCAATTTGGTTCTTTCTCATTATTTGGCTCATTGGGAGCATATACAGGTTGAACAGGAGTGGCGCAAGAATTGAGCCTTGAGGGACTCCGCATGTCATGGATGTCCACTCAGACTTATGATCTCCTATACTCACATAATAACCTCTCCCATCTAAGTATGACCTGAACCATTGTAGGACTATCCCAGAAAGCCCCACCCAGTTTTCCAGCCAGTCCAGAAGTATGTTATGATCGACAGTGTCAAATGCAGCACTAAGGTCGAGTAGTACCAGCACTGATAATTTGCCTGAATCAGTATTTAAGCGAATATCGTTTATTATCTTTATGAGCGCTGTCTCTGTGCTGTGGTGCGGTCGGAAACCAGATTGAAAATTGTCAAAGTATCCATTTGAGCATAAGAATTTGTTCAGCTGATTGAAGACAACTTTTTCAATGATCTTGCCTATGAAAGGAAGATTTGAGATCGGCCTATAGTTGCTTAATATGGTCTTATCCAGATTGTTCTTTTTCAGGAGGGGTTTGACAACTGCAGTTTTCAGGGAGTTTGGAAAACTCCCAGAGCGAAGTGAGGCATTTACCACTTCTAGAAGATCTGCTTCTAAACTGTTTAACCCCTTGCTCATCACCCCCAATTTTGGCAAGTGCTGCATACATGAAATGCCCAAAATAAAAAGGTTACTGCTCATAAGTAATTCTGAATAGAAACATAACACACATACATTTAGAAAGCCAACCCTTGAGAGTTTATAGTTCAAGACTCAAAATTAACCAGACTGTTATTAATATTGAGATATATAAGCTCAAACATATTTTGAACTAAAATAATCTGGGATCACCAGTGATCCCTGTCAGGTAAGGGGTTAACACACTTTTGAAAAATGATGTGGGAAGTGTGTCAAGAGCGCAGGTTGATGTTTTAAGGTGCTGTACGGTTTCTTCCAAAATTTTGCCATCAATTTCTTTGAAATCAGACATAGTAACTACTTTCTCAGGTGGTCTGATCTGACTGACCCCAGAGCAACTCAAGGATGTGCTGATCACCTTTCTGATATTATTGATTTTCTCAGAGAAGAAAGAAGCAAACTCACTGCACTTCAGATCAGGACAACCAGCATGAACCACTGAACAAAGAAACTCCAACAATTCTGGACATTTACAGTAATGATGTGATTCATCTGGACTGATTTCAGAGTTCAGGTCACAGTTTTCCTTCTTTCATACCTTATATATTTTTTAGTTATCTGGATTGAACTGATGATGATTTGACTCAATCTTGTTGTTTTATCTCAGAGTTGTTAGAATGTCAGCTGCTTCATCTACAACCGTTGCATACGCCACTTCCTACTCATAAGTTGTGATTTTTAAAACAAACTTGATGGGAAAATTTGCGCACCTGAAAAAACGGAAACTGCATAGTGTGCCTTTAAAGGGATACTCCACTTTTTTTGGAAATAGGTTCATTTTACAACTGCCCCAGAGTTAAACAGTTTTACCGTTTTCGAATCCATTCAGCCGATCTCCGGGTCTGGCGGTACCACTTTTAGCATATCTTAGCATAGATCATTGAATCGGACAAGACCATTAACATCTTTCTCAAAAAAATGACCAAAGAGTTAGGGTGGGGTTAGGGTTAGGGTTAGGGGTTAGATATTTTTCCTATTTAAAACTTGAATCTTCTGTAGTTACATCATGTTCTAAGACCGACGGAAAATGTAAAGTTGCGATTTTCTAGGCTGATATGGCTAGGAACTATACTCACATTCCTGCGTAATAATCAAGAAACTTTGCTGCCGTACCATGAGTCCAGCAGGCGTAATGATACACACAAACTTAGTCCCGGTCACGTTGGAAGTTACCGAGCTGGGGACTATTTTCAGGCGCTGCGTCATATGATTACGCTTGCTGGACTCATGGTACGGCAGCAAAGTTTCTTGATTATTACGCAGGAATGAGAGTATAGTTCCATATAGTATAGAGTGGCATTTCATACTGTAGATCCATCCCTCAGACTATCACTCTGATCCCTTACCTTGAGATGCACCTATAGATTGGATTTATTTTTCTTTCTGTTAATTATTCTCATTTTAAAACATGACAGAGTGTCCAAACACAGAAGAACTCCTGGTAAAGCAACTGAGATCCACGTGACACTATTATAAAGATGGCGATTATTAAAGAGGAGAGTGAAGCCATGAAGATCGAAGAAGCATTCAGAGTGAAACATGAAGATTGAAATGTAAAGAGGAGGTGAACTCAGAAAACGAGGAGAGGATCTAAGTGGAGATTTACTAATAAACAATAACAAAATACAAAACAAAAAGAACTTAGAATCTAAACTAAACACAAGGAGAACAAAACTGAGAGACTTCCAAACATACATCCATGGAAGGACAATAACCGATAATGAACACAGGTGTAGATATACACAGAGGGTAACAAGCTAACAAGACACACCTGGGGCCTGTACCATGAAGGTAGCTGAACAAACTCGGGGTTACAGGATTAGTTTTGAGTTGACAAAACCAAACCGATGCAATCAGGCTTTATTGGTACCATGATGCAGCTCATCAACTTTCTCTGTCAACTCAGGCTTTGATCCTCAAGCTATGATTACTCCACGCGCGCGTGCACATAAAAGAGTGACGTCGACACTGAACAACCAATCGCGGGTAGAGCGAGAGCGATATATTTCTCTGTGGAGGAGCAAGAGATAATCATTCAGAATTACAATAAATTTAAATATGTATTTCAAGCTCGAAACAACACGGTCTCTGCTGCCAAAGCAAGAGAAGACTGTTGGAGAAAGATTGCTGATTGTTAATGTGTAAGTTAAACAAATACGTTCTATATTTATGTAAAATTATGTATATATGTAGGCTATGTGTAGCCTATGTGTAATATAGCCTATAGCCTATTTTTATAATATATAAAAAATGTGCATGTATGTACTAAGAAAGATTAATATTCATTGATTTTTAGATGCAACCCCAACTCCAAATGTTCTTGGCAGCAGATAAAGACAAAATATAAAAATAATAATTCAAAGTGGTGAGTATTTACCACAACCTTTTATTACTTTTGTGAACATTTTATCACAAACACTTGTTTGCAGAAAACAGAAATAAAGAGTTAAATTCAGAAAACCAGAATACACTGGCGGAGGAGTTGGCTCTGAGTAGGCAATAAGGGACGGCCGATTATGGATGGGATTACAGGTGCTGTACAATCTGACCCTGGTGCTGGCTCCTCTAAGCAAGTAACACTGGGTACGTGTGCAATACATGAATACTTTTTTAAGTTTTAAATATGGCTGACTGTATGTTCTGCAGAGGGAAATACAGTGTCTCTGTTTAAGCCAGCACACATGCACACAGTCTCCCACACAGAGGTCAGTATGCAGCAGACAGAACACCAAACATAACCTGCTTTACAACAGTTATGCTTTACATTGGCCTATTTTATTTATTAGGGTGGAGGAAATGATGAAGACACTCTGTCTGTGTGTTCTCAGACAGTTGCTGATGGGAATGCACTGGGCTTTTTATTATGGCAAACATTTGAATGTGTGGCATAAAAAAGGGACTGGCCCTTACACATCTCTTTTATTGTAGGATTTTTCACAACCTGCCCCAGAAACTGAGGCCTCTACCTCAATGGGCTTCAGAACAAATGTGTAAGGATTTAAAAACCCTTGACATAAATTATAGTCAGTCCTGTGTTTGTAGGAAGTCAAGGAACTTGTTGTGATTTTGATGAGCCTCCAGAAAACTTGTAATGATCATGTTTGTGGTGGAATTATGTTTCAGGTGGAAAAAGACTCAGTCAGGGCCCTGTACAAAAGGAGTCTTGAACTAGACTGTTCACTAAAGGAGTCTTGAACTAGACTGCACACTAAAGGATACTGTGAGCTGCTCCAAACAAAAAACAGCTGGATAAAACTGATATATATATATATATATATAAAACTTATTTAACCAAGTAATACTTTACTATGAATATTTATTAATGCAATTTTCTCTTGCTCTCTTTCTCCCTCCCATCCCACAAAACCAATAAAACAGTGTGAGACCTATCTGCAGTTTCAATGTGCTTTTATTAAGTGTAATATTGTATGGTGATTGCATCTACATCTGCACCAGCTGGGTGGTCAAGTGTGATCGGGTCAGTTTCATCGGGGAGAAGCTGGTTTTGTGGTGTTTCTCGCTCCTTTCTACTGGTGGCTATATTGTGCAGAATGGCACATGCAGCCACTATCTCTGATGCCCGCTCTGGTGACTCTTAAGCGCCGAACACAGTTGAAATGTGCCTTTAGGATGCCAAAGGTCATCTCTATCTTCACTCTGGTTTTACTGAGGGCCACATTGAAGCGGTGCTGTGGCCCTGTCTGAGGGTCATGATAGGGTTATTGTGTAGGTTTTTCTATCTCAGTTCAAATTAACAGTGTTTTGTACTGTACCAAATTTAACTTGCTTTCCTCAAAGCGCTGACACAACAGACTTACGGAAAGTTTGTGAGTCAAGCACTGGAGCCAGGCCATTTGGCATCCAAACTTGATCATATGTTCATGACCACAAGTCGTCTGCAGATGAAATGTTTAGTAGATCATTGTTATATCTGTTAATGTTACTATTAATTTAAAGATTCATCTCACAGAAAATAATCATCTCACATATTCACATCATCTCTACCTGAACATTAAGGCTGTGATAGGACTTCCTATTAACATAATCTGCCTCATGTTCCCCTAGAGCAGTGGAGATTGGAGCAATAGACTGCATACATGTTGCAATGACTCTAGGGAATCCTATCATAAGATTAACAGAATAATAATAATAAAAAAGATTCAAAATAATTCTTAACATGTATTATATTGTATATTACATTTGTGAAATTTGCTTTTTGAAAAAAATGTGTTCATGTGATGTCACCCTATCAATATATCTTACTGGCAATTTTATAAAAGCCCTCTTTTATGGACATGGTCGATAAATGTCCGGGGAACACTATTAATGAAACTTTTCATGGCCTACTCCTGCAGAGCGAGGACCACCTTGCGAATGGTTCGACAAACATGTTTTCCCCTAGCTTCTGTGCGTCACCGTGCAAGAATGTACCACTTGCCAAAAAAAAAAACCCGCAACGCAATACAATTTGCGGTACAGTAAGTGCATGAATTCGACGTGTTAAATTCTTTATGTGCGGCTCAAGAAGTTCGCAAAGATAAGACATTCCTTCCGCGGAAAATCTGTATCTTTCATACAAATAACTATCAGTTAAGGCAAGGGGATTTTGTCTGGCTAAAAACTCTTTCTCTACGAAGTGCTCGTCAAACAATTTGCGCTGAGATGTCCACCGGATTTGGAAGAAAAGGTGAAGTTATTGCAACAGACACTTGGAATAAGTTACGTCACCTATATGTTTCTTTGCTCTCAGCTGATTGGTCAAACTTCAGTCTGAGATCTCGAATCCAGAACATAACCTGCCCCGGAGCCGAGTTTCTTCATTTCAATTATATATTTTTTATTAAATACAGGTTAACTAGTTTACATAAAAGGTTCTAATTGATAAAATAAAAAAGAAAGTAAATCAAAACCAAATAATTTACAAACTTTTAACTTCATGAGGCACAATGCCAAAGCATCTAGCACCGGAGAGGCCGTCCTTGGTGAATCAGCGTCTGACTGGGCATGTCATTCCAGCTCTTTTCAGAATCAGAATCAGAATCAGAAAGAGCTTTATTGCCAAGTGTGCTTGCACCCACAAGGAATTTGTCTTGGTACTGAAGCTTCCAGTGCACATATACAAATACAAATACAACAAGAAACATAGTAATACAAATTCTAAGAATAAAAATATATAAAAAATAAATAAAAATAGTATAAAAGTAAAAAAGTAGGGTCACAGTTGGGTTTAGTCCGAATAAACATTTACAGATTATGAACATATTTACAGTATTTTGAGTAGTATGAATAATATAAATATAAATATCACCTGAGTTAGAGAATATTGCACTAGACAGTGGGAGTCTAGCGCATGTTACAGATTATAAACATATTTACAGTATTTTGAGTAGTATGAATAATATAGATATAAATATCACCTGAGTTAGAGAATATTGCACTAGACAGTGGGAGTATTGCACTTACAGGCATATGCCTTGGGGGCATGTTAAGTGTTCAGAAGGGAAATGGCCTGTGGAAAGAAGCTGTTCCTGTGCCTGGATGTTTATTTATTTGTTTATTTGACAGGGACATTGCACAACAAATGTGTTGCACAGACCAGAGATAGCTACAAGCTAATTTTCATCTGTAGTCCCTGGACAGAGGCAAAGTGACAGCCGGTTAATACAGTGGACAATGCGCATTCCCACTAATGAGTCCATTCACAATACAAAATACAGATAAAACACATACAAAAGGATCATCTCAACAACCATGCAATTGCAATACATGCAGTATTTACAACTATTTACAGTTCCCTTTTAAATTTACCTTCTTACATTTTTAACAATACCATAAATAACCAATTTTGTGCTAATGATCACAAATCTGACCGTCTTTCAACCACTTCTTCAGGTTAAGTTTAAACTGATGCAAGGTGCTAATCTCTCGCATAGTTAAAGGCAACGAGTTCCACATCCCTGCAGCTTTCACAGAGAAGCAATTCTGCCCAAAGGTAGAGGACCTAAAGTTGACATAACAGTCTCCTCTGGAGGAGGCTCGCGTTGTTCTAAGTCCTACCTCTTCAAACGATTTCACAAACATTCTCAGTGACTGTGGTGCCAAATCATGAAAAATTTTATACACTAAACTGACATTCGAAAACAAAATGAAGTTTTCAAAAGTTAACAATTTATATTTCTTGACAATATTACAGTAGTGGTATGAAACAGGTTTTTTATCTAAAATTTTGAGTGCCTGTTTGTACAAGCTTTGGAGCGGCTGTAACGAAGAGTTGGTTGATAGAGACCAACTTGTAATGCAATATGTAAAATGTGACAATATCATCGCATGCATATAAAGCTTGGCTGCATCTGTGCTCATTTGCGGGCGAATATATCTAAACTGCGATAAATTAAATTTGACAGTTTTTATCAATTTTGAAACATGCTTTTTGAATGACAGTGTCCTGTCCAACACTACGCCTAAATACTTCACAGACTCTGCTTCGTGAATCCTTGTTCCTTTTACAATCATTTCCGGCGCAGAGTGAGAAGTATTCCTTTTTGAAAAAAATGTGCAGAGAGTTTTGCTATAATTTAGTGTCAAGCATGATTGCACCATCCAATCTGAAATTTTTTTCATCGCTCCCTGGAGCACAGTTGCTGCTTCGTGACTTGATTTTGCATGGACGTATATCACAGCGTCATCGGCGTACATTTGTACGTGAACTTCAGGACAAATAGCTGGAAGATCATTTATATAAACACTGAACAAGAGAGGGCCCAAAATGGAGCCTTGTGGCACCCCAACTGAGCAATCCAAATAAGAAGACATAGTACTCTTAATTCTTGTGCAGTGCTTCCTATTCTCTAAATATGATTTAAACCATTGTAATGTCTCGTCAGAAATATTGTGAGCGGACAATTTAGATAACAGGATGTTATGGTTTACCGTGTCGAATGCTCTTTTCAGATCTAAAAATATGGCACCCACCACCCCCCCTTTATCCAACATGACTTTGAGTTGTTCAACAAAATAACACAGTGCCGTTTCAGTCGAATGGTGTTTTCTGAAACCGAACTGAAGTGGATTCAGGGGGTGCTCTCCATAATTCAAATGATCCATCAGTTGCATGGCCACTGCTTTCTCGACTACCTTCGATATTACAGGTAGGATACTCACTGGTCTATAGTTGGCCAGCTCAGCTTTATCTCCTCCCTTATATAAAGGTGTAACCACTGCCTTTTTTAGACAATCGGGGAAGACCGCTTCTCTGATGGATCGATTGATTAGCTGAGTAGTAGGGCGACAGAGGGTAGCAGCATTCCTTCTAATCATACACGAATCTAAACCATAACCATCCTGTGACTTTGAAATTTTAAGTCCTTGTAAAATTTTAAGGACTTCTTGCTCCGAGACCTCACTTAAGTGAAACACTGGTTTAGTTGAATCTACATATCTAATTTCCCTTGTTCTGTTACCAAATACAACAACCAAATCATTAACAGAATCTTTAAAAAAACTGTTAAAAGCACTAGCTACCTTTGATTCTTCTTGCGTTAAAGCATTGTTTATTTTAATTTCATAACATTTTTGAGACGTTTTTTTCCGAGAAATAGTATTAATGTGCTTCCAGACTAAGTGATTGTTTCCTTTAGCATTTGTTATCAAATCAATAAAAAAGTTTGCTTTCGAGGTCCTTAGTTCTTTCACTACTTTATTCCGATAATCCTTAAATAGACGCATATCATTTTCAATGTTCGATTTTAAAGCCTTTTTAAGTAGAAAATCTCTTCTCCTCATCAATTTCCAAATATCTACTGTCAACCAGGGTAAATGTGCCTTTTTGTTCAAGTTAACACACTTTTTAATAAATTTCACCTTAACGTTATTTATTAGATCTAAAAAGCTCCCACAAAATGAGCCTATTTCATCATTAGAGTTCAAAATATTCCAGTCTACCTTCTCCAACTCTTGGTCAAAATGTGCCAAATCTTTATTGGGTATTTTATAAAAGACCTCTTTCTTATTTGTTCTAAATGTAAATCTATTTTTGTTTAATTTCCTTGCTATAAGAACTAAATTATGATCTGACATACCTGTGATAAAATTTAAAGATTTTATTATTCTGTCAGATTTATTTGAAAAGACCAGGTCGATTTGTGTTTTAGATGTTTTGGTTATCCTTGTCGGTCCTTTTATTAGCTGTTCAAAATTATAAAGACCTACTATTTCCTTTAACATTTTCCTACTGTTTTTATCAATCCAATTTACATTGAAATCCCCTAGTACAATTACTTCTTTACCAAGAGTATTTAATTGTTTTAAAATCTCCTTAAATGATGTATAAAATTTAGCATCTGCAGAAGGTGGTCTATAAAAACCAGCTAAAATGAATGACATCTGAGGTGACACATTTATAGTTAAAGCAATACATTCAATCTCTGTATCCAATTTATCTTGCACATTTATCTGATGGCATTGTAAATGCTCTTTAACATATACAAGCAGTCCACCACCTCTTCCAGTAGGCCTATCCCTTCTAAATATGCTGTAGCCTGGAATGCAGTAGGCTGCCTGAGGAGATATCTTTGTTAACCAGGTCTCCGATAAACAAATAAAGTCCAAGTTCGAGTCAGTAAGCAGTTTTTCCACCTGGTCGGTTTTAGAGGAAATACTCCTAACATTTAAATGTCCCCCCAGCAGACCTCTAGGTTTCGATTTCGCATCCCAGATAACTTTAGCGTGGTTGAGTGTATGAAAGAGTGTCAAGTCATACCTCCGTGCCTGTGGTTTTGAGTGAGGTAGATTACTTCTCTTTTGTCGTAGATTGATCCGTTCTGTGGCGTTCCTCCGCCGCGTGCTCCCCACAGCTCCACTTCGCTCTCCCTCGGCATCTCGGCTGTATCCCAGCTGATCCGACTCAAAGCCAGGCTGATCATTCATCGCTCCTTCGCACCGTTTATCCTCGTGTAGTGCACTTTCCGTTGTACGCATATCCTGCCTAGTGCACCCAAAACACAAATCTCCATGTCCCGATTGGCTAGGTAAATCCAGGTGAAAATGCTCGGAGACCCTCGCAGCGTTGGATCCAGCCGGGTGGGCGCACACAGCGTCGCCGCGGCCCGTCATTTTGTCCGAATCGACGCTATTGGAGATAGGGCCTGGGCATTGATGAACGTCTCCCGATAATAGGAGACACAGGATAATGATCAGCGTTTCGCCTTGCGAACTGCGCTCAGGCTGTTTTTTGAGTCTTTTTTTGAATGAGGTCATGAGGCCAGGAAACACGAATGTAGTAGCCACAATGGTCTTTCCGTAGCCAAAATGCTTTCCCCCAAACTTGAGGGAAACATTTGCCTCCACCAGGTTACTATATCCATTTTGATTCAATGTTCTTGTGGCCAGTGATCTGTGTCGCCGTCCTGACGGTAACAGTTCAAACAGGTGGTGTCCAGGGTGAGTGGAGTCTGTGATGATTTTACCTGCTCTCTTCCTCACTCTGGAAGAGTACAGGTCCTGGAGGGTTGGCAGGGGGGCACCAATAATCCTCTCTGCAGTCCGGACTGTCCGTTGTAGTCTCCTGATGTCCGATTTGGTAGCTGAACCAAACCAGACAGTGATGGAAGTGCTTAAAACAGACTCAATGACGGCTGAGTAGAACTGGATCAGCAGCTCCTGTGGCAGATTGAACTTCTTCAGCTGGCGAAGGAAGTACAGTCTCTGCTGGGCCTTTTTCACAATGGAGTCAATGTGATTTGCCCACTTCCGGTCCTGAGAGATGGTAGAGCCCAGGAACCTGAATGACTCCACTGCTTCCACAGTGCTGTTCATGATGGTGAGAGGGGGGAGTGCTGGGGTGTTTCTCCTGAAGTCCACAATCATCTCCACTGTTTTGAGCGTGTTCAGCTCAAGGTTGTTATAGCTGCACCAGACAGCCAGCTGTTCAACCCCCAGTCTGTTAGCAGACTCGTCATCATTTTGGATGAGACCGATGACAGTGGTGTCGTCTGCAAATTTCAGGAGCTTGACAGAGGGGTCTTTAGAAGTGCAGTCATTAGTGTACAGGGAGAAGAGCAGAGGGGAGAGAACGCACCCTTGGGGGGCGCCAGTGCTGATGGTGAGGGTCCTGGATGTGAGTTTCCCCAGTCTCACTAGCTGCTGCCGGTCCGTCAGGAAGCTAGAGATCCACTGACAGATTGAGGATGGCATGGAGAGCTGAGTCAGTTTGGCTGTGAGAAGATCAGGGATGATGGTATTGAAGGCCGAACTGAAGTCCACGAATAAGATCCGTGCATAAGTCCCAGGTCTGTCAAGATGTTGCAGGATATAGTGCAGTCCCATGTTGACTGCATCATCCACAGACCTGTTTGCTCTGTAAGCAAACTGAAAGGGATCCAGCAGGGGTCCAGTGATGTCCTTCAGATAGGCCAACACCAGTCTTTCAAACGACTTCATGACCACAGACGTGAGAGCGACAGGTCTGTAGTCATTAAGTCCAGTGATTTTAGTTTTTTTGGGAACCGGAATGATAGTGGAGCGTTTGAAGCAGCAGGGAACTTCACACTGCTCCAATGATCTGTTGAAGATCTGCGTGAAGACTGGGGCCAGTTGGTCAGCGCAGGCTTTTAGACAAGCAGATGAGATGCCGTCTGGGCCTGAAGCTTTCCTAGTCTTCTGTTTTTTGAAGACTCTGCTCACGTCCTCCACGCAGACCTTAAGCTCAGGTTGGATGGCAGAAGGGGGGAGGAGAGGGGTTGCAGGAGGTGATGGTGGATGTGTGAAGTGCACATCAGAGCGGGTGTGAGGTGTGAGTCTGGGCTTCTCAAACCTGCAATAGAATGCATTGAGAGTGTCAGCCAGTTGTTGATTCTCCACAGATGGGGGGGATGGTGATTTGTAGTTGGTGATGTTCCTCAGGCCTCTCCAGACTGATGCCGGGTCGTTGGCTGAAAACTGGTTTTTCAGCTTTTCAGAGTAGCTTTTTTTAGCAACTCTGATCTCCTTTGTCAGTCTGTTTCTGGCCTGGTTATACAAGATTTTATCCCCACTTCTGTAAGCATCTTCTTTGGCATGACGAAGCTGTTTGAGTTTCCCAGTAAACCATGGTTTATCATTAGTGAATGATAAGAATGTCCTGGTAGGAATGCATGTATCCTCACAGAAACTGATATATGATGTTACAGTATCTGTGAGCTCATCCAGATCGGTGGCTGCAGCTTCAAAAACAGTCCAATCAGTGCAATCGAAGCAGGCCTGTAGATCCTGCTCTGCTTCGTTGGTCCATCTTTTTACAGTCCTTATTACAGGTTTAGCTGATTTCAGTTTCTGCCTGTAGGTCGGTATAAGATGAACCAAACAGTGATCAGAGAGCCCCAAAGCTGCCCGTGGGACGGAGTGATACGCATTCTTTATCGTGGTGTAACAGTGGTCCAATATATTACTGTCTCTGGTAGGACATGTAACATGCTGTCTGTATTTTGGCAGTTCACGGGAGAGATTTGCTTTGTTAAAATCCCCAAGAATGATTAAAAGAGAGTCTGGGTACCTTTGTTCCATTTCAGCTATATGTTCAGCCAGCTGTTGTAGCGCCGCGCTCACACACGCGTCTGGAGGAATGTAAACATTCGCGAGAATGAATGAGGGAAAACTCCCGCGGCGAGTAGAAAGGTTTACAGTTTATGAAATGCACCTCTAAATTAGGAGAGCACATCTTCTTCAGTGTTGTTACATCTGAACACCAACTTTCGTTAATGTAGAAACACAATCCACCACCTCTCGTTTTCCCCGTTAGTTCCGCGATGCGATCCGCTCGGAACAGCTGGAAGCCCGGCAGATGTAGTGCGTTGTCCGGTATGGCTTCACTCAGCCAGGTTTTAACTCAGCGGAGTTAAAAAAATCCTTGTTAGTGCGGGTGAGGAGAAGAAGTTCGTCCATTTTGTTAGGAAGAGATCGGAGATTCGCAAGATGAATACTGGGTAGTGCAGTGCGGAGGCCGCGCTCGCGGAGTTTAACCAGCGCGCCGGCGCGCTTCCCGCGTTTGCGTCTGACCGCGCGTTTTAACAACACCGCTGCCCCTCCAACGAGAATGTCCAGTAAAACGTCTGAGTTATCAAAATCTGTAAAAAACTTGTCTGGTGTGTGTTTCCTAATGTCCAGAAGTTCGTCTTTGGTGAAACTGATAGGAAAAGAATGACTAAACGCAGAACAAACGAACAAAAACAATACAATGACTGGAGAGCTCCACACCGCGGCGCCATCTTGATATTTTTAATGTCCATCAACTTTTTGACATCTTCAGAAATCCCCTCCTGGAAACTCCCTAAAATTTGTTCATTGGTAATCCTCTCCTGGAAACTACCTAAAACTTGTTCATTGGTAATCTCCTCCTAGAAACCCCCTAGGACTTGGTCATTAAAGCCTTTGCCTCTTCATCCTCCTTCTTCTGGACCTTTTCTTTGTCGCATTCTGTATCTCGTCCGCAACACACAGACGGTATTGCTTGCATTTTTCTTCTTTTTTTTTTGGCAAAGCTCTTTCTTACATTTTCAATTTCTCTCTACTCTGCCATATGCTTAATAAATGCTTACAACATTCAGTGTGGTCTGTTTTTCTTTATAAACCATTTTCTCAATAAATGATTTTACAACAACAACTTCTGGTGTCTTGCTTTACAAAAACACTTCCATTATTGTTGACGCCAATACATAATTGCTTCATACACAAAAAGGCATATTTATAATATAAAAGTTTGCATATTCCATAATACTGTCAATTAATTATGAAACAGCAATTTAAAAAAACATTTACTTTGCATAAAGCAAACATTAAATGTGAGTGATTCACTTTACATTTGTGGTCTATGAGCTCTATACGTGTAAACGTCCTCCTATTATTACTGAAAAACAGTAATAAAGATTAAAATAACTTAAAAATAATTACCATTGACAACAGACTTGCTGCCATGAACTGAATTGTTTTTGTAAATGTGACTCATCTTATACATCATGTATTAGTGTATGATTCAACTGTTCCCCAGGGTCTAGTATTAAAAATAATAATAGAACAATCGCAATACATTGCAAAATCGAATCACAGTAAATGTAGAATCGCAATTCTTAAAAATTGCAATACATATCGTATCGGCACCCAAGTATCGTGATAGTATCGAATTGGGAGGTGTATCGTCCCAGCCCTATGACGAACTGGACACAGTTTTCAGTCCTGCAGTACCAGTGAAGTATTTATGAAACAGAATTACTGAACTATTAAGGGTGTTGTCTTGTTTCTCAGTAACTTTTATTCTTTGAGTGTGTGTCTGAGACTGATTAAACACAATGTGTGTGGGACCAGGAGTGAGGAAGCTTTACAGACACGCCTGTTTCGCAAACGTCACTTAAACACAGAACCAGGAAACAAGAAACAGTTTCAGTTCAGGGAAAGAGACACTGAAGTGAAGTTGAACTGTTGTGTGTTTGCATCTCTGTATTTTTGCAGTAAAATGGCAGAAGCCAGAATTACTCAAGATGAGTTCCTGTGTTCAGTGTGTCTGAATCTCCTGAAGGATCCAGTGACCATTCCCTGTGGACACAGTTTCTGTAAGAGCTGTATTACAGGCTGCTGGGATCAGGAGGATCAGATGATAGTCTACAGCTGCCCTCAGTGCAATCAGACCTTCAGTCCAAGACCTGCTTTAGCTAAAAACACCATTCTGGCTGAAGTGCTGGAGAAACTGAAGACTAAACTTCCTGCGGACTGTTACGCTGGAGCTGGAGATGTGCAGTGTGACGTCTGTAATGGAAGAAAACGCAAAGCCGTCAAGTCCTGTCTGGGGTGTCTGAACTCATACTGTCTGAATCATCTTGAACAACATGAGAGTTTGTTTAAAAGAAAGAGACACAATCTGACAGATGCCACTGGACGACTGCAGGAGATGATCTGCCAGAAACACGACAAACTCCTTGAGGTTTTCTGCCGGACAGATCAGAAGTGTATATGTCTGCTATGTACGATTGATGAGCATAAAAACCACGACACTGGATCAGCTGCAGCTCAGAGGACAGAGAAACAGGTATGAACTTGGAGTCTCATAATACTCATTTACAGGCTCATAATTTTGTTTATGGGTCTACTAGAATATATTTACATATTTAATTTCTGTTTTCACCCTCACTGTCTGAATGCTGTTTTAGCCCTAGAAACAGAGACATTATTCATAATACATTCTTTTGTGTTATGCAAGAGAAAATCATATAAGTTTGGAAAGACATGAGGATGAGTAAACAATGAACGAATTTACATTTCTGGGTGAACTATCCTTATAAAATTGATGAAATAATTTCAAGAAAATAACCTTACATGTAAGACCTTTAACCCCTCAGTCTCACCACTTCACAGATAATGGATTCATATCTGTTTACCTGATGATTTGTGTGATGTTTCTCCTGTCATTGGTTTGTCCTTTAGCACCAGCTGAAGGAGACGCAGAGGTCGTTCCAGCAGAGGATCCAGCAGAGAAAGAAAGATATTCAGCAGCTGAGAGAGGCTGTGGTGTCTCATAAGGTGAGTCTGGAGAAGAAGAGAAGTTTGAGATGGCTCAGTCAGGACTCACTGAAGCTCACTGTGTGATTGTGATGTGTGTGTAACAGCGCTCTGCACAGACAGCAGTGGAGGACAGTGAGAGGATCTTCACTAAGTTCATCCGCTCCATTAAGAGAAAGCGCTCTGAGGCGACACAGCGGATCAGAGATCAGGAAAAGACTGCAGTGAGTCGAGCTGAAGCACGACTGGAGCGACTGGAGCAGGAGATCAATGATCTGAGGAGGAGAGACGCTGAGCTGGAGCAGCTTTCACACACACAGGATCACATCCATTTCCTGCAGGTAACAGAGATCTAGAAGAACAGGATCATAGTGGACTTGAGCAAGAGACTCAAAGAGAGACTCAAACATTTCATGACAGCAGAATGAGCAAAAGTTCAGATATAGTGTAAGTGTCAAACACTAGAACTTATAACACTAGCATGTAATGAATATGAGAAGAATGAAGCTGATGCTGTGAAAGTGCTGGATTGAGCAGAATGAGCTGTTGACTGAAGTGTTGATCTTCGTGATGTTCGGTGTGTTCCAAAGAATTCAGAATGAATCAAATCTTCTCAGTCCCTTCCATGTGACACCATTGATGCACTTGATCTCTTATATTAATGATATTGTCAGATGTTTGATCATCCAAGTGTTTTCCTAGAAAGTTCACATATAGTGTAAGTGTCAAACGCTAGAACTTATAGCAGTAGTATTATATAATGAATATGAGAAGAATGAAGCTGTTGCTGTGAAAGTGCTGGATTGAGGAGAATTACTAAAGATCAACAAGAGCCGCACAAATCTGACAATAGTGCAGATTATTGATGAAGTGTGGAGGTGATGAGCTTTGATTTCTGTTTTCTGTAGAGTTTCCAGTCTCTCTCAGCTCTTCCTGAAACTACAGACGGAAATGACAATCCCTTCAGTTCTCTCTCCTTTTTTGATGGCGTGAGAAAATCTGTCCGTCAGCTGAAGGACAAACTGGAGGATTTCTGCAAAGAGAAGTTGTTCTCTGACAGAGGTAAAGTCCTGGAGATTCTGCTCTCAGAAATGATCCTCCATCATCTCATATCATGTAGAAGATCATACTAGAAATGTCTTCGTAATTAGCAATTACTTAGCAATATCTTTTTTAAAGGCGCGCAAATGCCAAAGATTTACGAGATGAAACTTGTAGACCTGGTTTCACAGAAAGAGCTTAGATTAAGCCAGGATTAAGCCTTAGTTCAATTAGGGCATTTAAGTAGCTTTTATAAACGTACCTTAGAAAAAAAACATTACTGGTGTGCATCTTGAGACAAAACAATGGCACTGATCTATTTTAATGTCCAAGTTAATCTACGTAATTAAAGGTTTCAATGCCAGATTTCTAAAGCGGTTATTTAACACTCAGAAATATAATTTCATGATAATAAATGGAGAATACAAGATGCAAGTAACAACAGTTTGTTTATAAATGAAGTGTAGTGTAAAGTCCAAGCAGTCTGGTGCAGGGATGACTGCTCTTACCCCTTCTAAGGCCACCGTGACCTTCGATGAGAATTTTAGAATGACGGGAAACTTATTAATATGACACTTTATTCAACAGGAAGAACAGCTCGTTCCGCACGTCATTACCCTATTTAACGTCATCGCAGATGCGCAGTCCTTTCAGTTTCGGTTTTCAATCCGATCAAGTGTTTACATGTTCTCTCGATCGGATTACAAAAGGGATTAACCACCCCTTTCAATATCTACACTTACATGGACACTTATAATCGGATTGACGGCTCATTTGGACTAAAAAACCTTCATGTAAACACCTTAATCGATCCGATTGAGCTCGATCCGAATTAAATTTTGATCGGATTGAAAGAGGTGGTTTATCCCTTTTGTAATCCGATCGAGAGAACATGTAAACACTTGATCGGATTGAAAACCGAAACTGAAAGGACTGCACATGTGTAATGACGTATGACGCACGGAAAGAGCTGTTCTTCCTGTTGAATAAAGTGTCATATTAATAAGTTTCCCGTCATTCTAAAATTCTCATTTCACTTGTGCGTCTGTGAAGTGAAGCAGGACAACGTCCCACCAGTCCTTGTTTTGGATTATCATCCACAGACGACTGGTTTTGGCTGCGGGGAGGGGCATTTTTACTGCGTGATCAATAAGCAGCACGGCAAAACGGTTAATATGCTCTAAATTATGACCAGAGACGAATTAATATTACGTCTGCTGTTTAAAACAAATAAAGAACCAATAGAGGAGAATATTTATGCGCGAAAAGCGGGAAACTCTGTATATTTGTGCAGTGTGCGCATGTCAAAACATCAGATCCGATTTGAAACTTGTGACATATAAACTCGCACATCAACCCGATTACTTTTATCATTCATGTAAACATCTTGTTCGGATTCATCAATCGTATTGATTTCATTCCGATTGTGTCCATGTAAACGTAGCTAGTCCGATCGAAATTTCATTCGGATCGAGCTCAATCGGATCGATTAAGGTGTTTACATGAAGGTTTTTTAGTCCGATTGAGCCGTCAATCCGATTATAAGTGTCCATGTAAACGCAGCTACTGACATACAGGCAGAAAGAGAGACAGTGAATTCATGAACCCTGACATATAATTCCCCTTTACATGCTTAAATAGTACATGCTTAAAAATAGTAATAATATACAACAAAATAAACATTATAAATACAAATCTATAATATACACCCCTGATAAAAAGTTTGGGATCGTTAGTTTTAAAAAAAAATGTTTTTGAAAGAAGACTTAATTTATTTGATAAAAAAATACAGTAAAAACAGTAATTAGGGCCCGAGCACCGATGGTGTGAGGACCCTCTTGGAATTGCTCTGTTTATTATTAGGGCCCGAGCACCGATGGTGAGAGGACCCTATTGTTTTTGCTCCGTTTATTCTTCTTCTTCTTCTTCTTCTTCTTCTTCTTCTTCTTCTTCTCCAAAGTGAATCGCTTTTTAGAGGGCCTAAACATGCTCGAAAACTCATGAAACTTTGCACACGCTTCAGAAGTGGTGAAAATTTACGTGTGATATGGTTTTCAGAATTGGGGGGGGGCAAATTCGGTAAATTATTGCCCCCACATTTTGCCCCGGCTCCTGGTTTCACGTACAGGTATGAAATTTGGTACATACATGTAATGACCCAATACCTACAGAAAAGTCTCTTGGAGCATAGCCCTAAACACAACAGGAAGTGAGCTATTTTGAACTTCCTCCTAGATTTTGGGCATTTTTCGTAATTTCCTGATGTTGTACTTTAACAAACTCCTCCTACAGATTTGATCTGATCCTCTTCAAATTTGGTGAGTGTAATCTTAAGGCCTTTGTGACGTTAAATTGCTAAGATCTAGAGTTTTCGTCGAAGGGTGTGCCCTCGGCGGCCTGACAAACGTTCACCCAATTTCGGCCTTCTGGTGATATATGCATGATCAGATAAGTTCAATATTAATGTTGAATGCAGTTCCGATGTTGCTAGGCAACCACAGACAGCCTGCAGTAACTCAGCCATACAATTTCCAATCTGTCCCAAACTTCACATGTTTGATAAGACTCCTGTCCTGAACACATGACCATGCTCATATTTGGTTATAGCAATAGCGCCACCTGCTGGTAGCAGGAAGTGTGGCAAATACAAAACTTGCTCGAAAAATCATGAAACTTTGCACACGCCTCAGAAGTGGTGAAAATTTACGTGTGATATGGTTTTCAGAATTGGGGGGGGCAAATTCGGTAAATTATTGCCCCCACATTTTGCCCCGGCTCCTGGTTTCACGTACAGGTATGAAATTTGGTACATGCATGTATTGACCCAATACCTACAGAAAAGTCTCTTGGCGCGTAGCCCTAAACACAACAGGAAGTCAGCTATTTTGAACTTCCTCTCAGATTTTGTGCAGTTTTTGCCATTTCCTGATGTTGTACTTTAACAAACTCCTCCTACAGTTTTGATCTGATCCTCTTCAAATTTGGTGAGTGTAATCTTAAGGCATTTCCTAAAGGCGCCGGGTGGCGGTGGCAGGGGTGCGAGGGCCCTTTCATCGCTGCTTGCAGCTTTAATTATTATTATTATTATTCTCCGCATTTAATTGCATTTTTGAGGGCCTAAACATGCTCGAAAACTCACAAAACTTTGCACACGCGTCAGAACTGGCGAAAATTTACATCTGATATAGGTTTCAGAATTGGACGGGGCAAAATGGCTCGATAGCGCCACCTATAAAAGTTCAACGGAGTGCGCCTCCCGCAACGTTCCACGTACGTGCACGAAATTCGGTACATACATGTAATGACCTAATACCTACAAAAAAGTCTCTTGGAGCATAGCCCTAAACACAACAGGAAGTCAGCCATTTTGAACTTCCTCTCAGATTTTTGTGCAGTTTTTGCCATTTTCAGGCCTCGTACTTTAACAAACTCCTCCTACAGTTTTAATCTGATCATCTTCAAATTTGGTGAGTGTAATCTTAAGGCCTTTGCGACGTTAAATTGCGAAGATCTTGAGTTTTCGTCAAAGGGCGGGTCCTCGGCGGCCTGACAAATTTCGATGTTTCGCCATGAAACAGGAAGTTGCTGTAACTCAGGCATGGAATGTCCAATCTGCCCCAAACTTCACACGTTTGATAAGAGTTCTGTCCTGAACACATGACCATGCTCATATTCAGTTATAGTCATAGCGCCACCTGCTGGCAACAGGAAGTGACATGTTTAACACTGTTATGGACTCCTAATAACATAAAAAAGTGCCAGCAAGTGCTAAACATGCTAACAACATACTAGAAGCATGCTAAAACATGCTAGCAAACCCTTAGCTAAGTGCTAAAGCATGCTATTATTGCAATTAAATAGGAATTTGCTGTAACTCAGGCATGGAATGTCCAATCTGCCCCAAACTTCACACTTTTGATAAGCGTTCTGTCCTGAATACATCTACATGAGAATATTCAGTGATAGTAATAGCGCCACCTACTGGTAACAGGAAGTGTCATGTTTAACACGTTGATGCCATTCTAGCAACATGTTAAAAATGCCATTGACTTCTAAACATGCTAGAAACATGTTAAAACATGCTAGCAATACTTAGCTAAGTGCTAAAGCATGCTAATTCAATGAAACAGGATGTTGTTGTAACTCAAGAAGGCAATGTCCAATCTGCGCCAAACTTCACACTTTTAATAAACGTTCTGTCCTGAACACATGACCATGCTCATATTCAGTTACAGTCATAGTGCCACCTGCTGGCAACAGGAAGTGACATGTTAAACACTGTTGTGGACATATAAAAACATATAAAAAAAGTGCCAGCAAGTGCTAAACATGCTAACAACATACTAGAAACATGCTAAAACATGCTAGCAAACACTTAGCTAAGTGCTAAAGCATGCTATTGCTGCAATTAAATAAGATTTTGCTGTAACTCAGGCATGGAATGTCCAATCTGCCCCAAACTTCACACTTTTGATAAGAGTCATGGCCTGAACACATCTACATGAGAATGTTCAGTTATAGTAATAGCGCCACCTGCTGTCAACAGGAAGTGACATGTTTAACAGTGTTGTGGTCTCCTAATAACATTTAAAAAAGAGCCAGCAAGTGCTAAACAGGTTAGCAACATACTAGAAACATGCTAGCAAACACTTAGCTAAGTGCTAAAGCATGCTATTACTGCAATTAAATAGGAATTTGCTGTAACTCAGGCATGGAATGTCCAATCTGCCCCAAACTTCACACATTTGATAAGAATCATGGCCTGAACACATGTCTATGCTCAAATTCAGTTATAGTAATAGCGCCACCTACTGGCAACAGGAAGTGACATGTTTAACACGTTGATGCCGTTCTAGAAACATGTTAAAAATGCCATTGAGTTCTAAACATGCTAGAAACATGTTAAATCATGCTAGCAATACTTAGCTAAGTGCTAAAGCATGCTAATTCAATGAAACAGGACTTTGTTGTTACTCAAGAAGGCAATGTACAATCTACCCCAAACGTCACACGTTTGATAAGAGTTATCTCTTGAACACATGTCCATGCTCATATTTAGTTATAGTCATAGCGCCACCTGCTGGCAACAGGAAGTGACGTTTAACACTGTTCTTGACTCCTAATAACATATAAAAAAATGCCAGTAGGTGCTAAACATCCTACCAACATACTAGAGACATGCTAAAACATACTAGCAAACACTTAGCTAAGTGCTAAAGAATGATATTACTGCAATTAAATATGAATTTGCTGTAACTCAGGCATGGAATGTCCAATCTGCCCCAAACTTCACACTTTTGATAAGAGTCATGGCCTGAACACATCTACATGAGAATGTTCAGTTATAGCAATAGCGCCACCTGCTGTCAACAGGAAGTGACATGTTTAACAGTGTTGCGGTCTCCTAATAACATTTAAAAAAGAGCCAGCAAGTGCTAAACAGGTTAGCAACATACTAGAAACATGCTAGCAAACACTTAGCTAAGTGCTAAAGCATGCTATTACTGCAATTAAATAGGAATTTGCTGTAACTCAGGCATGAAATGTCCAATCTGCCCCAAACTCCACACGTTTGATAAGAATCATGGCCTGAACACATGTCTATGCTCAAATTCAGTTATAGTAATAGCGCCACCTACTGGCAACAGGAAGTGACATGTTTAACACGTTGATGCCGTTCTAGAAACATGTTAAAAATGCCATTGAGTTCTAAACATGCTAGAAACATGTTAAAACATGCTAGCAATACTTAGCTAAGTGCTAAAGCATGCTTATTCAATGAAACAGGACTTTGTTGTTACTCAAGAAGGCAATGTACAATCTACCCCAAACTTCACACGTTTGATAAGAGTTATCTCTTGAACACATGTCCATGCTCATATTTAGTTATAGTCATAGCGCCACCTGCTGGCAACAGGAAGTGACGTTTAACACTGTTCTTGACTCCTAATAACATATAAAAAATGCCAGTAGGTGCTAAACATCCTACCAACATACTAGAGACATGCTAAAACATACTAGCAAACACTTAGCTAAGTGCTAAAGAATGATATTACTGCAATTAAATATGAATTTGCTGTAACTCAGGCATGGAATGTCCAATCTGCCCCAAACTTCACACTTTTGATAAGCGTTCTGTCCTGAACACATGACCATGCTTATATTCAGTTACAGTCATAGCGCCACCTGCTGGCAACAGGAAGTGACATGTTTAACACTGTTATGGACTCCTAATAACATATAAAAAGTGCCAGCAAGTGCTAAACATGCTAACAACATACTAGAAACATGTTAAAACATGCTAGAAAACTCTTAGCTAAGTGCTAAAGCATGCTATTATTGCAATTAAATAGGAATTTGCTGTAACTCAGGCATGGAATGTCCAATCTGCCCAAAACTTCACACTTTTGATAAGAGTCATGGCCTGAACACATCTACATGAGAATGTTCAGTAATAGTAATAGCGCCACCTACTGGCAACAGGAAGTGACATGTTTAACACGTTGATGCCATTCTAGCAACATGTTAAAAATGCCATTGAGTTCTAAACATGCTAGAAACATGTTAAAACATGCTAACAATGCTTAGCTAAGTGCTAAAGAATGCTAATTCAATGAAACATGACTTTGTTGTTACTCAAGAAGGCAATGTCCAATTTGCACCAAACTTCACACGTTTGATAAGAGTTCTGTCCTGAACACACATCCATGCTCATATTCAGTTATAGTCATAACGCAACCTACTGGCAACAGAAACTGACATGGTTAACACAGTAATGCAGTACTAACCACATAATTATTGTGTACTAAGCATGCTAGAAACAGACTAAACATGCTAGCAACACTTAGCTGAGTCATGAAGCATGCTATTATCACCATTATACAAAACATTTTGTAACTGACTTTGACATACTCTTACTATATATACCTCCTTAAATGTACATTTCCCAACCATGCTCTGTCTTCCTAAAGCCACCGAGTGTTGATGGCACGGGTGCGAGGGCCCTTTCATCGCTGCTTGCAGCTTTAATATTGTGGAATGTTATTACTAATTAAAAGAACTGTTTTCTATTTTAATATGTTTTAAAATGTAAAATAATAATCTGGAATGTATGGAGGTGTTTTTATCTGGACTTTTTGATGAACAGAAAGATTGAAATAGAAATATGAAATGAAAAATAGAAATGTGAGTTATTTTAAATGATTTAAAATGTTTATTAACATTTTAAATGTCTTTACTGTCATTTTAAAAATTTTACTGCACATTTACAAAGTGGGAAAGGGAGCATAACTGTATCATACTTACTAACATCCAAAAAAGCAAGATTTGAAATGAACTCGTGACTTTAACAAAGATGTAAATCAGGACAGGCCTAATCTGGGGATTCAACATCTTCTTCAAAAACAGGATAACTAAAACTAAGGGATAAATATGGGTAACACTTTATTTTAAGGTGACGTGGTTATACGTTACTACATGTACTTACTATAGTAATAACAAATTTGTGCATAATTACAAGTAACTAACCCTAAACCAAACCCTAAATGTAACTCTATAGGAAGTACATGTAGTTAATTGATATTACTCAGTACTTACTAGAGTAAGTACAATGTCACTACATCACCTTAAAATAAAGTGTAACCTAAATATGATCATTTTTCACTGAAAGCCAATTAAAAACATTGATCCATGTTTTAGAGGTAACATCACAGTAGTAAAAAATGTGCTTTTCAAGAGTTTCAGGAAAGGAAGAACAAACTGAAAACTCTTCTGTAAAAACTATTCCACTATGTTTTTATCCTTAACAGGATTTTGTATCAATTCTCTTTAATTTTTGAGTCATCAGATGGAAATTTAAAAAGCTCAAGATCACCTAAGGCTGAAAACACTGAAAATCCCCAACAATAGGCCTACAATGCTTCAAAACTTTGTAAACCATATTATTACACTTATTGGTTAATCAATTTAATGGATCCTTGCTAAATTAATGCATCAGTTGCTTTAAAAAAACATAAAATTATAGGTAAATTCATTCTACCATTTTAATAGTGTAAATATAATAATAGACCTAATTATAATAAACAGAATAATAACCAACATTAATATTCAGGGAAGACGATTAGAAAATATTTTATTAAGAGGGGGGTGTCAGGGACCTGGATGATGGATAATAATGATGATTTGCACAGGATATCAGACAGATCTGACAGATTCATAATTCCTGATTCTGATGTGTTTTCTCTCCATCAGATTCCCATCGTTTCACTCTGGATCCGAACACAGTGAATAAACACCTCCGTCTGTCTGAGAGGAACAGAGTGATTACTAACACTGACAGAGAGCTGCTGTATCCTGATCATCCAGACAGATTTGATGTGTTTCCTCAGGTGTTGTGTAGAGAGAGTGTGTGTGAACCCTGTTGCTGGGAGATTGAGTGGAGTGGGAGATCTGTGTGTATATCAGTGTCATATAAGAGCATCAGCAGGAAGGGACGGGGTAATAAGTGTCGGTTTGGACTTAATGATCAGTCCTGGTGTTTGTACTGCATTTCCTCCAGTTACTCATTCACACACAATAACATAAAGACTGATCTCCCTGTAGAGTCCATCAGCAGGAGAATAAGAGTGTGTGTGGATCACAGCGCAGGAACTCTGTCCTTCTACAGCATCTCTGACACAGTGATCCTCATACACACAGTCCAGACCACATTCACTCAACCGCTCTATCCTGGGTTTAGGGTCCTTTCTGGATCATCAGTGAGACTGTGTTAATGAATGAGAATAGACTGTAGAGAGATTCTACCCATAATGCTTTGAGCTGCATGATAAATCAGTAACAGTGAGATGTTATAGAGTCTCTTATTTTCTCTTCATTACATTAATAACACAGCTGACCTTCTGTCAGTGAAATAACATGTCAGAATAAATGTGTGTAATGAATCCTCATATAGACAGTCAGATGTGTGTGTGTGTGTGTGTGTGTGTGTGTGTGTGTGTGTGTGTGTGTGTGTGTGTGTGTGGTAGAGCTTAGATTCTCTGCCCGAGCCCGAACTTGATCAAGCATCTGTGTTTTTTTAATCATTACTTTATTAGCCTAATTGGGTGGGGAGTAAGCTATGCCATTATCAGAAATATTATATATATTTTTAGCAAAGTAGGCCTAAGAAACAAATGTGTACAAAGTTGCACAAGTTAGGCTACAAAGTTACAAAATGCAACACGTCATGTGTCACGTGCAGCGTCTCCTCCACTCGCACGCATCACACTGGGCCTGCTGTGCTGTACTGTGTAGCTTAAGTGCAACATGGAGCTTGAAGATGTAAAGAAAAAAAAGAAAAACAGGAGAATTAACCTTGAGCAAGTTTGGAGGAAAGTCGGAGGTATGGAACCATTTTAAACAAGTCGTGGGCAGTGACAACATATGTGTTGGCTTTGTCGAGTGCATTAAGTGCGGCACGCTGCTCGCCTACGACAGCAACAAAACGGGACTTCGTCGATGAAGACACATGAAGCATGCCATGACAGAAAGGATGATAATCAGCCTTCAATGTCCTCTTTTGTTACTTCTCCAGTCCTAGGCCATCCAAAGTTCATTCTTGTTCATTTTCTGTGTTCATCATTGTTCACTTTTTTGTTCCAAGGTTTCTTTATTCGGATCCATTTGAGATCCATCCCATTCTGAATAAACAAACGCAGTTTACATGATTCGTCCTTGTTGCATTATTCAGTAAGATAATTCTAAACAGATTTCAATAGTTGAAACAACTCAGAATTGTAGTTGAAAACGTCAGTTATGACGGCCCACGTATTAAAAAAATAGTCTTTTAGGTTTAAATCGGGCTCGGGCTCATAATTACAGTTAATGTGTCGGGCCGGGCCGGGCTTGATTTTTTGGGCCCAATCTAAGTATGTGTGTGTAAATTACCTTTCAATTGAAAATGTATCGTTAAATAAAAAATTTTTGTAAAATTGATAAATGTCAGTTTATTAATAAATGTGAAATATATAAACCCAGATCCTCTGATCGCACTGTAAACCCTTGATCAGTGAAAGTATGAGCACAATTATTCTTATCTAATCCAATTTACTGTAAATAAAAAAGTGTAATGTTTCAATAGAGGTTGTCAAACACTCTTGTCACGGGTGACAAAATGCTGGGAAAAGCGGAACCTTTTTTTTCTTTCCATGTTCCCCGAGGGGAATTATTTTGGTGTAACACCTCACTCCGGTTCCGGGTGTAGCGGAGATATTGTCCAAACTAATTACCGCCGATGCACGACAGGTGTGAGGGAGAGAGGAGCGGTGTTTGCACAGGCTTTCCGCTTCACAAGAGGAGGATAAAAGAGCCATTCGAAGTCGAGTTGAGGTCGAGGTTGGAACTGGTAAAAGTCAATCGGTGTTCAGTTGTTTGGCTGGGTCTCTGTCGTTGTGTTTTGGGGTAGAAGATCTCCTGTTTGAATGCTTACATTTGATGCTGTGATCCTGGAAATTCGTGTAAGTGAAGAACTGTCATTGGAGTCTGTCGTTTAGAACTGCTTGTGGAATACTACTGGATTGAACTGCTGCTTGGATCTGCGCTGGAAGAGGAAGGAAGAAAGATAAGTGAATTAATTTCATCATTGAATCAAATGTAAAGCTTGAAGAAAAGACTGTGAATGTGAAATTTACTGTTGAGGAGGACATCTGTTTCAGTTACATTGGAGAGGAATTGAGAGTTGAATATTCCCGTTGAAATGCATGGATGAAGCGAGGCTTCTGATCAGCCCTACTGTGTGAGTGATTTGCAGTTGTTTGCCTTACCTGATGCACGTCGAATTAATGCTGTGGATTTGTAGTGAACACGAGTGCTGTGTGCTATGCTGAGAAGAGTCTCCCAACGCCTGTTTCATTCCTGTGAAATTATCTACTTGTCCTTATCCAACGTCCAGAATGATACAACTGAACTGGTGAAGTAATGCTTTGTATTATCCTCTTCCACTGAGTATTGTCGTGAAGTAATCCGTCATTGAAGGCTCCTGTTAATCCTCTCCCTCTCTCTGAAAGTTCAAGTCTCGTGAAGAACCGTATGGCTGTGGAAAAGTCTGAATCGTTATACTTACTGACCGAGCTCTGAAGATGTACAACATCGCTGGTAAAGCTGCCTATTGAGTCTCTCGCTAATGTCTGATGGAAGTGTTTGATGCTGAGAGAAGAAACCTTACCTGTTACCTACCGTCTGAGTCCTGCAGATGTGCAGCAACGCTGTGAAGTGAGTTTTTAAAGTCACAATTCCCCTCTCACGTCCTGATAAGAGAAGCTGCTGTTAAGAGAAGAAACCTTACCTGTTACCTACCGTCTGAGTCTTGCAGATGTGCAGCAACGCTGTGAAGTGAGTTTTAAAGTCACAATTCCCCTCTCACGTCCTGATAAGAGAAGCTGCTGTTAAGAGAAGAAACCTTACCTGTTACCTACCGTCTGAGTCCTGCAGATGTGCAGCAACGCTGTGAAGTGAGTTTTAAAGTCACGATTTCCCTTTGCATGTCCTGATCAGAGAATCTGCTGTTGGGCGAAGAAACATTGCCTGTTACTTACCGTCTGAATCCTGCAGATGTGCAGCAACGCTGTGGAGTAAGCCTTCCCAGCCACTATCACACCATTGTGTCTCGAAGACAGTGAAGAATCGATCCAGCGGCTACTCCGGTCAAATAGCCTTAGAAGACAAGAGTTGCTTATTCTTTCCTCAAGTTGATTATTATTCAATAAAGATTGTTACTTGTGAACTAAATTACTTGCCTCCTCCTTTATCCGTCTGTTGCGTGCCTGTGGTGTCGGCTCCTCACGGTGGTGTCTGGAGTCAGGGGCGGCTGGTCATCCGAGTCCGCCCCGGCCTGCACCGGTGACACTCTCATTAGCTTATTCTACATCTAGCAGCACGTTCATAGTTGAGCAACCCATGTGATCTCTACGATGACCTTTGACCTTCCTGAAAGATAAGCCAATCCCACTAGATTATGACCTCTGTCAGTATTTCTGTTAAAGAAACACGCTGTATCTGAAAAACTTAATTGAATTTCTGTCTTTGATCTGTTATTCTTTGTTGTATTATTAAGTCAAGTCGTCTTCATTTATATAGCGCTTTTAACTATGTAGATTGCTCCAAAGCGGCTTTACAGAGATACAAGGATATTTTAAAGTAACAGAGATTGTTTTGGCTTTATAGCAGTTCTTGAATAAAGTTATTTTCCAGCTAAAGTTAATTTTATTGACTCACTTCCGTCGCAACAATCATTAGTTATTAACTTAGGGGCCACTAACACGACACCGTTTTAACAGGAAACTCTACACAGACTTGAAATGCAAAACCTGTGAGAACGCTGATGGCGTGCACATGCGTATTACGAGGTCAGTCTATTGGTATGCGCGTTTGAATATATGTGCGCAGGTTTGGAATTCCCTACAAACCAAGCCTTAAACTACTTGTCTGGCCTTAACATTTTGATACAGAATTTTATCACTTTGGGGTAGATATGCGAACCGAATTTTCCCGGCAACGCTTTATCTGTAGAGTGGTAAAGGGATCCTCCATACGGAGAAACTAGTCGGCACTTTAGCACCCTGCTATGACATCGGGTCCAGGCGCAGGTCCTTCATCAGATCTGGATACAGCCTGGATCCGGCAGGCTGCGGGAAAACCTCGGGATAAACAAAAACACTAAAATTAGCGTAGATGCCATTCTTCTCATGATGTAACGAGTACATCAGGATTTATGGGAAGTGTTCCCAGTTCCGGCTGACCTAATCTATGCAGCCTAACATTGAATTATAGAAGTCTATAATGTGTTATGTGTATGCTAGGTCAAAGAGATGTGTCTTTAATCTAGCTTTGAACTGACAGAGTGTGTCTGCTTCCCGGACAATGGTAGGAAGACTGTTCCAAAGTTTTGGTGCTAAATAGGAGAAGGATCTACCGCCAGCAGTTGATTTTGATATTCTAGGTATTATCCACTGGCCAGAATTTTGAGATTGCAATAGACGTGAAGGTCTATAATGCATTAAGAGCTCACTCAAGTACTGCAGAGCTAAACCATTTAGTGCTTTGTAAGTAATCACCAATATTTTACAATTTATACGATGTTTAATAGGGAGCCAGTGCAGTGTGGACAGAACAGGGCTAATATAGTCATACTTCCTGGTTCTGGTAAGAACTCGAGCTGCTGCGTTTTGGACCAGCTGTAGTTTGTTTATTATGTGTGCAGTGCAACCACCCATAATAGCATTACAATAATCTAGCCTTGAGGTCATGAACGCATGAACTAATTGTTCCGCATTTGTCAATGAGAGCATTATGGCGTAATTTAGATATATTTTTAAGATGGAAAAATGCGGTTTTACAGATACTAGACACGTGACTTTCAAATGAAAGATTGGTATCAAAGAGCACACCCAGGTTCCTAACCGACGACGAAGACTTAACAGAGCAGCCATCAAGTGTTAGACCGTATTCTAGGTTATTAAGTGAGGAAGTTTTTTCTCCAATAATTAGAATCTCTGTTTTTTTCAGAATATTGTAGTAGGAAATTACTAGTCATCACATTTTTGAATTTTGTGAATTGGTAGTTTTCGTTAGGTTGTGAAGAAATATAGAGCTGAGTATCATTGGCATAACAGTGAAAGCTAATTCCATGCTTCCTAATGATATCTCCTAATGGTAGCATGTACAGAGTGAACAGCAGTGGTCGTAGTACTGAGCCTTGTGGTACTGAACTTGTGATCGATAAGACATCTCTTAATTTACTGCTACAAACTGATAACGGTCAGATAAGTATGATTTAAACCATGCTAATGCAATTCCACTAATGCCAACATAATTTTCAAGTCTATTTAAAAGAATGTTGTGGTCAATAATGTCAAATACAGCACTAAGATCGAGTAACACCAAAAGAGAGATACAACCACGATCGGATGATAAGAGCAAATCATTTGTGACTCTAATGAGAGCTGTCTCAGTACTATGCTGCCGTGCAAAGGCAAAAGACCGTAACTTCGATTTTGGTCGAAAATTAGTTATTTATATTTTTGGCACATTCAAGACCTTCTTTATCATGTGGTTAAGTATCTTGAATCAATTCCGTTGTTTTTTCGAGAAAATAATGAATTGTCTTAACAGTAACTTCCAAAAGCCCATGAGAAACAAAGGCAGAACACCGTAACATCAGTTACCGCTCTTTGGCTTTGTTTTGGAATGCTCGAAATGGAGTTACGGTACTCTGCCTTTGTTTAGCCGCGCATCAATATGAAGTTACTGTGCCGGTGTTCTATCAAATAATGCTACCTACCAGATTGTACGCTTATCAGTCCCTCTAACTTCTGATGTCCTCAGAGCTTTGTCTTGCACAGTTGCGGTCAGAACATTTGGTATGGTCTGAACCCGCCGTCGACAAACGTGCGATAACGATCGCAAAGGATTATGCAGAGTTGACAGAAAAACGTTACGCATTGCCGTATCAGATGAATACAACCAAGAATTAAAGCCCCGCCTCACTCAGTTCGGGTACAGGACCTGGTTGAAACACTCACGCATCTAGCTGGCAGAGTGCCAAAACTTCACCGGCGCCTTAGATTTTATACAGGTGTTACTATAATGATTTTGTTAATGGTGATCAGCAACCAAATATTGATAATGTGGAAGTTACTGCCTTTTGCCTTGGCATGACTTCTCACTTTTTGCTGACAATACAAAGGCAGAGTACAGTAACTTTAAAATAGTGGACAAAAGTCAAGTTTGAGCTCAAGATTTTTTTATGTATATAATTTCCATTACTAAAACATTTATTTGCCAGATTTCCAGTGTCCTACCTATAATTAATATGACGGGACAAGTAAAAATCTTTAAAGTCATTTTTCTCAGAACCACACTCTAGCGACTTAAGGTCTTTTGCCTTTGTAGGGCAGTATGGTACGGTCTAAATCCTGACTGGAAATCCTCGCAGATATCATTTCTTTCTAAAAATGAACATAGTTGTGAAGATACTGCCTTTTCTTGTATCTTTTACAGAAAGGGTAGATTTGAGATCGGCCTGTAATTGACTAATTCTGTAGGATCAAGTTGCGTTTTTTTAACAAGCGGTTTAATCATAGCCAGCTTAAAGGTTTTTGGTACGTATCCTAGAGACAAAGATGAATTGATGATATTAAGAAGAGGATCTATGACCTCTGGAAGCATCTCTTTCAGTAGCTTAGTTGGTATAGGGTCTAACATACTTGTTGTCGATTTAGATGATTTAATGAGTTTAGCGAATTCTTCCTCTCCAATAAATGAATCGAATTTTTCCTTAGGGAGACTACAGTGCACTCCCTGATGCAATACTGTAGTAGACGGTTGCATAGTTATAATTTTGTCCCTTATATTATAAATCTTATAAGTGAAGAAGTTCATAAAGTCATTACTGCTGTGTTGCTTGGAAATTTCTTGGCTTGAAGCTTTCTTTTTCGTTAGTTTAGCCACCGTTTCAAATAAATACCTAGGATTATGTTTATTTTCTTGTAATAGGGTTGAAAAATAAGCAGATCTAGCAGCTTTTAAGGCCTCTCTGTAAGCAATCGAGCTCTCTTTCCATGAAATGCAAAATACCTCTAGTTTTGTTTTCTTCCAGTTGCGCTCCATTTTTCTGGCTGCTCTCTTGAGGGCCTGAGTGTGCTCGTTGTACCACGGTGTTGGACTATTTTCTTTAATATTCTTTAAGCGCAACGGAGCAACTGTGTCTAAAGTGCTGGAAAAGAGTGAGTTAAGAGTTTCTGTCGCAATATCTAGTTCTTCTAAGCTATCTGGGATGCTGAGATGATGAAACTGATCAGGAAGATTATTAATAAAGCAATCTTTAGTGGCAGAAGTGATAGGTCTCACATATTTGTAACACGGAGTCAGCTTTGCAGCCTTGGCTAAATGTAATTTACACGAGACTAGATAATGATCTGAGGCATCAACATTTATTCCGTGTGATAATATTAAATCTAGGGTATGATTACGACAATGAGTAGGTCCTGACACGTGCTGTCTAACTCATAGAGTTAAGAATGTCTTTAAATGCCAATTCAATGCATCTTTTTCATTATCTATATTTATATTAAAATCACCAACAATTAGTACTTTATCTGCAGCCAATACTAACTCTGATAGAAAGTCAGCAAATTATTTTATAAAATCTTTATGGTGCCCTGGTGGCCTTTATACAGTAGCCAGCACAAATCTCAAACGTGATTTGTCATTTACACTATATATTTTTACATTAAGCACCAACACTTCAAAAGAAGTATATTTAAAACTAGATTTCTTAGTGATTTTGAAAATATTACTATAAATTACAGCAACTCCTCCCCCTTTTCGTTTCAGACGAGGCTCATGTTTATAACAGTAATTTTGTGGGGTGGATTCATTTAAAGTAATGTCATCGTTTGGTTTTAGCCAGGTTTCTGTCAAACACAGCACATCTAGGTTATTATCTCAAATCATATCATTAACAATAAGTGCTTTTGAAGTAAGGGATCGAATATTCAGCAACCCAAGCTTTATCATTTGTTCATCTGTATTATAGCTGTTTTTTATTTGTTGAACATCAATTACATTTTTAACCTTAGATGGGTTGAAACGTTTTTTTTTTGGATTTTCAAATTTGAGGAACAGACACAGTCTCTATGTGATGATAGCTAGGTAAAAGAGGCTCTATGTGATGGGATTTATCTGACCTTGGTGACGTGAGACAGCTAGCAGATGGTCGGTTAAGTCAGTCTGTCTGCTTCCTGACCTGAGCCACAGATTGTCATGTTTTATTTCTAAGACTATGAGCCAAATTACTAGAGAGAAGAGCAGCACCATCCCAGGAGGGATGAATACCATCTCTTTGCAACAGGTCAGGTCTGCCTCAAACTTTTCCAATTGTCTATGAATTCTATATTATTTTGTGGACACCACCTCGACAGCCAACCATTGAGTGAACACAATCTACTAACTATCTAATCACTCCTGCGAACAGGAAGGGGGCCAGAGCAAATTACAGTGCCTGACATCGTACTTGCAAGTTCACACACCTCTTTAATATTAATTTTGGTGATCTCCGACTGGCGGAGTTTGTGCCGACGTGAATAATAATCTTAGAGAATTTACGATTAGCATTTGCCAGCACTTTTAAATTTGCTTTGATGTCAGGCGCTCTGGCTCCCGGCAAACATGTGACTATGGTGGCTGGTGTCTCTATTTTCAAGTTCCGTGTGATCGAATCACCAATTACTAGGGCACATTCAACAAAATTCTCAGTGGGTGTTTCACTGAGTAGAGAGAATCTGTTTAATGTTGTTGTCGGAACAGAAGAGCGGCGTTTTGTCCCGCGACTAGAGCGTCTCACCGTCATCCAATTGCCCTGCTACACAGGCTCTATTTCAGCCGGAACCGAACAATGTACAGAGTTCACTAAGCTAGTCGCATCCAAAGCAGTATCTAAAGCCCTTCTTACTATCCTCGATTAAAGTTTGGATGCGTGTCTCTAGTTCTGAAATCTTCCCCGTCAGCTTTACTATCTCCCTGCATTTATCACATGTAAATCCTGTGCTGACAGAGAAGGATATTCTAAACATGTTGCATGAGGTGCAAGTAACAATAAGAGGAGAAGATGACATGACTTACCGTGTTTGTTGACTGATCCTACTCACCTAAGTTGTTTGATGGACTCATAAAAGACGCGAGCACGCGCAAGAAAAATAAATAAATAAAGAGCGCGTGGATGGCATGCTAACAGGCTAGAATTACTAGCGAATTACTAGCGTGTTGTGCTAGCAATAACGATTTAGTTTGAAGCTAGCTATATCAGGTTAATGTGTGATGTTGAGTAAGTTATATTTAGCAGTGGTATATTTAGCAGTATAAACAACAAGGAATGATAGTAAATAATGATTCAAAACAGAAAGATATACAAAGCTTTTCAGACGCACACCAACGCAAACAGCAACAGAAGCAACGAGGCAGACCAATTATTACACCATTCCTCTAACACTGACCGACAGGAACACAATGATATCATCACTGACTCTCTCGCATATCATTATTTGACTTTATTAACCACTATCAGTCCAAAAATAAATATACAGTATACAGAAAATCAACTTACATAAGGCTACAATGATAAATGAGACAATATAGACCTACAAACATGTTCAATTATAATGTATATGAAATTTTTGTTAACGTTATATATATATATATATATATAATTACATATATAACAAACAATTGATATTATATAATATAACTGAACACATTTGTAGGTCTTATATCATTTAGCCTAGATGCAGTATATATCCTACAGGTTTCTTTTTTTTCTTACTGGCTGAATGAATGTTTTGTGCCCAAGATTTAATTAGATTGTTTTAAAGATTCATGAATACATTTCTCTCTGGTTTTGTTTGGCAGCTGTAGTACATTTTATGGTTATTAGAAGAACATTAGAACATTTCAATAAAAAAAAAAAAAAAAAAAAAAAGGTTTTTAAAGCAGAATTTAAAATCACGAAATTAAAAATAAATAATATAATATAATTAATAAATATAATTAAATAATAAATAATAATAACAGATAGAATTTTAACTGGTAAGATGAATGTGAGCTTAGTAACTGGCCTGCAGTATATTAGCCTACATTTTATGTAACCATTAACTGTGACTGTTCACTCGTCACCCCTAATTCCAGTGTGTCAGAAGCTGTGAAGAGTGTCAAGGTGTTTTTGTGGCTTTGCCGCAGTAAAGGCTTCTTTCTGGCAACTCGACGTAAACTTCTGATCAGGAACATTTGGGTGATTTCTGTTATCATTATGATCAGGGATATTTGGGTGATTTCTGTTATCATTATGATCAGGGACATGTGGGTGATTTCTGTTATCATTATGATCAGGGACATGTGGGTGATTTCTGTTATCATTATGATTTAAAAAGGACCCAAATAACTATGTGATAATAAATGGCTTTATATGATCACTATCCTTAAATATCTATCCAAAATCAATGCCAAAATTTCACAATTTCTGCCAGAGTATGCAAACTTTTGAGCACAACTGTATCATGGCTTGTGTGTCACATGCTGAATAATAAAAATACCAAACTCAGTCAGTATAACTCAGTTTTGAACATTTACAGCACTTTAAAAAAGAACATTACTGATAATCCTGATAGAATTATTCAATCTATCTCACACGAGTTTCAGGTTCATGAGTTCAGGAGAAGAAACACTCTTCTTTGATCAACTTCTGATGCTTCATTTACAACTGAGCTTGACAGAAGATGTGAAAGATACAATAGACGTTTATTTAGTGTTCGATTCGTGTCTTTGATTTGTGTCGCTTATAAACATTCAAACAGTTTGTTATGGGTCTTAATGTGACGTAAAAAACAACTGCCTCATTCATGGATTTATTCACTGAATATTTATGTTCAGGTATGTTAATATGTATTATGATCATATTTTGTTTATAAAAAGTATTTTCATGACCATCTGCATTGTAGTTATTGTAGCCTCCATGTTTTTGTTAAATACTCTTGTATAATTAAGTGATAGAAATGAATGTTTTTTCACCATTCAGAAGGTGATTTGGGTTTTAAATGTTACACAAAATAATGTGTAAAAATAATATTTTTTATAATTTAATGTGTGACATGTAACAACTACTACATAACTAGTAAACTAGTACTAGTAAATGACTAGTTGAATAAAGTTGTTATTTTTGTTTGTTTTTTGCGCACAAAAAGGATTCTCATTTTTGGGTGAACTATCCCTTTAATATGCAAATAGCTACAAATGTGGTTTACAAGTTAAAAATACACTTTAAAAGCAGTATATTGCTTAATTCCATATTATGTGTGACTAAAATCCTATTTTAAGATATAAAGCAATTTCATTTAAGTAATGATAACAAAAACAATTTATCACAATATATTTTGGATATTTCATTTTTGTTATTGAAAATAAAAACAAAGCACCAAATTACACCCAATATGACAAATACAGAAGAAAAAGAACAGAAATGAAATTAAGTTTTTCAGGTACAGTAGGTTTCTTTAACATGTAGAAATACTGACAGAGGTCATAATCGAGTGGGACTGGCTCACAAAAACATGGTTTTATCATATCAGGCTACTTTCTAGATCAGGACAACCAGCATGAACCACTGAACAAAGAAACTCCAACAATTCTGGACATTTACAGTAATGAAGTGATTCATCTGGACTGATTTCAGAGTTCAGGTCACAGTTTTCCTTCTTTCATACCTTATATATTTCTGAGTAATCTGGATTGAACTGATGATGATTTGACTAAATCTTGTTGTTTTATCTCAGAGTTGTTAGAATATCAGCTTCTTCATCTACAACCGTTACATACGCCACTTCCTACTCATAAGTTGTGATTTATAAAACAAACTTGATGGGAAAATTTGCGCACATGTACGCAAACTCTGACCCATGCGTACAAACATTTGGGAGTTTGGCAACACTAATGGTGAGCCGAGGGACTGACGGCAGATGAAGGAAAACCACTTTAAAGACGAAGAAAATGAAGAAAGCGCGGTCGGAAGAGTCAAGGAAAAGAAAATGACGGCTCTGCGTGAGTGGTATTTACGACAGTAACGTTAAATACAAGTACTCCACAGCAACTGTAGGGGTCGCTGTTTGAGAAAAATGGAAACTGCATAGTGTGCCTTTAAATCCTCATTATGAGTCCTAATCATAAATACAGTGCGTCTTCACAATAACAGCTTAAATAAATAAAATAATGATTTAAACATCTGACATTAGACTTTATATGCAGTAAGAATATATTTAATTATTTAATCTGTATTTTATTCCTCTCCAGTTATTTATGTATTTTTTTTGGTTGACTTTTTGGTTGACAAAATTTTGCTAGCCTGCTTTTAATTTTTCTTTTACTCTGACTTTAATTTAAATTGTTACTACTTTGCTTGATAAATTGTTCAAAATGTGAGCCTATAAATATGAATAACACTCACAATGTCTCACATCCATAGAAAGGCAGACAAGGTAGAGTGTACAAACAAACAAACTTTATTAATGTGCAGAGCAGGCGCGTCATTAGACATGGGCCGAGGTCACGCGCGTGATCATAGGTACTAAACCTATGCGCGTGAACTCGGCAATCGATTACTATGGACTTCGACCGAAAACAGGATGTAAATACAGGTATGAGCGCTGGCTGAAATAACATCACTTTTATTAATATCTTTCACATCTACTGCAGTCAGATTCACCCGTGTTCACTCTGAAGGAATCACTCACATTGGCTGTGCACTTGTAATGACACATCAAGGATGTTAAGAGGCTAAAAGCAGGTTTAAAACTTGCCCCATTGAAGTCAACAGTGCGCAAATTTTAAAAAGAGGATAACACGGTGTAGGCAACACCGATTTTTGTCGTTGTTCTCTGTACTGACAGCACTCCAAATGTACAAAAAAATTAGCTCAATGTTAAAATTGACCGGAGTTCTCCTTTAAGCTTGGTTCTTATGACTTCCTTTACATCAGATGAAGACACACTGAATTTCTTTTGGATATAGTCTGAAAAAGAAAAGAAAAAAAGATTCAGAAAAACTCTCAAGTTTCAGTTACAGTCTACAACACAGGCATATAAGTATGCTTAAACTGAATCTTGCATTGTGGTGTCACCAAATGTTTGGGGTAAGTATTCATACTGTTCCCAATTCATTTGTAATGGCATATTGGTCAGCATTAATGGCTATGAACATTTCAAGTAAAATAAGTTAAGGTAACACTTTACTTCTTAAAGCATTTATGTATAATACATAATTAAGGTGTTCATAAAGCACATTATATTGCATTGTATCTTTTCATAAATAATTGTTACTAAAGTTAAAATGCATTATATTTGCAGATTGGTTGTTACATCTGAAATTGGTTGTTTGTCATGTGTTTTAATGCATTACACATTATGAAGACATAGCATAACACTTTTTGTATGAAGCCTGTATTTATAATGCATTACAAGGGTATTTTTATTGTATTATAATGCATGCATAATGCCTTATAAACAACCTTATAATGTGTTATGTCATCTCATTGATAACCGTAACAATAGTAATAATACTTATTTGTGGTTATAAGTATTAAGAGTATGACGATTTATAATTTTATTCACTTATGTAATAATGGATTATATATCCCATAGTTTCATATATTTTGCTTTCCCAAGAGTCATACTGTATCTTGACACTGTTGACTTAAGATACAGATACAGTACAGCTGAAGTATTACTAATATTGTATTTTTAAATGTAAAAGATTTTCCAGTGAGTTTAAAGGGATAGTTTACCCAAAAATAATAAATGTCATAATTCATTCCCCCTCCTGTTGTTGTGACTAAACCTGTATTGGTTTACAATTGTGTTTTTTTCTTTTTCTTTTTTCAAACTTATACAGGTTTGGAACGACATGAGGGTAAATAAATGATGATAAAATTTTTCTTTTTGGGTGAACTATCCCTTTAACTCACTGGAAACTCTTTTACATTTAAAACAATATAATATTGTTTTGTTGATTGCACATATGGAACATGTTTTATTTTCTATGTATTGCAATAAAAATGTAAAAAGCAAATGTCTTATAACCACATGATATCTTATGGCTGTTTAAAAGAAAACTTCACTTTTGTTAAAGCAGACAAAGACCACTTATAAATATCATGAGCACATTGTTAAGTGCTTTAGATGTTTAAAAGAAGACTTTGTTATTGTCCCTTTACTTTAAGCAGTAAAAGAGACTCATAAGATGTAAAATGATACTGTGCAGATCTTCAATGTCAACAATGTCAAGATATGAGTCTTGGGTAAGCAAAATATATGAAACTATGGGTTCTATATAATCCATTATTACATAATATAACACTTATATTATAAGGTTGTTTATATGTTTATTTGTTTATATGTTTATATAATGCATTATAAAGGCTTCACCTGGTGTTATGCACTCTTAAACGTTATGACCACAAACAGGTAAGCATTATAATGTATTGTTACTGTTGTTATGGTTTTTTATAAGATGATACAACATGTTATAAGCTTGTTTAAAATGCATTATGCATGTATTATAATGCATTAAGAATATCCTTATAATGCTGCATTATAAGTACAGGCTTCATAGGAATTGTTACCCAAATCTATTGCATTAATACAATGAAAAACACATGGGGAAGTGGTCTCATTAAGCTCACATATAGAGCAAATTCCACTTGTAAAAATCATGGAAAATCATGATTTCTGTTGTTGAAACTTTACTTTTTATTAGGCAAGATAAATATGTTGTTCTTAAGTTATCTGGGATAATATCCAGCAGTCACTGGAGAAGTACTAAAACTAACTGATATGATTTATCTTTTTGGTATTTAAAATATAATTTGTTTAACATCTGAAAATAGTTGATGTTATGTTAAAAAACAGTTCTCCATATGTATACAGTTTATCAACAATTCTTTAATGATTGTAATTTTTTTTTTTTTTATGTATTTTTTGAAATGTTAATAATTTAAATGTAAAAGGCATAGGGGGCTTAAGAACATGTGAGTATAAAAGGTGTTTTAATTCCACTCCAGAGTTTTAAAATTTGCAATTAAATAAGTCTTTTAATTATCATTTGATGACAAAAGATCACATGCTATTTAAATGGGAGATAAATCTTGATTTAATACTCACCTAATTCTGAAAGCTATTAATATAACAATTCGAAAATACTTAATTAAAGTCAACCGATCTCATTTTTGAGTCACTTCCCCTAATCACACAAACTATAAACAACTAATTATATACATGGACTGAAACAAACTAACTTGTTTGACAAATAAAAAATAATAAAGCAACTGATAAAAATCACAAATTCTCTTTCACAGCAGACCTAGTCTGTAGAAATACACGAGGAGTTGCCTATTAAGACAGACACTGTGTGAGCTGGAAGTGCCTCCTTGCTGGTCTCTGCATTGGGTGCCTTTCTTCCATTTAGAGAGTGAGTGGCAAGAGTTTCTCGCCCAAAGGTTACAAGGAAAAGCTCGCTGGTAAATTTTTTAAAATCTTGGGTGTTGATCCTATCCAACTGGCTTCTCTTGATCCGCACCCCCTCTCCCAAATTGATGTAATCGACTACCTAGTGGGGAACAGCAGAGAACAGATTCTTTTCTTTTCTTTTCTGAAAATGTAAAAAAAAAAGAAAAAAAAGTTGACCACCACAGTGACAGACTACAATCTAAAACAAAATGGCTCAGAAATGCCTTTTAGAATAAATTATAAAGCTACAGAGCAAAATCCAAAATACTTTTGGTTTGCCCGGTACAGAGTTAAAAACAACATCAGCAACCACAAGATGTGTTATGTAAAAGAGGTAGATTTTAACACACCTAGCTAGAATTGAAAAATCTGACAGAAAATGGAATACAATACAATAACTGTATAATTGGGACCTACTTACCTGCTCACTTCCTTGAGCAGAGCATGGTTCTTGAATTTGAGAACTGATGTTCTGAGTAGATGAAGTCTGCAGAGTGTCAGGCTTCTGCTTTGAAATGCACATCATCTTTATTTCTCCTACTGTGCCTTTCAGCTCCTGCACAACAGCATGAACTTCTGGAAAACAGCAGAGCGACACAATCATGTTCACAATCCACAAAACCTTTACAGTGCCCTCCACATCTATTGGCACCATTTATCCTCAAGGTCTTTCATTCAAAATTCAAATCTAAAATCAAAATAAAATAGTGTCTGTATGTGTGTGTCCTACAATAAAAGCAGCACATTAATTTAGAACAGTGATTCAACTGACTTGAAACCTGTGCATTCATTGTTTAATGCACACCTTCCAGCCAATCAGAATCGAGTATTCTAAAAGAACATGGTAAAATATATACTGAAGAAGATAGTTCACAAGTTGAGAACTGAAACACAATTGCTATGCTATAGCTAGATTTCATTACCTTTCCACTCCCTCAGCTCTCTCTCTGCTTTTATCCTGAGGCGCCGCTCATATTTTAAATCTTCTTTAAGCTCTTATTTCATGTTTTAACTCTTTGATCTCTTCAGCCATGTCTGACCTCTTACATGGCTGAGGAGACAAAGGACTTGGTACACTTGAATCCAGCACTCCCACAGCAGGTCTTGGTTCCTGAAGTACAATATCCGTTATTATGTATTCTAGCTGTAAAGTTATAGTTTATAAAAGATAAAATAAAGTAGCTTTCTGCTCACCTTTATTTGAGTGCAGCTTTGTTTCACCCCAGCCATAATCTTCTGTTGAATGATCTTTTTGGTCTTTTTTTTTTTGTGTGTGTTACCGGTGCATTTTCCTGAAAATAGAAATCACACAATAAAAAAGTATCCCAGAAAAATTTAACTATTAAACATAATGCTTGTCTACAGTGCATTTAGTACATGTATGAAATATACAGGACTTTAGGCCTACATGTAACTGGATTTCTTGATCTCATTTAAATACTATCTATAATCAGGTTGACATTTGAGGAAGAATGTGAATGAGATTTTATCCATTTACCAGGTCCAGAAATGAAGTCTCGCCAACATCTGTTGAGGACCTTTTTATTTTCTCTCTTCTACCCTTTCCTAACGCTTCCTCTGTTGCAAAGAGGGGTATACTGTCAAAGTCACAGCCATTTTCAATTTTTTTTTCTCAAGTCAATTAGGGGCTGATGCTCTCCTAAAAACAAACAAAGACACATTCAGTGCATTTTTGTTTATTCCATTGTTATAAATGTTTTTTTTTTTTTCATAAGTTTTTACTTATATTTAATTGTTGAACTTCAATGATAGCATAATACATTTGTCTATTCACAAAGGATTGTAACGTTAACTGGTTGGAGTGAGATTTTAATGATAGCCTACGATTGATCAGTCTCACTTTATCACCATATTGAAATGAATATCTTTACAACGCAATAAAATGGATCCCATAAATGGTCAGTTTACTTCTGGTAATTGTATTACTAAAACATGACAGTGAATGTATCACCTCCAAAAAAACAACATTGTTTTGTCTTTCTATCAGACTTGAGTTCTGTGTTGATCAGTCCTCGCGAGGCTCTGTGCTCGTGCCTTAATTGCACACCTGCGCGTGCGCTACAAATCAGTACGTAAGCAGCGTTTCCCCCTATTTTCTCAACTACTGTGTTTGAAGAAAAGATAAATAAAAGTATTTGTATAGCCCTCTAAATTAAATAACCAAAGATATGAGGACATTAGACGTTATAGCCTAAGCCTACTCACCACTAAACTGGATGATTCGACAAGGCCAACGCTGCAGCTCGCCTGACGAAGTTTTCTTCCAGTAAACATATGCTTCCTCTTCTTTGTTCCACTTGTGAATGGCCTTGGGGTGTAGTTTAGACATATTTTTGTGTTTTATTTGTGAAAGTTCACATATATGAACGGTGTTGTCTGTGAAAAAATCTACCAAAACGTATTTTATGTCCATCCTGAACTAACGACGACGCTGACTGACAGTTCGCTCATCAAGGATCATAGATATATACACTAGATGTCGCCTTGGGGTTCTAAACATGCATCAAAAGCACCGCCATCTTTGAACAGGGGACTTGTCATAGGAATTAGCTAGGTAACGCTGCTATCTCCGCCTGTACTTCGAATTCATGGATGATGCCGAACTTTTGTGCTGCGTATGGATGTTCACACGAACGAAATCTAAACCAGACAGGATGGGATTACATTTACTCTGTGGATGGTAGTAGTCAAGTTGTTGTTTTTATAAGTTAAGTGTACATTTCTCTGCTTTGAGGAAGATTCTCGCACAAAAAATTAACTGTGAATGTGCTGTACTCTTTAGATATTATTTGAAATAACCCTTGTGTTTAAAATGTACAATATGCAGGAGTTGATCCTCAATACCCACTTTTGGCTGTGTTGTGCTGTGTTGTTCCTAACTTTTGATTTTTTTTTACCGATTGTACTCAAACCTTTTAATGGAAAAAAAACAGTGTGACGCTTGTAACCTGTAAGTACAGTCCTAATAGTATGCTTGTCCTCTCCCTGTCAATCTTCAAACAGTACATCCATGATTATTATACATAGAATTCCACAAATCTGTATGTATCTGTGAGTTTTGCAGACGGATACAGTGGGCTCAAGGGCTTGTTTCTTCCTTGCAAACTGGGGATGGAGGTGTGGAAGGACACTGGAATTTGTGAAAATGTCAACTGTTTAAAGCCTTTCTTTAAAGTGAATTTCCTTTTGTATAAATTGTATCTTAATTTTAATCAATTTTATTCATCAACAAATTACCTGTTAATATAATCATGGAGGCGTCCACGCGGTCACTTGCATTGCACGTTAACTGGAGCGCATGCGCATCTCATCCTAACTTAACGAAACTCAGTGTATGCCTCACACAGACATGAGAAATACATCAAATACACAAAGCTTGATATGTCTTTAAACGAAATAATTCAAAACGAAAGAAAAAGGCTACTTTCTGATTACGTAATCCATTATGTGCATTTCTCTCTATAGGCGCGTTCACTACGGAGATGGCGATCGTCAACTTCATCTCTGCAGCCGAGTCGACACTGTCAGAAGTTTATTAACAAAAATCAATGCACGCGTCACCGGATTTACAAATGCACTTCTTGCTTGTTGCACGCACACATATTATGTTGAAATAACATTATTATTAATAAAACATATTTTAGAATATTTGATTGAATGCTGAATGTTGCGCTTGTTCAATTTAATAAAATTTAAACTTTAATTGTGATCATTAAAATAATTGAATATTAAATATTTAGTGGCCAAGTTTTGCTCATTTATATATATATTATATAGCGATAGTTTATTCTAAGTTTACTCAAGTGGAAGAATGTGACTAATAAACTTAGGCCTACTATGCACTATACATTATATTTTGAAAAATAAGTAGTTATCTTAATATCAAAACCTTAAATTTTCTCTGGACTCAACGATAAATACATGTCTGACCGTTGGAACGAACCATAAAAACTAGAAAATCGCATTCATGACGATTTATGGTGATTTTATTTCCGTTAGACCTTTGCCTACATTGACGTTGATGCATTAAAGATGAGGGGCTTCCCTGTTCCAAGATGGCGGCTCTATTGACGCATTCGTTCCAATGAACTGCCGTAGCCCAGGCAACATCTAGTGTATATATCTATGATCAAGGATCAGTTGCTCTCGAGACTCGTTGTCAAGGCAATGATCGCGCGAAGAAGATCTAGTCACGCGCGTGCTAATTATCTATGAGGGTGAACTCCATATAAACGTACACAAACCATTTGCATCTTTTATGCATTGGCTATATCTTAATTTTTGTGTTATGGCTGATTTATTGTCAGCAAGTGTCCACAAAGTCACAAAGTCTCATGCCATTTAGATTAAGACAATAAAGTTAAGTAATTAATTAACCCTTAAGTTAAGTAATTTCAAAATGACAATTAATAGGTAATATGCATTGCCATTTAAGTGAAATTATTGAACTTAAATATACAAGCTTGATAAAAATTATCATTCTAGAAGAAAATTTCAGATGGCACTTAGAGGCTTTTGCATCTGAACTCTTCATATACATTTATAAAATAAACAAACAAAAGATTGCACTGGTGTTTGATTGAAATGTAGCATCTATATGCAAAATAATCCTTAAAAGATTTCTCATTTAAGGCCATTCCTGTTTGGAATATGTGATTGTGTCAACAATAAGCAGAAACATTCTGCATTTCCATTTTGTAGTGTGGATCATTCATTTCAACATTTATCCTCATCCTCATGTTTAAGAATCTGTTATCTGCTTGACAAATAATTTATGCTACTGCCCACTGACATGCTTTTAAAGCTATTGTTATCCAATTTTTTTGGCCTTCAAACACCTTAAAATGCACATATGTAGGTTCGAGAAATCAAAATTTTCTCGGGGGACCATGCCCCCGAACCCCCCTACCTCACATTTGGGCATAATGTGGGCTGGTGTGGCTGCCCCCTGCATATAGACCTACAATATACATTATTCTCTGTATCAAATCATGTTATCTTGTAACACAGCCCCTGATGTTTCGGGCTCAGCCCCTGATGTTTCGGGCTCAGCCCCTGATACTTTTAAAACCTAGAAACGCCCTTGGTGCAGAGTGAGCGATGCAGGATGAGATGAACAATGAAGACAATGTTGATAAGGTGAACACTTAGCTGAAACTTGAATAATGTCTATGCAGATGAAGACAATGAATTTGACGATGAAACACAGGACAATCGACGATGGGCAGAGACAATGGGAAACAACAGGACTTCATGTAAGCATAACCACTGGTAGGAATCTTCACGAAAGTAGTCTGAACCATGTAGAGACAAGACCAGAGACCAGACACTGAGGTGAAGGAAACAGCAGCTGATATAGTGAGTGCAATAATGACGTGCAGGTGCCGGTGATCAGAACTCCGGTGACAGTGATCTGGTGGGCAGAGTGCAGTGATCAGGTGCAGTGGGCGGAAGTGATGGCTCTGTTGACCGATCGGCAGCTGACTTGAAGCAGTGCATGCCGGTTAGAAATTTTGTCTGACTTGATACAGCGCTGACGCCACGTGACTGTGACGTGTGCCATCGTGAGAGCGTTTCGAGAGTAGCCGGAGAACTCAGCCAGCGCAGCTTCTCAAGAGCGGCTGCACGAGGGCTGATGACGACACAGCTGTTCCACGATTGGCCGGATTCACCGCATGACAAAGATCACGTGTGTCTGTGTTTATTCTCACACCTTTAGTTCCTCTAAAGCTCACAAATCAGTTTTTATAACAGTAAACACTCGTTTCATGTAGTTGCGATGTTATATTTATCAAATTAAAACTGATTAAAAAACGTAGACTCCACTTCATTGATAGTAGCTTATGTTGAACTTTATTCTTGTTCAAACAGACGCTGTATGAAGCAGTACATTAAGTATTGAATGAAAATGTCTCTGAAACATCTGTGTATTATTTGGCAAATATTGCATTTATTTCACTTCAGCTGTGGTAAAGGTCACTACGGGAACCAGAAAGTGTCCGACTTCACGTCTCCGTTTGCAGCTCCTCCCCGCCTGCACGCGCCTACTCTCGCCGATCGGTTACATCCAGCCGCAACCGATGTCGAACACACCTAATGTAAAATGCTGACAGCCACCCCTAAAATTCTATGGTAGTTTTTTGTCATAAAACACATATTGCTTTTACATGTCCCCAATTCTTTTAAAACATTTTAGTTACAAATAATAAATTAAAAACTTATATTTTCTGATCTTAGTAATAGGTTTGCCAACTTCAGCAAAAGAAAATAAGGGACAATCTTGATTTTTGAGGACAAATTGCGTTCTGTACGGGTTTAATATGGAACGGGTCATTTTATTTCCTGTTTGGAATGGAATAACGAGAAATGAAAACCAGCTGGTTTATTCAGTAGCACCTCACTGCAGTACACGAGATCCAGGGGGCGGAGTTGGATCCAACTCTAAGGGGTGGAGATTGGTAGGTTTAAGGGTGGGTTTAGGGATCAGGGGGTGGAGATGGGTAGGTTTAGGTATATGTAAGGTGGATTTTGTGTTCTGGAGTGAGGACCACCTCGGTTTATTAGTTTTTTAGTTTTGTTTAAAAAAAAAAGAGATTTTGGCTCGATTTTAAATTTTCCGTTTGCACACGTGGGCGGCGCTAAAACACCCCTTTTATCTGATTGGTCAAACCGCTCCGCCTTCAGTAAGCTACGAATTTTTCTTTCTGTCTGGCAGAATAAGAGTCAGTACGAGTGCGGCACTGACAAATGCACTGTAATAAAATAATGTCTGAAACCACCACTCACTGTTAACTATGCACAATATTTAAAGCAGAATATGTTGCTGGTCATGTAATTCGTGCTGCTGCGACTTGCAAGCGACCCCATTAATGTGAGTATATGGCAGATTATTTTAGCATGATGTACTTCCCATTGATAAAAACAGTGCAAATAGAAAAATTAATAATAGGCTGAACTGTACCATGATAATATGTCCGTAACATTAGATGTCCGTAGATGACCTACCATAACTGTTAAATTAGAGTTAGGGGATAACAAAGATTGTACAGTATAAAAATCTAAAGTTCCTATAAAACATGAAAACCCAACAACCCAATGGGAATATATCCTTGTTGTGTAAAACATCTGTTCATAATCTGTAATTCCAATACAAACAGCACCGGGAGGCGTCTGGAATAGCTCTGCAATGATCAATCCATATTTTTAAGCAAGCTAATTTTACAGTAGGCTCATATTCAGAATGTCCTTCTCGTGGGCTTCCTTTGTGAAATATAGCAGACCACCGTTTTATATAACAGTTTAAAAAAGGTGGTCTGCTATTTTTCACAAAGGAAGCTCAGTCAGACAGTCAGACAGACAGATATAAATTTAGGAACATAACAAGCATTACAAACTACAGTAGCCTAAACTGGAACCTTTGTAAGATATGCGCTCGTCTTCACAAAAACTACATACAGGGTTTTTAAACATCTTGTGTGGAGAAAATATTGTTTATTCTGGGCAGTATGGCAAGCCGTGGTAAAAAGCAGGATAACTTGTTGGCTATAGCCTACTTGAAAGGAACACAAATTTGCAGAGTAAAAAGTTGTTCGTGTTGTTGAATCATATTTTTTTTCTAGTAGGCTACATCTTAAAATCTAGAGCTCATGACAAATAAAAGTTCCAGATGGACAAACATTAAATGCAAAAACCAGTGTGAATAACAATCAAAACTAGAGAGTGGATACACAGATATGGCCTATTTATGAATGAAATTCGTGCATTTATTTGTCATTTAAACTGATGCAAACAGTAGAAAACACTTATTATCCTGTCGCCCCCTCATTAAGTGGACAGCATTATATAATGATTCATGTCTGTGTTCCTCTGTCGTGTCCCGTGTTTAGCAGTTCCCCTTATGTTGATTAGTCTCCCCAGGTGTTTCTGATTAACCATGCCCCCTTGTTATCTTGTTTAGCTTGTCTGTCTGTATATTTGAGCCCTGTGTTTAGTTCAGTCTTCGTCAGTTCTTGTAGATTGTTGTACCATGGTGGTTGTTCTGTTCTGTTCTGTTCTGTTCTGTTCTGTTTTCTTAGTCCTGAGTCTATACGTGAAGTTTTGAGTTTATTTAATAAAAGTCTACTGCACTTGGATCCTGCTTCCTCCTCTGCTTCAACCAAAACGTAACACATTAAGTGTTACGACCTTCATTGCTCATATAACGCAAGTCAATGGATTTTTTTGGAAAGTAAGTCTGACCAGTTAGAAAAGATATAAGCGAGTCAGAGTCTGAAGGTCTGAGCTGGGTTTGCTCAAGCATTTAAGTTCTAGGCAGAGTCAATTTCTCATAATAATAATAAATAATAATAATGTTTAAATATATGCTGGCTTTCTCAAGCCAACATAATAAAGAAAACTAAGAGAAACATTGATCAATTCAGTATGTAATAACATTGTATTAGTTTTATAATAAAACTAATAACATTTTAAAGGTATGCCATGCTCTTCAACCGACATGATTTAATTAATCCCAAACCTGGTAATTTTGTCAGTATTAATGTACATTCACTGATTCTAGTTTCTCTCTTTTCTGTCTCTTTCTTTTCATGTGAGCTGAGTAGGCTACACATGCTTACATTAATAAATATAAACTTTATTTATATTAAATGTTCTAAATTATTTATAACCTACATATGTCACACACGCCTACCTGCCTTTTGATGTAAATAAAAGACGAGAGTGGTAAATGTTACGTACATACTATCATGGTGCAGTTCAACCTGTTATTGATTTTTATTTCCACTTCCATTTTAAAGGGATGATTCCGTAAACAGAACGGTTGTTAATATCCTGCATAGCCTACTCATTTCTCTTCATTCTCTCCTTAACTACCTTACATTTCCTGATATGGGCGAACCTCGCGTAATCTCAGTTTGAGAAGTGTAATCAAACGTGCCCCCATACATCTCTCCTTCGCTCAGTCGCTCTTTAACCGTCCAAGGTATTGATTCTGAGGATCAATGCACATTACTAAAAGGATCTATTTAAATTTTCTTTGGCTACAGATAGTTTTTTTCCGCGGCCACGCTTCATTTTAAAAGTATAGCTTTCCAAATAGCCCAATTCAGCGGGAAAACCGTGACCATGCCAACATTGCTTATGGGTGAGTTACTGCCACATACATATTGTTTTTTACTCATTTATTTGTAATAACAAATGTCGTTAAACCAATATATTTTCTCATAATAACGAGATTAAAATGACTTTTTTTTCCTTGTTGAATTTTTTTTCTTTTTTTGTTTGGCCGTTAAATAAGTGATTTTTGTCTATATTTACTATAAAATGTATTAATATTTACTCCATTTATGACACAGAAGTAAAAATTTAAAATTTTATTGGCAGATTTTTCAGAAAACGACAGTTACAAGTATAAATCCAACATCATGCAGATTATTAAGAAAACATTTTTGCAATACATGTCTGTATGTTCAGAAACTAGCCTTATTTCACTGGTTATGAAGAATTACGGGATTATAAATTCTGCACGGTTTTAAGTATTATGATTTCATAGTTTTTAAAGTTTTAATCAGAAGAAGCTTAAAATAGGGCATGCTCCAGTTCTGAGCTGTAATGCAAGCATCCGTCTACTAAAGAGAAGCTGAACATTTGCTTTTGGATTTGATTTTTTATATATTTTCAACATTTAATCACAACCCAACACCAATCTTATATTTGGAATACAATACATGTTTTGTGGAATAACCCTGTAATACTTTGACCTTGTACATGTTTAAACCCAAACATTAAAACATTATCATCATGCAAACTGAAGTGGCACACAAGTAAAATAATACAATTTTACTGGCAAAAGTTTCAGAAAATGAGATCAGTTATAAGTATAAGTCCATTCACCAGCATCATGCAGATTAGTAACAAAACATGTTTTACTATGTGTAAAATTTAGATTATTAAAAACAAATTTCACTGATTATGAAGAATTATATGATTTAAAGTAAAATACAAGTTTTCAATAGAACTTTTACTGATTTTGAGTTTAAATGCTCTTATTTTATCACTCCTTCCTAGAAATAAATGCGTAAAATGACCAAATAGGTGAGATGTGTAGGAGATTTCCTATTTTCTATAGCCATCATCTTCACCATAATCATGGTTTTGATTATGGATTTCATTACTGTTATATATTTTTGTAATACATTCACTCAACTCAACACCCTTCCTCTGTTTGGAACTCAATTCATGTTTTGTGGGATAATTCTACATGTTTAAACCTCAAACACACTCATTAAAACATTATTACCATGAAAACTGAAGTAACTACAATAACAAATTTTTTAATCATATTGTACTTTTTTTTCTAATAAAACACAATGTTTCTAGACATTTTTACTGATTTTGAGTTTTAAATGCTCTTATTCTATCACTTCTAGAAATAAATGCTTACAATTACCAAAATGATCACCAATAGATTTGCTAAAATGCTTTTTTTCTTTTTTGCCGTTAATGCGACTTTAGGTGTAGAGATCAATAATTTGCTACTTTCTATAGCCATCACCACCATCTTCATCATGAGGTGTTGAAGAGAACACATTCATTTTCCCTGTAATCCCTGCAGAAGTTTTCTGTACTCCTCAGTGTTGGTGTCCTCGTGTTGATCCTGATTCACCCACTCATCCAGACGCTCGCGCTGCGTCTGATCCAGGATTCCCACGCGGCTGTACTCCAACACCAGGTTTCGGTATCCTGCTTTATAGTAGCCTCGGATGCCTTCATCCGACAAAATGCAGATCTGAGACTGAACACTGTCACCTGGAATTACACACAAGAATATTATTAAGTGCAGCAACACGACAGCTCTGTTAATCTTAGGGTGTATTCACACCAGGAAAGTCCGCTAGTTGACTTGCTTTGGTCTGGACCAAATACAAAGTTGATTTTTTTTGTTTGGTGTGGTTCGCTTTCACACTGCCCTTTTTGAAAGTCAACCTAAATTTATACACAAAACCACACATGTGCTAAGGTCATCCATTCATTGGACAGAAATTCTCAAGCAGGAAGTGTAAAAACAGGCAATTTATGGAGATCTTTCATAGTGCAATTTTTATTCTTTTACTGATTTGGTGTTATCAGCTACTAACGCAATATGAAGAAACTTATGAGCATCATTAGGAATTTTGCGAAGACGAAGATGTGCTGCAAGACGCTTGTGGCGGAGACAACATGCTCTTAACTGATAAAGTTCAAACATTATGAGTGAACAGTCAGTAATAAAATAAGAACAAATACACAAATTACAAGCAGAGATCAATACTAAATAACAAAGTTACAAAGTCTAACAGTAGTACAGAACTTAATAATTAAACCTAAATGTAAAATAACACTATTTGTTCATTGTAGAAATTAAATATAGTTTCATCTTTGTTAAAGCTGTATTTTGTTCATATTAATGTCACAGACAACAGTGGGAATATTGGGTGTCTGCTGTCACTTTAAGACCGAACTGCACGGACCGAAAAAAATGACAAACATCATGGTTTCTTTCTCAACTATGACAAAACCGAGAGAATACTTGAACGGAACATAATTTTGCGTGCATGTGTCCATTCAAGGGCAAGGAAACGCTATCTAAAACGTGCCTCTCTCTCTCTCTCTCTCTCTCTCTCTCTCTCTGCGTGCGTGTGCACGGCTCTGGTCACAGAAGTCCTGATTTTCGCCTCTTCTTCTGCATTACAAAAACACATCGACAAAACACGTCGAAATGATCAACTTTCACTCTATGATTTCACTATCACACTATCACTATTTCACTATTTCACTTTCACTAGGGTAGATTATACATGTGTTCTGTAGGATTAACACAGAGTTTCTTACCTAGAGCTTCTCTGAGCTTTTGTGAAGTAAACGGGTGATGAAGAATCATGGAGTGTTTCAGCAGAAGCTCCACGTCTCCACTAATCATTTTGTCTGCTAGAAGTTTCCTGTTAAAGCAAATTTAACATTTTTTTTAATGAAATAATCAACTACCTAACATTTGTAATGCTGCATCTAAAATGTTCAATCTTCAATACTTCTCCAAATTCCTGTAGTGTTCATTCTGTTTAATTGTCTTGCATGAGCACTGGGTCCGTAACTGTGAACGTTACCTGGCCATCTGCGAGCGGCTGCTTGGGCCCGTAGTTAAAGCTTGTCTGTGATCGTGTCCCAGAACCTCCATGGCAATCAGGTTCTGTCCATTATTGTCAGTCTTTATGCTGCTGATCAGTTTATGAAGTTTAGGATTTTTATTTTTAAACTCGCTCTCTGAGTTTGGGCTTTCTATGAACGTCAGAGCTAGTCTGATGGAGTCCTTGGGTGGAATATGGCTCGTGTTGAGCGTCCCTGTGTTGTTCTTACTGGACCTCCGAGCACTTTGAACACTGTCCAGAGAGAATGAGAATTAGTGACAATGTATTGGATCTTCCTCTGGCTTCTATTGCTGTCTAGAATAAATGGATAAATGACACTCCATGTTATATATACTATTTGTTAATACTTCAATTCTAATTAATTTTATATGAATATCAGGTTATTCCTCTTCCTTTTTTATTTTCATGGATCTCTGTACTGTTGTGAATAAATAACAGAAACCCCTTTCAGCAATCAGAAACTTTACCTGTTATATTCGCCAACTAATCCAAGATGGTACATTTTGATGAGGATACGTTCGTCACTTCTGATGAATTTAACACTCTGTAAGTATTTCTGCAGTGCGACATCCGTCTCCTTTTTACTTCCTCCAGTTATGTCATATTTCCTAGGGTTTTTGTGACTGAAGTCGTATCCTCTCTGGAGAATAAGCATGGCTTTGTACGATTCAATGTTTGTCTGGATCTAATGAGAAATTAAGAGTGTGAGATTAAACACAGTCACCTGCACATGTAATGAGAGATGATCCAGATGGAGTAACACTGTACACTGATTCGTCAGGAATGGGATTTTTTTAATCCATCTATTTTCTGTACTGCTTATCATACACAGGGTTATCTATCTATCTATCTATCTATCTATCTATCTATCTGTGAAACAGCAGGTGATTTCAGTACATCAGTAAATATCAGCAGATCAACAAATAAAATCTGTCTTTTGCACTCAGGATGTGCACAAGTTGTTCCATGAAAGAATCAGAGACAGAAATTGTGTACTTACCTCATTTTTCACTTTCCCACGTAGAATCAATGCTTCCTTCTTTGGGTCTTCTGTCTTGCTGCCAGTTGCTTGTGCTACAGCATGATAAAGAGCATTCTGATGATCCGAGTTAACGCTGATTATCTTGCCATCATCCTGCACAATGTCAAAACGGCCGCTGTACAGCTGTGCATCAGCTCTGTTTTAAAAAAAAATAAAAGAAGTTCATAAGCATTCAAATTGAAATGTATTTATATATGTGAGCTGTATAATGATCTAGTGGTTAGTCTTACTGTGATGTATGTGGGGCTTTTTCAGATTTGGTTATTCTCAGTTTTATATCGCCAGCTGATTTGCTGGTTCCTGGGTAACGTTCCTCGGTGAGCTGTTTCCCATTTTCATCAATGACAGTGAGTTTAATACCTTTTCCATCGAGCAGGTTACTTTTTGTGAGCACATACACATCAAGAGCTTTAACAGGCTGATCAGTTTTGCACATTTCTTCTGTATACTGTATTAGTTTTGTTTTGTCCTCAACTGACAGCTGTTTTACTTCCTTGTGGCTCGCAGATTTTTTGTTGTGTTTTTCCCTCTGGTCATCAAAGAAACGCTGAGTCTTATGTCTGTGCATGACCTTGTCTACCGCCTTTCCTGCAGCAGTGTTCAACTCACTCTTAAATGTGCTGGTCATTAAAGAAGTCATGTGTGTAGAACAGGAACTGATGAATTGTTCAGAGACTTTCTGTGCGATAATCTGTAGAAGATCTCCTTTAAGGCGTTGTACATCATGTAAATTGTGACGTCCATCTTGGTCATACTTTGTCATGTCTTTCTCAAGCTCTCTGATGCTCTCCAGTAATTCAGGAACAAACTTCTGGTCTATAATCTCCTTGCTTGGTACAGCTCCCAATATTTGACAGAGAGTTGTTGAGTACTCAGCTACTTTCAGAACCAGCTTTGCTGTTTCAAGCACACCTGACAGTTTTGCCTTATTCATAAGCTCTGTTGCTGCTTCACACACCTCAGAGAGTTTGCTGATTACTTCTCGTGCTGTGGTACAGTCCAGAATGATATAAGGAATTATCTTTTCGCAGAGCATACCAACTGATTTTTTTATTTGCTCCTCATAATTCTGGTCAATCTTGAAATTCTCTTTTTTCAAGGCAGCTTTCGGAACGCCTGAGCTGATGAATTCGACAAGAGTCTGATCCAGTTTACGGCTCTGCTTCACCGATGAAGTAACAACATTCTCAAAACTTCTTTGTAAAATCTTCTTAAAGACTTCCTGAAGAGCTGCATCGATTGCGTAGTTCATGGCAGTGAGCACAGCCTTTTTCCCGATTTCTTGAACTGCATATTTAGTCGCAAATTTGAAGTTCTGTTTGACCACTGTTGAAGTTGTCATGTTTTTCATTGCAGACTTAAAAGATTCTTTACCGAGGGACGATAAACCAGACTTAACACTTCCTTTGAATGAGGTAAACATTGCCTTTCCTGACTTGATGAATTCAGAAGCAACAGAAGAGAAAGACTTTGTACCATTGAGGAGACTTTTTGTCACTTTAAACACTGCAGTAACTGCTTTCTTGATAACGCTAAAGCCAGCCGTTAGCAAAGCAAGCCCGATGCTGATACTCTTAGATATTGCCCATGACACCCAATCAAATGTGCCCTTTATCATCCCCTCTATTCCACTGATCATGTCAGACACTCCTTCTGAAATCAGGCCCATTCCAAACTGGCTGGCTGTTCCAAATGACAGCGCACAAATAAGAATCCCAGCGAGAACCTGCACCACCCCGAGTATGAAACAAATCAAAGCATCGATGCAAAACTTGGGCTTCTTTTTCACCTCAAAAACAACACCGAGGCCGTAGTCGTATAATGATCTCAGCTCATTAGTGATGATGAAGTTCTTTTCTTTAGACAGAGTGTAGACAGAACAGTCCTCTGTTATGGCGTCACTGTTGCTTTTCTCCAGCTCTTTGAGTTTATCCAATGCATTATCAATGTACGTCTTCCAAGACTTAAAGATGTTCATTCTGGCCTCCATTTGACTCTGAAAGTTGTTGTTGTCTGTACTCTGATCTTTGTTACCAGTTACTGATAAGTTACAAGAGACCATTGTGTTAGAGACTTCTGAGACGTAAACGTCAATGGATTTCTTTGCATCTTCCAGCAGTTTCATAGCTTCTGCTTTATAGTTACCCTTACCGAGGTTGATGGTGATGTATGCCTGGTTATAAAGTGCCACAGCCTTGTAGTGTGGGTCAAAGTTAGCAACTTTTTGCCAATAGGATTTGGCTCCAAAGGCATTGTTGGATTTGTCGCGGCAGTGTAGATCAGTTCTTACAATTGCTTGTTTGACGTGATCATAGAAATTATCGCATTCTCCTTGCAGCAACTTTCCACTTGTTTCGTTTATTGCCCTAATAAGATCTGCTTCAATTTGTTTGAAGTCATCATGCCTATTGATGTGATCTTCGTGAAGGGTCAACCACAAGGCCCAAGATTCTTTCAAAGCGTTGATGGCTGGCTGATAATCAAACTTAGGCTGATGATGTTTAAAGCAATCAGGAATATTATTGAGTTGCATTCCCATAGGGTCCAGTTTTTCTTGCTGTGTGTAATGCCCATCAAAGTTTTTCAGCAATGTGCAAAATGTGGAGAACAGATTTTCCTTTAGGTTTATTTCAACCAGCTCATCACTTTCCATGTCATGGATTCGTTTAATTTCATAATCCTCTCTTAGCTGGCGCATGATTTCCACAGACTGACCTTGGTAAGCTGGTGCGAGATGATCACAGTTCACAACCATCTGGACCATCCCAGGATTGCCTTTTCGAGATGTACGACCAAATATTTGTTTCTCCACTCTTCGGTTGTGTGGAAAGTGAGTAAGAAGAACGAAAAGACCACCACACTTATTCACACTTTCATCAACCTTGATGTCTGTACCCCGTCCTCCGAGATTTGTAGCAATGATGATTCTGCCTGCACAGAATTTCTCTCTTTCAATGTTGTGCTTCTCACTGATTGTGTACAGAGTAATCTGTTCTGCTTTAAATCTGCCGCTGCCTTGTATTTTCTCATGTATTTCATCTGCTGTTTTAACATCTTCACAAATTAGCAAGACAACTTGTCCTCTCTCTGCTACTTTCCATGAAGTTTCACAAATGGTCTGGATCCATTGGTGATTCCCACCTTTCACCTGGACAACTGGAAGCTCCACCATCCTTTTATGGCGATGTGCAGGTACAGTGTAGCTCTTGGCTTTATAATGTCTTGCCAGAAAGTCCTGATCTGCCTTACCTCCTAATGTACCAGAAACACCAAATATGCCACTCCCGCTAAGGTACCTTTTAAAATAATGGAAATTTGACATGTAGTTTGTCACGTTGGATATCGGTGAAATTGCAAGTTGGTGCTTGAACTCCAAGAATTGTTGCAGACCATTTCCCCACTTCTTGTTTTTCTCCAGCACACCACTCGCTTTAAAGTCCACTGGAATTATCGCATTATACTTGTCATGGCTGTCAGCAACTTCTCTTTCAGCAGCCGGTGAGGTGTCGATCATGTATTCCCGGCCCTGGGACATCTCAACAGCCTTTAGTGCATTCTCAACAAAAACTGGTAACTGATTCTCAACATAACTTTTCAAGAAAACAGGGATGACAATGAAGTTGTTGGATTCTTCGGCTGTTTGGAGGTTATCTGAGTACTTAATAGATGACTTTATTGTGCTTACAGTTGCATCAATGAGGGATTTCTCAGACATGATTTCACAGGCTAGTCCTCCTTCCAGCAGTAGCATTTCAACAATAAGGTCACCTTGTTTTTCCTGAGCTTCAAAACATTTTGCTTTCTTGTTCTCTAACGAATAGCACTTAAACACTGCACTGTTTTCAAAGACCTCCTCAAATATACTCAGAAGATCGTACTGTTGTGAAACTCCAAGTTTCTTCAAGACTTCAGATAAAGCTTTGGACATTCTGTCCTCATTTCCATCATCATCATTTTCTTTCTTGGTCTCAGCTTGACGTAACATTTCAACATCCTCCTGGGTGTAGAACCCTAAAGTCACTCCAGGCAACAAGATCTCATTTGCTGAAAAGCTTTCTGATGTTTCCAGCCCCATAACGGCTGCTGTAACAGCTTTATGAAAGTACTGTATCCTTGTCGCCCATTTTATCTTCCCTGTTTCAAGCATTTCAACTGGTTGACAAGTAGATATCATGGCCCATATGTTGGAAAGGACTTGCTCCACATGCCTAAATCCACTAGATTCATGTGACAAGAATGTTACTTGAACTCCGTTGTCCAAGGTCATGTAGTCCACTTCATCCACTATTACAAGCTCAAACTGTCTTGTACCGCGAGTAGTCCTCTTCTCAAATTCCTGTTTCAGTGTGTCTGCAGCAAAGGCTCCCACTGTGCCATATACTATTTGTTGCCTGTAAGCATCTTTAAGATGTTCCTCTTGTTCCTCTGGTGAATAGTTACTTAAGTAAAGTGGAGGTACTACAGATGAGGTGACACCAAACATTTCAAAAAACCTTTTCCACTCTTCTTGATCTCGTCTGGCTAGAACTGGAGAGCTTGTCACAATGTCCACTTTGGTTCCACGAATGGCCAGGATTGTTGCAAACATGGCTAAGATACAGGACTTGCCCTCACCTGTGCCAATCTCTAGAAGACATCCTTTATCTTCTGTCAGCTGTGCCAGGAGGAGCAAAAGCAATGATGCTAGTTGTGTACATCTTGGAAAATAGCCTTGAATCTTCGTATTGTCTTTTGTGGTGATTGTTGAACAGTCTTGCACTGCTATTGACATTCCAATTAATACGTCTTTCAGAATGGTGATATCTGGGTTTGTAAGATTAAGAGAGGTTATCTTCTTTTTCAAATCAGTGATTTGTTCTTTAGTAAGGTCCACCAATTTATATTTTGGGAGTTCCGACTCTACGTATCGAAGTACATCCTTCAACAGCACCAAGACTTTCTCTGGGCAGTTTGCTTCACGAAGTTCCTTCACAATTGTGTCAGCGTCTTTATCTTTGTCGTTTTTTATTTGTTCTTGAAGAAACATTAAAGGGTTTTCATTCGTAAGAGCAGAGAGAACGTGGATGCAGTCCAGGTGGTAGGTTTGTGCTGTGTGGAGAACTGAATCGAGTTGATCACATTTGATAGCTGGACTTTTGCAAATGAAGAGCATTATTTCTGTTGGTGTCCAGATTCTGTTGAACAACATTTGACCCAAAATGTCCCTACTTTGTGGTGAAAGCTCTGAGATCATGTCAAGTACATTTAATAAAATGTGTTCTGCCAAAGTTGGATTTGTGGCATGAAGCTGCTCCACCAAACCCAAGAGAAATTCATACTTCTCCCAGCCAAGCGGCTGATCTTCATCATCTTTGACATCTTCAGTGCTACTGTGCAGAATGAACTGTAGAGATGCCTCAAGAACTGTGAGCTTCTCTGTAAGAGACAGTTCATTATATCCTATAGCATGATCAAAGGTAAACTGAGACCCTGCTGAAAGGTTGTTTTCTCTACAATGTTGAACTGCAAGTTCATTCTGGAGCGTCTTAATCCTGTCCCAAATCTGATAGTGCTGTATCTCTTTATCTTCTGTGATCTGGTACTTTAACAAAAGGTCTTTGAATTTTTCTTCAACATCTTTAACCTACATAAATGTGCAAAACAAAAATGGGTCTCAGTAACAAGTGATGTGTTATCAAATGCTGTATACACAGTTATGCTGCTCAATCCAAATTAAATTCATACCTCGTCCCTCTCAATCGCAGCAGCGTCATCTTCTATTTGCTGATGGAGAACTTGTGTGCGTTCATGATGTTGCTCGTGACCTCTGAAGCTCTGTTTTTCACGAAGCCGCTCAGTTGCTCGAGAAAGCTTGAGTCTGGATGATTCGCTCTCTCTGTCCAGCTCCTGTTGAATCCTTTGCTCACGTTCCAAACGTTCCAGACGTCTTCTCTCCTCCTCTTGCTGTCTTTGTTTTTCATCTTCTTCAATTTTTCCTGTTAAAGACATCAGACACTAGGGGTTGAACGACTAAAGATATTTTTAAGTCTACATTTATGTGATGAAAGTCGAGTCGACGTCGACTAGTTGCTGACGACGTCATAATGAACAAATAAGCCTGAACCTGAGACTCGAACACGGGTTTTCTTGTGCACATGAATAGCATATATGACACAGCGCTCCTACATTACAGCTTATTTTTTATCAGTTCTTTTGTCTTTGGGTTGTTTTATTTCTCACAGATTTCTGCTGGTTCTAAATCAGATACAGATAAAGTAGTATAAATCTTTATAAAGTAAAGATTCCATTTATATGAATGAGTTTGTGAGAATTAGTAAGAGTGATTACATGTGAATTAATTCTACCTGGCAGCATCTCTCTACTAATAGTGCAGCTGTGGGTTTTAGTTATTAAGAAATATATGCTAGAACTTTTCAGTTTCCAAGCTGTTTTTATTGATATATCACAGAACAGTGTTGACAATACATTTCTGCGCTACTGAATGATTCTGTGTGCAGCGTGCATGAAGTGCAAGCTGTGTGTGATTTACAATGCAGGAGCAGCGCATTAGTTTAGTTTACGTGTACAATAAGCTTTTTAAAACGTGCATTCTCCCGATCAATTTTGAGCATCTAGATGGTATAGTCAAATATATCTTGTGGAGTGCTCTCAGAGTATGCATTTGCATTTTATCATTTTAACTGTTTGACTTATAAGATTTCTTTTCCTGTTGCACCCTCTATCAGTCATAACCAGCGACTAGTCGACGTCAAGCTTAAAGCATCATGGCAGAGCATTAAAGTCGACCAGTTGACTAATCCAGGGGTTCTCAACCAGGGGTCCGCGGCCCACTATGGGGCCTCAGTGAGCCTCCAGGGGGATGCTAGATAACTTAAAATTAATTTAAATATATTAATATAATTTATAAATTTTATTATCAATACGTTAAATTAAAAATAAAAATAAAGCACTACCTCTCTCGTACATATTCTGTGATTGTTTCGGAGCAGCCTGAGCCGTTTCTCTTTGCGCTGTGTGAAATACAGACTGAATGGCGGCTCAAAACACACAAACGCATTATAAACACAGGATACGTATTAGGAAAACTGAAACTACATATCTCACGGTGCGTGTCCACTGTTGCGGAGCGAGCATTTTCAGTTCATTCCTTTGAAAGCTGAGCTTTGAAAGAAGTGTGCTGATAAAGGCTAAGGGGATAACGATGGTAATGAAGGTAAAGGAGGTCGTACAGGACTCGTACATTATTAGGGCCCTATGATTTCCGTGATGCGGAAAACACGGACGGAATCACGGAATTTACACATGAAAATGGAATTCTCTTATACACGCGGAATCGCACAATATGCATATATTTTGTTGACATATTAAATATACAATTTTTTTTTTTTACTTCCCTCTCATTTTTTCAGTTTAAAACAACAAACGTAACTCTACCTAAACCCAGAGCCACAGAGAGACATCTGTCAATACAGTTAATATACAGCAGGGTTTCTCAAAGTCGGTCCTGGAGGGCCACTGTCCTGCACAGTTTAGCTCCAACCCTGATCAAACACACCTAGCTGTGAGTTTCTAGTGATCCTGAAGACATTGATTAGCTTGCTCAGGTGTGTTTGATCAGGGTTGGAGCTAAACTGTGCAGGACAGTGGCCCTCCAGGACCGAGTTTGAGAAACCCTGATATACAGGGACGCTTTTCAGTATGTGCGCAAGCGTGAACCACTAGTGTTTCTTCTTGCTGCGTATCTTTTACTGTCTATGGCAGGGGTCTCCGTGGCCTGATTGGAGGTAACTAGCTCGTCAAGGGGCCGTGCACATGTCGTTTCTTTTGCGCGCTCAAGTTTGTTATTTCAAATGTAGGCGCGGCAAGCGCGCTCATAATTGAAGCGATGCGCTCATTTTTTCCAGGCGCAGCGAGATGAAAACACCTCAACTTTTCAGAAAGCCGCAAGCGCACCGCAGTTCATGTGACAAGAACCAACATATCAACTTCACCCTTTCCGTAACAACATTGAAAGCTCAGTCAACATAAAGGGTAGGGGTGCACCACAAACACTACGGGTGTTTTTATCTTCTCCGTAAATAAACCTTGTAGCAGAGCTACAGCAAGCGTTTTTCGGTGGTGGAAATCTATTAGCTACTGAAACTTATTTGTCGTTGTGGAGAGCGCAGTGCATGGTTGCATAGCAACGACAGACGCCATGGGAAAATCGGACAGAATTTTACTATTAATAATAAAAGATAAGCTAATATGCATTGTATTTGTAAATGTCAGTAATTTATCTTTTTTGACTCATACTTTTTATAAAAATGATTTAAAGGCTTAAATATGTGAGGTTTATCTTTTTATAAAACATTCTTTGTGAAAAATGATTTAAAGGCTAATTTAATCTTTACTTTAATATTCATCAATCCTACCTTGTAACTGTTACCTTCATGTTACTGTTATTTTTGGCCAGAGATTTGTTGAAGGTTTGGCTGAATTTTGAATGTGCTTTGCTGAATATATTAACAGTTTAAATAAAAAAGCTGAATTGTGAGTTTGTGTAACTGAATTTTTAAAGGGCAATACTGCTTAGAAGTGAAAAGAAAACAAGCAAATCCGGAAAATCCGAAAGGGCTGAAAATAAATTTGCAAAAAAAAATAAAACGGATTTCATAGGGCCCTACATTAGGCACGCGCGAGTCCGTTATAATTAATGCGCAAACAAACCGTGTATGTTGTGCGTTCTTGAATGGTCGCTATAACATCGTATTTAACACAGTTCAATATATATTTGTGTAGTTATTGGGTTGTTGATTGTTTTATAACCGATGCTCGCCGAAGAAGCGTGTTTTTGAGAAGTTTGTGAGGATCAGTGGTGTTGACACATGAACATCAGACACTCCAAACAGAGTGTTCTGACAGAGGAACTGTTCACTGATGACATCGACCCGCCTTCAGAATGGCAAGTTTATACATTAAGAATGTTTGTATTTTTTATTGGTATTTTGGTGTTTAATAATTCCAAAGGGATATTTATGCAGTCCTTTGGCAAATCCCTGTGGTCTTATTTGGTATGGCAGGTTGACTTGTGTGAATATGTATTGAACCAAAAGAATCAGGACATAATCAGGAAAAATATACACAGCAAAAACCCCAGTTGTAAATGAACTCTACTCAGAGTTGAAGTCCACACTCAAGAGTATTAAAATAGTAAAAAACGTTTACATGGACACAATCGGAATGAAATCAATACGATTGATGAATCCGAACAAGGTGTTTACATGAATGATAAATAAAGTAATCAGGTTGATGTGCGCGTTTATGTCACAAGTTTCAAATCGGATCTGATGTTTTGACGTGCACAAATATACAGAGTTTCCTGCTTTTCGCGCATAAATATTCTCCTCTATTGGTTCTTTATTTGTTTTAAACAGCAGACGTAATATTAATTCGTCTCTGGTCATAATTTAGAGCATTATTGATCACGCAGTAAAAATGCCCCTCCCCGTGGCCAAAATCAGACGTCTGTGGATGAGAATCCAAAACAAGGACTGGTGGGACATTGTCCTGCTCCACTTCACAGACGCGCGAGTGAAATGAGAATTTTAGAATGACGGGAAACTTATTAATATGACACTTTATTCAACAGGAAGAACAGCTCGTTCCGCACGTCATAACGCTATTTAAAGGGATACTCCACCTCTGGAAAGATGAATGTGTATTTAAATTGGGTCATTTATGTAGAAGAAATGTGAAATTATTTTTGAATTTGGAGCTTTCTAGACTGAGAAAAGCCAGAAAAAGTATTTTTGGCTCATGTGGATGAAAGACAACAACTCCCAGAATGCACTTGCTTCGCTGCCCTAAGAGGCCACTCCCAAGCCACGCCTACCGGTTAGAGAGCAGTTGTAAACAATAAAGCTAAGCTAAGTTACTAGTCTCCGTGAGTCTGCCCGGGTTTTTGAGATTGCATCGCACAAAATGTCCGGGATTCGGCTTTTGCGTTCTACAGTTGCCATTCATTGTGTTTACTGTGGCGAGCAGTACGAGGCTGAGGCGCGCAGGAGAACGACGCGAGGCCGGTGGCGTGATTACTGATGACCGACACCTGTGAGGCACTGGTCTCGTATCTCTCACGGAGGAGCGGGTATTTTCTTAGCAATGGTAAAACGCACATCAACCGATCACGCCACCGGCCTCGCGTCTTTCTCCCGCGGCCCTAGCCTCGTCCTGCTCGCCACAGTAAACATGATGAATGGCGACTGTAGAACGCAAAAGCGGTGGCGTGATTACTGATGAGCGCATGTGAGACGCACCGGTCTTGTGGGCTATCTCTCACGGAGGAGCGGGTATTTTCTTAGCAATGGTATAACGCACATCAACCGATCACTTGTTTAGCGTTCATGTAAACACTACATTCAGATTCACCAATCTGAATGAATTCAGTTTGATTGAAACAAAAGGTGTGCATGTAAACAATGAATGGCGACCGTAGAAAGCAAAGCCGAATCCCGGACATTTTGGACGATCTCGACGGCCGGACATGCAGGTTTCTGCCGGTGAAATCAAACGCACTGGCACTGATCTGTGATAGGTCTGTTAGCGCATTAGCTCCAACCCCCTATGGGCGGGTTTGAAAGGGTGGGAACTAGTGCTTGTAGTCTTAACAGAAATCCCCCCCTCTTACACTTCCTCCTACAATGACGCAAAATGACGATTTTTGCGTCATTGTAGGAGGAAGTGTAAAGAGGTAAATACATATTTCTCTCGTCTCAGGGGAAAATGAGAAAATGTTGCACGACCATTCAATAGTATGACTGGGTTTCTAACATTGCAAAGCTTAATGCAAATGGGTGGAGTGTTCCTTTAACGTCATTGCACATGCGCAGTCCTTTCAGTTTTGGTTCTCTCGATCGGATTACAAAAGGAATAAACCACCCCTTTCAATCGGATCGAAATTTCATTCGGATCGAGCTCAATCGGATCGATTAAGGTGTTTACATGAAGGCTTTTTAGTCCGATTGAGCCGTCAATCCGATTTTTCACATATTCTACCTTTTGTTCTACACTGCTGTGTCCCTTCTTGTAAAAACGGTCTGATGATTTCCGGGTTCTATGAAGCCCCTCCCTCAAAAACATGCAATGGGCTCAGATTGGTTAGCTGGCCCAGCGTGTTGTGATTCGCTAACCACCTAGTGCACGTTGTTCGGAAACATCACGCCCCTTACCTTTACCGGTAGTTCCATGTGTGTCAATATTGCCTTACCAATTTGAGCCCGAATCAGACCCAGAGTATATTAGAACCTGTTCAAAAACAGCTGTCACAGGACGACAAGTGCAAAAAAAGTTCGCTGGTGAGATTAAACAGACGTTTGTAGGTGTGTGTCGGATAAGTATGAATTAGCATTTAGCAAACTGGTTAATGGGGCCAAACAGCATTGTTTTATTTCCTTCTTTGCTACAACTACTCATAGCTAGACAAATATAACATGGCCTCGTCCCCTTTATTTTGTGTTCCCGGAGGAGGGCTTTTAATGGAAATGTTGGGGTTGGTGATGTCACTAACCCTGGAGGAATTCGTTGTAGTCCTTAAAAACTGATTTCTTTAAAAGAAAATATCTCCCTTTGTATTGAACTTTGAGCGTCGTAACTTTGCAGAAGTTGTAATGCCTGTTATTGCCTGCCAGATTTTTTCTGTTTTTTTCTAAATAAAAATCAGTAAATTTATTCTCATTTTTTACATTTTTGTCTATTTAAATTCTATTTACAAACTCACCACACACAATAATGGTCAATAACTGTAATTTGTTGAAAGCTTATCTTTTTCTGAAAAAGATGACACCTCGCACATGAAGATAGTGTCACAAGGTGACAAAGTTGAAGCGGAACTAAGTCCCGCTGAAGTTGTGTTCCACCCGGGACTGTGCCACTGTAACACCGGGCCGGTATCAGCTGCATCTGTCACCATAGCAACAGCGGTTAATGACAGATCAACATCAGGTGCGGGGGATTACGCTGGGATCTGTGATGAGGCTGTGTAGGCAAATGAAGCACATAAAAAGGAAAGTGAAGAGACAGTTGGGTGGTTCTTTCTCCCCGGAGAGGAGGGCACGAGGAGATGTGAGGCGCGCAGCACGTGAGCGGCCGTGGCCGCTGATGCGGAGGGAGGCCGCGAGAGAGAGAGCAAGAGAGAGACAGAGAAAACTTCGGCTGGATTGCGGGCGGAAGCCTTGGTTGCACTGTGAGTCTGTTGAATTGCAGTTTTATTGTGGAAATGAGCACGAGTGAAACCTTACAGTGTGTGGTGGAAATGTGAGTGTGGGAATTATTTCTGCTGTTCACTCGCAATCACAGCTGTCCATTCCTCTCTCTGCTCTGAGCTCAATGAAGAGCCTGCTAATGCTTGAAGAGCCTGCTAATGCTGTGAGTTACACGTGTCTATTCCTCTCTCTGTCTGAGTCCAGTGAAGAGCCTGCTAATGCTGTGAGTTACACGTGTCTATACCTCCCTCTGTCTGAGTCCAGTGAAGAGCCTGCTAATGCTGTGAGTTACACGTGTCCATTCCTCTCTCTGCTCTGAGTCCAGTGAAGAGCCTGCTAATGCTGTGAGTTACACGTGTCCATTCCTCTCTCTGCTCTGAGTCCAGTGAAGAACCTGCTAACGCTGTGCTGAGAAACGCGAAGAGAACACTGAAGAAGAGAACGCGGAAGCTGTGAATTATGTTCATTCCTCTCTCTGTCTGAAGGTGCTGAGAAACGCGAAGAGAACGCTGAAGAAGAGAACGTGGAAGCTGTGAATTATGTTCATTCCTCTCTCTGTCTGAAGGTGCTGAGATACGCGAAGAGAACGCTGAAGAAGAGAACGCGGAAGCTGTGAATTATGTTCATTCCTCTCTCTGTCTGAAGGTGCTGAGAAACGCGAAGAGAACGCTGAAGAAGAGAACGCGGAAGCTGTGAATTATGTTCATTCCTCTCTCTGTCTGAAGGTGTTGAGAAACGCGAAGAGAACGCTGAAGAAGAGAACGCGGAAGCTGTGAATTATGTTCATTCCTCTCTCTGTCCGAAGGTGCTGAGATACGCGAAGAGAACGCTGAAGAAGAGACGTTTTAAAATTGTTTTTATTATTTAATAAAGAGTATATTTATTTTGAATTCTGTGTCCGCCGTCTCCTTCGTGTCCACGGCCGGCTCCTCAGGGGCGGCACGCAAGCGAAGGGGTGGGCGGCCCGCTGGTGCTCCACCCCGACCTGTGACATAAGCCTGCTAATGCTGTGAGTTACATGTATCCTCCACTCTCTGCCTGAGTCCAAGGAAGAGCCTGCTAATGCTGGAAGGGCCTGCTAATGCTAGTGAAGAGCCTGCTAATGCTGTGAGTGATACGTATTCTCCACTTTCTGCCTGAGGCTAGTGAAGAGCCTGCTAATGCTGTGAGTGATACGTTTCCTCCACTCTCTGAGTCCAGTGAAGAACCTGCTCTCCAAAAGAAGAGAATGCTGAAGAGACTTTTAAGAAACTTTTTATTTATTTAATAAAGAACTTTTATTTTTGAATTCTGTGTCCGTCTCCTTCGTGTCCACGGTCAGCTCCTCAGGGGCGGCACGCAAGCGAAGGGGTGGGCGGCCCGCTGGCGCTCCACCCCGACCTGTGACATAAAATGGCGTAGTCGGCAGGATGCCGCCCTGAGTTGAGCGACCGTGGGCCGAGGGTATGGCGACCAGTTTTTTTTCTTTTTTTTTTCTTTTTGCTTTGTTCTTTTTTTTTTTTTTTTTTTTCCTTTTTTTCTTTTCTTCAGCATCCTGGAGCGGATTGGTGGGGGGGTATGTCACAAGGTGACAAAGTTGAAGTGGAACTAAGTCCCGCTGAAGTTGTGTTCCACCCGGGACTGTGCCACTGTAACACCGGGCCGGTATCAGCTGCATCTGTCACCATAGCAACAGCGGTTAATGACAGATCAACATCAGGTGCGGGGGATTACGCTGGGATCTGTGATGAGGCTGTGTAGGCAAATGAAGCACATAAAAAGGAAAGTGAAGAGACAGTTGGTTGGTTCTTTCTCCCCCGAGAGGAGGGCACGAGGAGATGTGAGGCGCGCAGCACGTGAGCGGCCGTGGCCGCTGATGCGGAGGGAGGCCGCGAGAGAGAGAGCAAGAGAGAGACAGAGAAAACTTCGGCTGGATTGCGGGTGTAAGCTTTTGTTTGCACCATGAGTCTGTTGAATTGCAGTTTTATTATGGAAATGAGCACGAGTGAAACCTTGCAGTGTGTGGTGAATACACGAGTGTGGGAATTGTGCTTCTGCTGTTCACTCGCAGTCACAGCTGTCCATTCTTCTCTCTGCCTGGGTCCAGCGAAGAACCTGCTAACGCTGTGAGTTATACGTATTCTCCACTCTTTGTCTGAGGCTAGTGAAGAGCCTGCTAATGCTGTGAGTTACATGTATCCTCCACTCTCTGCCTGAGGCTAGTGAAGAGCCTACTAATGCTGGAAGAGCCGGCTAATGCTGGAAGGGCCTGCTAATGCTAGTGAAGAGCCTGCTAATGCTGTGAGTTACATGTATCCTCCACTCTCTGCCTGAGTCCAAGGAAGAGCCTGCTAATGCTGGAAGGGCCTGTTAATGCTAGTGAAGAGCCTGCTAATGCTGTGAGTTACATGTATCCTCCACTCTCTGCCTGAGTCCAAGGAAGAGCCTGCTAATGCTGGAAGGGCCTGCTAATGCTAGTGAAGAGCCTGCTAATGCTGTGAGTTATACGTATTCTCCACTTTCTGCCTGAGGCTAGTGAAGAGCCTGCTAATGCTGGAAGGGCCTGCTAATGCTAGTGAAGAGCCTGCTAATGGTGTGAGTGATACGTTTCCTCCACTCTCTGAGTCCAGTGAAGAACCTGCTCTCCAAAAGAAGAGAATGCTGAAGAGACTTTTAAGAAACTTTTTATTTATTTAATAAAGAACTTTTATTTTTGAATTCTGTGTCCGTCTCCTTCGTGTCCACGGTCAGCTCCTCAGGGGCGGCACGCAAGCGAAGGGGTGGGCGGCCCGCTGGCGCTCCACCCCGACCTGTGACAATAGCACATTGTTTTAGAATTTTCCAGTCAAAAAATCAAATTATGTGAAAAACACCTATTTTAGCTTCAGGTTCTAAAGGGTTAACAGCCAATGACATTTACAGCTGGGGAGACTGGACTGATTTTCTACTGTTTAGTGTTAATCGCCATCTAACTCAGCCAGTTAAGAGCTACATTTAGCCTTAGGTGTTATATGAATATGGTCCCTGAAGCACAGGTTTTATCAGCTGACAATTTTCAAAAATAAATAAATAAATAAATAAATAATTAATTAACACATTATACGCACAAATACAAATTTACTTTTAGAAATGGTGTTTTTGAAAAAAAAAAAAAAAATGCTGTTATTGTTTTGGCAAGTTTACTGTTTAAATTAAAACATGTATGAAAACTTGTGTGATATTCCTTTTTAAAATAACGTTTTAATAGATTTCATTATTATTATTATTATTATTTTAAAGTACATTTTACTGTGAATTTTCTTTCATAATTTCTTTGAGTTAGACCAAACTTTTATTTTGGTGGATGGTAGACATTTGAGTTTCTGTGTGTTTTAAATAAACTATTATTATTATTATTATTATTAGGTATATTCTACTGTGCAATAGTAATATATTTCTGTTATAACTTCAAGTTATATCAAACTTTTATTTTGACAGGTTTGTCATAAAGACATTACAGTTTCTGTGTGTTTATGATACAAATGAATAACGCTAGTTTTATCAAATGAAATGGTGAAATTCTCATTAATTGACTCTCATAGCAGCTCTGCGATGAAGTTCACATGTGTAACCCACATCATGTCCTCATACAGTGATACACTGAAAACACCACGAGCGTCACGCGTACTTGTGTGTGTGTGTGTGTGTGTGTGTGTGTGTGTATTAGAGCACGCAGTGAGCGCTCATTTCCAGAGAACAAAAAACGCGTAGAACAATTGCAGTCTCTTTGAGCTTTAATATTCAGACACTAGTCCATATCGAGATTTGATTCATTGTACAGCCCTACTTTTGATTTATTCATTCAAAAAATTGGCAAATTCCATGAAGTTCTACTTTATTCAGTAAGTTCCATTTGTGAGTGGATTCCGCGATTCGATCCGTGTTGCTTCGCAATCACAGATGGGGTGAATTTATGAATGAAAGTTCTGTCACAAAACAAAGTTGTTAGGTATCCTCACGTTTTTTAAAGTGGGTATACGGAAATACTTGGCCTTTCCTATTGGGTATACTGCGTATCACGTAGACTACACCACTGCCCTATTTTCGCTGTCAACTTTCAGATTTAGATTCTTTGATAGTGCCATTTTCTCTCACTATAGCTAGCTTAAATGTTAACATCACTCAGCACACTACATAATAGCGAACCTACAGCATGCAAACAATTTGAAAAATTGCAGTTTAGTATGTGAGGATGCCATGGAATAATTGGCATAAAGGTAAAAGTAGGCTACGTCAAATAATTATTATAATGAGTTAGGCTCCATTGTGTAATAAGCAAATTAAAATAATGCACATTTATTATTCACAATATGGACAGAGGAAATAAAATAGTTTGTTAAGAGCATGACTCAAACATGCCATTAATGGGCTTTAAGGCATTTAAGTCCTCTTTTATTTTTTGTTATTTTTATCCATTCTGCATCTCCCACATGTGTGTTTTAGCAAGGCCGTCTGTGTTGCAAGTTGGTGAATAAAGATACTTGTCAGGTTACGTGTAACTACTGCTTTATTAATTTATCCAGTGTAAAACTCGGACAACACCACACAAATGTGTCTTTTTGTTATTGACTGTCCTACTACAGGATTTAACACAGAGTAACAGCTCACTACCAGTTACAAAAGACACTGTAACAGTCTGTCACGGGCAATTCCAGTTGCATTATTCATCAATTAATTTCTTTAAATTATCCTTTGACTATGTTCTGGCCTGCCATCTAGTGGCAAAATTATTATTTTTTGGGCCTGATGCCAAACTTACTTATATTTAATTCAATTCACATTTATTTGTATAGCATTTTTCACAATACATATAGTTTTAAAGCAGCTTTACTGAAAATGCATGTCTAAATTACAATTTAGAGTGATCTGTTATCAGAGATGACTGTGTGTAAGTGATGCATTTCAATAAAGTTTTCATTCAGTTTCATTGGTAAACAAAGCATTAAGTTAATGCAGAAACAACAAGCTCATTTAAATAAATAATAAATGTTGTTAAATGATTAGGATACATTAGCATTGGTGCCTTTTTACAGACTCAAAATATTAGTATAAAAAGTCAACAAACTGCAAAAAATAAAACCAACGTTTTTTTTGAGGTAATGTAATGTTGTTAAGACGGATTTCATACAATGGGTATCGAAAAAAGGAACCGGTATCAAAGTCAAGGTATCGGTATGGAAATTTTTTTAACAATACCCAGCCCTACCAGCAACGGACACAACCTGGAAATCCTATCAGTATGGATTTTTGCAGATAACTGGTGCCAATTCATCGGCAAAACTGATCAAACGATCGACCTCTAGTGATGACTGAACATTAGTAAATACACCTTGTGTTAACAAGCAGAATCACTAAAGGAAAGAGTCACCGTTTGCAGGTCACCATTATGGTGATTTGTATTCACTTTAGTTGGGCTCTTTACCCTTGACTTTTTAACATTAGTTTTTCTCTGGCTGCAGTATCTGTGTTTATAAAACACATTAATCATGGCAAAGAAAGCCAAAGGAAAATGTGATCAGGTGTTACATAACCATCATGTAGTGGTTTGAGTCACTGATCTCGTTCAATATTTTAAAATTCAATATTTAGGCCTGTATAGCTGCTGCATCTCTGCAGCTGCTGTATAGCATCTCATAACCTTGTACTCCAAGTTATATTAGGTAAAATGCACATGATTGTCTTTTCTGTTTTTACCTTGGGATGCCCATCCCAAGATAACTAGAAACTACGCTGACTCCAGTTTGGATCAAGATTCTTATGAAGACCCAACACCCGTGAAGAGACGACTACAACTCATGCGAGGACTTCCGATGACAACAACTCTGAATCAACATGCAAAACTGTCAAAATTTCTATATATATACATATTCTTTCATAATGTGGTGATAAAGCCTATTACCTTCCCTTATAATTATATTTGGGTCATAAGAGAATTGGCTGTCACCATAGTAATATAGAGGTCAACGTCACCAACATCGCGAACGCTGTATTGTTGCTGCTTCTGGCATCAGATGTGGACATTAATGTCACGGTTTGCAGGTTCGCTTGTTCATTCTGTGTGTACTGCTCTGATATGATTGCCTATCAGCGTCAGCTGTGCTGACGAGCAATCAGATCAGTCGCAGGTGTGCCTCGTTTATGAGTCTTATATGTAGTGCTGTGTTTGTCATGCTTATTATCAGATCGTAGTGGTGGGCAGATCGAGGCTTCGTGAAGCAATGAAACAGTTGAACCAAATGGGCCATATTGTTTCGAGGCTTCGAATCAATCCGACACCCGTCTCAACGGTGACACCTAGTGGTCACTTGCAGGTGTTGATCTGAAACAACCTTGACGAGCCATTAAAAAAACGTGTTGTTTTTTATTATTGTATTTTTCTAATCTGTGAAGCTTGTAACCTATAGGCTCCTCACTGTGCATAATGTTATTTTGGTCCTGCAAAATGAATATTATTAAAAGAAATCAAGCCACAATGTCTCACTTTTTTAGAGATTTTTTTTTCAAAAATATTAATTTCTCTGCTGTGGAAGGACTTAGACTACTTCTTTTTTCACAGATAATTTCTCCAGCCTTTGAAAAAATCCTCTCACAAGGGACACTTGTTGCTGGCATGCAAAGATATTTTTTAGCAAGGACATACAAATGAGGAAAGATTACTGCTCTCTCTTTCCAGTAAGTTAGTGGATCATGAGTTCTGGGCAAATACGCATCGTTGATGTATTTTTTCACTTCCACTGTGGCATCAGCTGTAGCATTGTGTGTCTCATATGTAGACATATAAAATGTATATTCACACAATATTATATTATATTCACATTGAAGCTATTTTTAACATGATTGGCAGTTGTGATTGGCACCACAGATGTACGGCATCTCTTCTAGGGAGCCTTTTATCTATCTATCCAAATCTATCTATCTATGTATCTAGATATGTATCTGTAATCTATCTATGTATCTAGATATGTATCTAGATATGTACCTAGATATAATCTATCTATTTATATATAATCTATGTACTTACATATGTATCTATAATCTATCTATATATGTATCTATCTATTAATCTAGCTGTCTATATATATGTATATCTATGTATCTATTAATGTGTCACTATTTGTATACTCTGTCTGTCTCTAGCCTATCAGTCAATGTGTTGTGTAAATTTAAATGTAAGCCTAAATAGCCTATAACTAATCAAATCGCACTATGTCACTATATCACCAAAAATCCGCTATCTCAAAATCAAACTCCTCTCACAAAAACCCACGAGGTCAATATGCGTTGATTTCACTTTTATACAGATGTGCGATTGTGTTGTCTGTTCCCGACCGTGTCAATCAAACGCTGATTCGGCGGACCACACCTGATGAAACACTTAGTGAAACACTTCGAGGCTTCGTTTGGCCATAGTCACGTGACATGGGTGTTTTGAATCACGCTTCAGATCAGTGTTTCGAAACACCTGCACTTCGGGATCTCGCAAAGCTTCGGAACGTCAGTTTCGCGTCAGCCATCCCTATCAGATCGTTGTTACTGGTTCTCTGTTGTCTTGCTCTCTGTGCAGTTGTTCCATCCAGTTCTCCTGTTTTTATGGACTGTTTCCTGCTCTCTGTTGCCTGAGTTTTGGACATTTACCTGGGTTGACATTTCACTGCTGTTTCCTTCAGCGGTCCCCGTCTACTAGGATCGGATTACAGCCCACTGCAGTCCCCTGCGCTGCCAAAGACCTAACTGCTGACCAGAGACTCTACACCAGCTTTTCCTGTCTTGCTTCCTTGTTGTTCTAAATAAATATTCACTTTAATTCGCAATTGGATCCTGTGTTTCGTGACCTGACAATTGGAGAGAGATGTATGCGCATTTGGTGACTTTGTGAGATTATCACCAGTCACCTCTGATAACCCTTTAAACTGTAATGTAGAAATATGCATTTTTAGTAAAGCTGCTTTGAAACAATATGTATTGTGAAGCGTATTTCGTTCATAGTTATGGGTGGTTGACATGACATAGCCTTTTTTTGGTCCAATGTGTCAAAGTTAGGTAAATTATAGAAAAATGTCAAAAACTGTGGTGATATTGTTCAGAAAGTGCTGTTTTATATGAACAAACAAGAGCATTCATGGGATGAATCTTCCATGTTTTTTTTTTTTTTTTTTTTTCAATTTTTAGCCAAACCAGAAAAAGTTCATATGGCGTGACTGTCCCAAGCACATTTCACAAATTCAAATTCTGAATAAACAAGAAAATTAATTCATTTTCTGTTTATTCAATCATATATTGATAACTCAGATGTCTACTTGTGAGTCTGCTTGACTAAAAGTTCAGGCATAATATTGGATATCATATGGTGTGACGCCATATTCCTTTTTTTAAACGGGCAATTGTTTGGAGACCTTTGGGGAGTGGGGGTCCTCCTTCTTTCAGGAGGAAGAACAACATCTCAGAAGGACACTGAAAGTTACAAGGTGAGTTTTCTCTCATGTTTTCAAAAAAAAATCAAGTATATCCGGCACTCCTGCTTCAGTTCCCTTTTGCACTGTCTTTTGGTGTGACGCATTTTACACAAAAATGCCCAAATGAAATTATTTTTCAGTCAAAATTACCTTTAAAACTATATTGTCATTGTAGTTAGCATGGTTTTAGCATGTTAGCATAAAAGCACATTGCTTAATGTCATGCTAAGTACAAGAAACCTCATATTGTGGGACACAACATCATAAGGTGTGACAGGGTTTTCTTGTCACACCATATGATTATTTTGTCACACTATATGATATGAAACACATTTAATACATAAATAATGCTCTTAGATGCATATTTTATAGCTAATAGTTAAGTTTATTGAATATTTCATCCTTTTAACACATTTTGATACTATATTATTCACACATTTAATATCTATACACCAACTCAATTTGGTGAATCCCTACTATGCCTACTAATCCCTATTTTCAAGCTGAATCCATGTTAAACTACAGCATTTTGTCACTCAAATGTTTCCCTTTATTTATTTATTTTTCAGTTTGAGGTAGATTTCAGTAGATGGCGAATACAAAAAGAACAAGGAAATACAGGGAGAGATTAAATGCAGATGCTGTAAGGAGAGAGGAGGTCCTGAGGAAAAGACAAGCAAAGTAAATGGAAACATTTAACTTATTGATAGTGATGCAGGGTGCTGCATCAAATAGCCTATGCCAGTTGTACAATGTGCAGTTATACTGAGACCAAGTTGAAAAGCATTAAACTTGAAAAACTCGGCTCAAAAGAAAGCTCTACAGATAAACACACGCGAATACTCACTCAGACATGCATGAGGCTCACTCAATCACTCTTGAATGCAAAAGTAAATGCAATAATTATAATCTGATTATTTTTTGCAGTGTATATTTCTGAAATGCTTGTGTACATGATTGAATTTGTCTATTTACAGATATCAAGAGAAAAAACTGAAAGGGGAGGTACAAACATTCAGAGTGAATTCTCTTCCACCATCAAGAAGAGAGAAACTTAGGGAATTTGCACAGTTAAAATAAAGGATAAAGACAGTCAGTTTTCAGGACAAAATCTACAAGACAACATAAATTTCTGGAAATATAAGAGTTGGTAGAATAGAGCCCAATGAGTTCCATGACTTACATTTGAGATGTTTTTTTTTTTTTTTGTACTTTTTTTCAGCCACCAACATAGTGGTCAAATTTACACAATAGTTAGTAATTGTATAAGGGTGGTTGACAGTCATATGTCAACCAGCCTTATACAATTCCTAACTATTGTGTAAATTTGAAATGATACAAAAAGTGTTCATGCGCATGAAAAATGCGTAGAAAAGCTCAGAAATAGATGACATAGATGCAAAATCTCTAGCTACGGCAGCTAGTGGTGGAATGTAACGAAGTACACATACTTTGTTACTTTACTTAAGTACATTTTTCACGTATCTGTACTTTACTTAAGTAGAATCAATAGTGCATACTTTTGACTTTTACTTTGTTACTTTTTGCAGCAATTATTATAATTTCTACTCCACTACATTTCTACAACGTTTCGTTACATTTTCGTTACATTTTCTGATCCGTTTTTCCCCCTGCCAAAACAGGGATTGAAAAAAATCTCCATGTTTTCGGTGCTGACGCGTTCATGGTGGCGCTGCCAATAAAGCACCTAAAAGCTGTCACAAAGAACCGGCAAAAGTAATGAATGAATAGTAAAATATAGCAAGGAGCCATTTTAATTGTTTATTAATAAACAAGTGTTTTCTGTGTCGGCTGCAAAGATTAAGTTGACGATGCTGACTAGCGATCTTTGCAGTGAACGCGCCAGAGAGAAATGCATTTCATACGAATTACATAAGCAGAGAGCAGTCTGTTTCCTTTCGTTTTGAATTGTTCTGTTTAAAAGTAGACATTTAAAGCTGTCTATAGATATATTCAGGGTACCCCCAGGATCCTCCAACTTAAATTCAAGGCTTTTTAAGACCTTTTTAATACCATTTCAAATGAAATTCAATGCCAACTTCGTACCAATTCCGACAGAAGTATGAGGGGAAAATGTCAAATCTGTATACATTTTAAACCCTAAAAAATAATTATGTACAAGTAGACTACTTGAATTAAATAAAACATTTTATGTAAATTATTAGTCATATAAAATACATACGCAGCAGCGTTGTAGCATGCACGTGTGTAGGCCAATGTTAATTTTGGCAGCCATTTTTGATTTAGTCTTACTCTTCATCTTCAGACGAAAATGCTTATTGGTCTTAGTCACATTTGAGTCATTCTGCCTTTCATAGTTTTAGTTGACGAAATGTGTTTGCATGTTTGTCAACTTTTAGTCATTACATTTAGTCAAACTGCAGTTACTTTAATTTTGGTAGCTATTTTATATGCAGTCTTTAGACAGAAAATGTCATAATTATTCTCTCTAGGCCAATTCGATTAAGCTTATGAGAAATTAAAATTAAGCTAACAGGCTGTATTGACATTGCACTTTTTAGCAGTAGCACTTGTGCAATTCTACATGTCCCTTTTCCTTAGTTCTCCAATTTTTTTAGAGTGCCGTACCCCCTCTCTTCCACGACTGCAGTCACATCTTTCCATTAAGGGACAATATTTGCCCCATTTAATCGATTTTTCCATTTCATTTTTCACCTTTATAATACCTTTAAAAAATAAATAATGCTTTAAATAAAACAATGTTCAATAAATATTCAATGTTAAAAAACGTTTAATATTAATAAAAATATGATATTAAAATCGCCAGTAGGTGGCGGTAACTCATTGTCTTTGTCAAAGCCACAGATTTTGTTGCAAAATAGAGCAATAAGCCTGACAATACTGTTTAAAATGTAGTACATCACTTAATGTTACCCTTTTTTTTTCTTTTTTTTTTACTGTTCTATAAAATCAGTGTCGCATTTGAAATCGTGTGGATAGTCGAGAAACATTGCATTCTTGCTCGCATAATGATCAACATTAAAAACACTGCTGTATATCAGCCTGCATTTTGATCGCAGATTTAGTCGCACAAACAGCGCAAGCGGCTCATGACAAATCTTCTCAAATGAAGATCGCTGAACTCCAGCTTGTCTGTGTTTTCAGATCATCCGCGCTTCTTCAACAATGTAGAGAGAGCGCGCGTGCATAGTTGTGGCCAGATACTACTGAAAAGACCGGGTAGAAAACATGTTCTTTTAATAGAAAAGCTCTGATTAGTAACCATCGTAACGGGTGCGCACGCTTTCGCGCGTTCTTCTATGACGTGAAGCGCGAGGTGCACTCAACGTTACGCGACTAATTTTTAATTAGTCTACATTAGTAACAGTTAATTTTGTTACGGTATGAATTTAATCATAGAAAAGGAAAAAAAAAAGTAAGACCTTTGTAACGAAATTAGGGTTGGGCGATGTCCCCTAAATTGGCAGTTGACGATGTTTACAGTTAAACATCGCGATGGACGATGATATCGTCGGGAGGGGGGGGGGGGGGGTGCTGACGATCACGAAGAGACAGGGATAGTGCACATTGTAGCTACTTACATCTACTGTGTTTACGCCACGGGAATACTCGGCTTGGCATTTTGAAATATTTCTATGTTTATTTGGCCGTTCAGGCGCGCAACCGAAGACAAAGGCTACTTGACCATGTTGCGCTCGGAGCGCGCGCGCACCATCCTGTCAGTAGAATTCAGTTCTCTTTCGCGACTTATCGTGCTTTTAATATTTCTTTTCAATAGCACATCCTGCTCTTTTCTTTCTCATTCATGTTTTGTTATGAACTTTACATAATCGTCAACTGAAATCTGTGCGGATTATCAACAATACGATACATTTATGACATAAAGGTCTCTGCGGCTAAAGTGAAAGTACCAGCGGCCAACGGGTGAAATGTTTCTCTTTGCACAGCAAAGCACCCGTTTCAATAAAAGGATATATTAAAGTTTATAAAGCCTACTTTTACATTTTCATTGCTGTTTTAAAATGAATTTCGCCATCACCTTAAACAAGCTGTTCTGCTTGAATCCCAGTGCAGGAGCTGTAACTGTTAGGTTACCACAGAAACGTAAGCGTTTGGTTGATTACTGTGGTGACTCGTGACACTCGCGAACAGCACTGAACACACACGTCTTCATTTTTTTTATCGTTTGTTGGTAAAGGGTGAGAGACCTTGCGAGCCACACGAGCCATAGGTTCCCAACCACTGGTGTACACACGAAAACGAACTGCCGTGAGACTGGGCTGGTCTGACAGGGTGGGGGGCGTGGCATCACGATGGTGGCTCTCGATGGTGGATGATGATATCGTCCATCGGCACAACCCTAAACGAAATCCAAGACTTTGTATACCAAATTCAAGGCTTTTAAGGCCTTAATTTGAGATTATCAAATTTAAGACTTTTTCAATGCTTTTAAGACCCCGTGGGTACCCTGATATTTCTCAGGTCTGTGAGGCAAGTAGGCTAATACGCTGAGTTTCGGTTCATTTATGAGAAGAGCTCCAGTTTACGCGCTAGCGCCTCCGTGTTGTGATTATCTATTATCTGCTATATTTACTTATTATTTATTAAATCCTGGCAATTTGTTAATGAAACATTGATTAAAATTAAGATACAATTAATACAAAACGAAATTCACTTTAAAGAAAGGCTTTAAAACTTTCACAGACCTCAAACAGAAAGCACAAAGCAGTCTTTTAGTGCCGCTTTCAGAGCTCTCACGTGCGTAACAGAGAACTGTCATGTTACATTGTTTTTTCCTCATAAATGGGAACACGAAAAATAAAATAAAATCAATATTTTATGTTCTGTGGAGAGCCAACCCTTCCTCATCCGGTGGGTAGTAGGGGTGTAACGATACATCGATATGGATCGATGCATCGATACAACGTCTAACGATACGATGCATCGATTCCACACTTAAAATATCGATATACACCTTTATTTTGACACTCTCCACATTCTCACGTAATATCCTTCCGCCAAAGCGCACATTTTCGTTTACTCACCAACCGCCTGCCGGTGTGTAACGTTAATCTCCTCATCTGAAAAAGACGCCTGACAAGACTGACTAAACCCTAAACAATTTTTTTTCACAAAAGTCGGTATTGTCCGCTGTCAAGGCATTGCGAGTTCATGTTTTACAGCAGAAACAGACAAGCACTCGCACCCTTGTTGGTGAACACAACTAGATAAGTCCGTTTTAGTGACTCAGCGCGCAGTATTTAGGTCAGATGTCACTTCGAAAAGACGCGCTGGCTAAGAGGAGTTTCGTCAAAGCTGACTAAAAGTGATCGAGGATGGATAATTTCAATGAACTCGTGATCTTTTCTTCAGGGCGTAAAAGGAAAATTAAACCTGAAACATTTTCACGGAACTAAAGCAGCTCGTTTAGTGGTGAGGGAAAAGCTCTCTGTAGCTACTGCGTGTACGTTATCACAACAACGTACAAACAACAAAGTTTGTTAGGCGTCTATGTCAGCTGAGGAGATTAACGTTATGAAGATTAACCGAGTGTTGTATTATTTATCATAGCAATTACTTGGTTTTGTTTGACTCAGAAAGATGAAATGTGAATGTATCTGCTCTGCTAAAAAAAAAAAAAAAAATTTTAACATATTAAAGCATACTTTCAATTAACTTTAATTTTGTAATTTACCTGTATTTTTTAAGTTATTATTATTATTATTTATCAAAACAACCCAGCTGCAGTTTGATTGATATTACTTGGATGCACAATAATAATAAAAAACATGATTTATGAAAATGAACAAGAACGGAGTACTTGCAAATGACCACTTCTGTTATAAATGTCAAGTCAAGTCAAGTCAAGTCAAGTATATTTGTATAGCGCTTTTCACAATACAAATTGTATCAAAGCAGCTTCACAGTATTAAATTAAAATAATACAACAAATATCTAAATATCGATTAATCGATCGATATAGCCCTGAATCGAATCGAATCGAATCGTATCGTGGAATTTTTTGAAGTATCGGAAAATATCGTATCGCTGGCTGAGAGAATCGATATCGTATCGTATCGTGATGAACTGTCCGATTTACACCCCTAGTGGGTAGTATTACGTTTGGTTTGCGCAGTGTAATTCACAGAATTACTAAAAAATATTTTGCCACCAAAAGTTTACGATTTTTTGTGTCCCATAACGCATGTGTAGCCTAGGCTATTTCCCTCATATTAAATATAAAACGCATGTGTAAACTGATATTTTTCTAATGTCTGGACTCCTTTTTTTAGGGAGTAGCCTATGGATATATCAACAGTTTCAATATGTATTAAATGCATTTTCTGAGAATTTATATTTCAAGTTTTTGCTGCAAATGTCCCGTTTATAACGCTGGAATTGCCCAATATTAAATCATTTATCCTCAACTATTTTTGTGGTATAGGTCTACGTTTTGTTAACTTCAAATAAGGGGTGTGTCGCGATTCTGCCTTCTCACACCGCGGCACAGGTTTGTGGATCTGAGTGTAGCGATTTCGGATTCATATTGCTTATTGTTACAGCCCTAATTATTAGAATAGCCTATAGACATTAGGAGAATAAATTATTATGCAAGTACTTTTACTTTTAATTCTTAAAGTACATTTAAAATCAGGTACTTTTTACTTAAGTAGGGTTTTCATTGTGGTACTTCTACTTTTACTAAAAGTAAATATGTCTCTGGTTATTTGTACTTTTACTTAAATACTGAGATTCAGTACTTCCTCCACCACTGATGGCAGCCAATCAATCACCACTCCGGATTAACGCAAATACCTTACTTTTCGTAACGAGTTACGAGTTTGGTTCTGTTACTCTTAATTTGTGTTCCGAAGATGAGCAGGTTTGGAACGACATGAGGTTGAGTAATTAATGACAGATTTTTAAGTTTTGGGTGAACTATCCCTTTCATTTTGATGATTTAATGCTGCCTGTAGCCAATAATTGGCTCTACAAAAACACATTATGGTTGAAATCATCTCAGTCTAACAGCTTAATTTTTTCCATATTATAATGTATTATAAATAATCAAATGACTGTCCTACGAGAGATTTTTTAATTAAATAAAATTTCTTAGTAAAGACTTGTACAGTTAAAACAGCACTGTAAAAATATAGACATCTGAATTTATATATTTAATATATCACTAAGTTACATCAAGGGTCAAATAAACTAGAAATGCCACATTTCTGTACAAATGCATAATGAAACCATTTTTTATGTGTGTTTACGTCTGGTGTAAAACATTTTTTTGCTCAGTTGGCCAAAATGTCCGGCCAATAGAGAAAAGATTTGCTCAACAAGAAAAATAAATAGAGGGAACATTATGCTGTCAGTCTAGATGCTGATGCTTAAGGCCATCCCAATTTACATGAAACTCTACCTGCAACATTTGGAAAAGCAATCGCAGAATGTGTCAACCAGAGCAAATGGGAAAACAGCATAAACATTGAAAAAAGTGAAAATATTAACAGAAAATGTCAGAGAGCACAAAAACAAATATGATTTTTATCGAAAAACATGATTTTTGTGTGCAATTCGGATAATTTTTCATTAATGATGCAGTTTTGTGTAATCCAATGTGTAAAGTGTTTAAACTTTGGATTCATGCTTTTTTTTTTTTATGTTTTTTTTATGCTTGACAATATTGTTTGCTATTATGATATTTTTGCATTTGTTTTTCAGTTTTGTACAATACATTTTTTATTTTTTGATCTGTGATTATAATAATGTTGGCATTACATTAATCACATAAAAGAAGTGAAACTTTTTTAAACAGCAAAGGGGAAATAAATATGGAATGGGACGCTCAAAAAGTATGGGTGTGTTGATCAGGGATGCACATAATTTTGGCTGAGTAGTGTTGTGCAGAACCGATATGTCTGCAGGAACTTACCGTAGTTGGGACAGTAATGAGTGCCACCCTCAGAGGTGCAGTGCATCTGAATCCTGGAACGGTCGTAGGTTTCCCTTAAGATGAAGGAGGTGTCGCCTTTATGAGTGTTAAACTCGTACGTAAAACTGTTCCACGTGTGATGATCATATCTGACGTAGATGTAGCGATGGATTAACCTTTTCTCCTGATAGGATGTTCTGCTGCCAGCACCAACACGTGTATACTGGGGAGCAGAATAATACATCAGATTCCATCAGAAAAGCAGTGGATAAATGGTAACACTTTAGAATACTGTTCCGTCGGTAATGAATAACTTCATAGGAACATATAAGTAGTGCAATATTAGCAGTCTAGTGACTACTATTAACTAACAAGAAACTGATTAACAAATTAGTAAGTAATAGTGCTTAGTCAAATGTGGTAGTTCACCATTAGCTAATCAAGAGCTAAAAAATGTTCATACCTCCCAGAGGACTACATGAATAATGTATAATGTATAATTCATTCTAAAGTAAAGATTATGGTAACCCACCAGTAATGATTCAAGTATTACCAAATCCTTCGGAAGTAATTACTAATTATTTGGAACAGTAATAAATGAAATCATTGTATTTGGTAATACTTTGGTAACACTTTTGGTATTTGGTAACACTTGAGTCAATACTAGTGGGTTACCATGATCTTCATTTTAGAATTAATTATACATTATGCATTATTCATGTTAATTATGAACCTGTATATACAGGTGCTGGTCATATAATTAGAATATCATCAAAAAGTTGATTTATTTCAGTAATTTCATTCAAAAAAGTGAAACTTGTATATTATATTCATTCATTACACACAGACAGATATATTTCATATGTTTATTTCTTTTAATTTTGATGATTATAACTGACAACTAATGAAAATCCCAAATTCAGTATCACAGAAAATTAGAATATTACTTAAGACCAATACAAAAAAAAGGATTTTTAGAAATGCTGACCAACTGAAAAGTATGAACATAAAAAGTATGAGCATGTACAGCACTCAATACTTAGTTGGGGCTCCTTTTGCCTGAATTACTGCAGCAATGCGGCGTGACATGGAGTCGATCAGTCTATGGCACCGCTCAGGTGTTATGAGAGCCCAGGTTGCTCTGATAGTGGCCTTCAGCTCTTCTGCATTGTTGGGTATGGCGTATCGCATCTTCCTCTGCACAATAACCCATAGATTTTCTATAGGGTTAAGGTCAGGCGAGTTTGCTGGCCAATTAAGAACAGGGATACCATGGTCCTTAAACCAGGTACTGGTAGCTTTGGCACTGTGTGCAGGTGCCAAGTCCTGTTGGAAAATTAAATCTGCATCTCCATAAAGTTGGTCAGCAGCAGGAAGAATGAAGTGCTCTAAAACTTCCTGATAGACGGCTGCGTTGACCTTGGACCTCAGAAAACACAGTGGACCAACACCAGCAGATGACATGGCTCCCCAAACCATCACTGACTGTGGAAACTTCACACTGGACTTCAAGCATCTTGGATTGTGTGCCTCTCCATTCTTCCTCCAGACTCTGGGACCTTGGTTTCCAAATGAGATGCAAAATTTGCTCTCATCAGAAAAGAGGACTTTGGTCCACTGTGCTTTATTAAATCCAGAGTCAATGCAGCCGTCTACCAGGACATTTTCAGAGCACTTCATGCTTCCTTCATTTTCCAGCAGGATTTGCACCTGCCCATACTGCCAAAATAACCAAAACCTGGTTCAATGACCATGGTATCACTGTGTAATTACTGTGTGATTTCATGTAATATTCTAATTTTCTGGGATTTTGATTTCATGGGTTTCATAAGCTGTAAGCCATAATCATCAAAATTATAACAAATAAAGGCTTGAAATATCTCACTTTGCATGTAATAAGTCTATATAATATATTAGTTTCACCTGTTAAGTTGAATTCTTGAAATAAATCAACTTTTTGATGATATTCTAATTATATGACCAGCACCTGTAGTAGTTCTTCATAGTCCTCTGGGAGGTATGAAAAATAAATAGTAGTTATTAATTTTAGCTAATGGTGAACTACCATATTCAGCTGAGCGCTATTAATTACTAATTAGTTAATCAGAGTTTTTTGTTAGTTAATATTTTTTACTAGAATGTAAATAGTGCATTACTAATTTGTTCCTGTGTAGTTAATCATTAAAGTGTTCCCTGTGGTTCACACCTCAGAGCTGAAAAACTAAAGAAAAGTGGGAGTTGAGGGCACTTTGATGTATTTAAAAAATATAGCCAAATGACAACAAACTCCCAAGAATGAGGGAGAAACGTGGAAGAACATTTCAGGTCTAATAATATATTCATTACATTCACGAGCACTGCAGTCTCTGAACAAATGATGCACATCAGTTTAACACAGAAAGAATAAAGGCATGGTTACTTTGTCCATTCTTCTTTGAATTTACGGTCTACATAATTGTCTTCTGTGTATCAGAATAATTCATTGTGTGATCACGTTTATGATCAGATGTACTGCTGTCCTTATTTGCACATATATTTCTTTTGAAGAATGTGTGCATGTTTCATGTTTAGAGCTCTAGTCTAGAGTATATGAAATATATCCAGAAAACTTGAAACACGCTCTCTCCAGTCCATATATGATCTGCGTTGTGAGCGTTGTTATTGTTAAGCATATTTTAAAAATGTTTGTTAGTCAAACTCCAGCTCTGACACCCTTGCGGGGAAAATACAAACAACACTTTTGTGTTTCTGAGGGAACATACACTTATGACACGTGTGTCGATTGCAGAGCTGATCAGGGGTCTCATGTATGAAACTGTGCGTAGGAACCTTACTAAAAGTGTACGTGCGCCCGAAAGCCACAAATGGCGTACGCAAAAAAATATTCAGACTTCTAAAACCGTTCGTACGCCAGAACCTGCGCAGAATTCACTTTATAAATCCCATTCAGCGGAAGATTGTGCGCACATGCGTCTCTACCCCGAAATAACCATATATGGAGCTTACAACGCCTAGTTTTACTATGCAGATCCTCATCTGCATATCATTTGCATATGATTATTCATCCACGTGATAACGTTTAACGGTACAAGACACATTACATTAATAAAAATCAAGTAGTTGCCTATATCTTGCCTTGTTTTTGAATACATAAATCAAATAGTGTAAAATACATTTCAGAGAAAGTTGTTCTCAATCTTTTCCACTGGCCGAATTGTATTTTTAATTGATTTATATTTTTAATGGAAACAGATAGGCCTTGGGCATTATTTGCACAAAACTATTTTCTCAGACAATCTGGTATTATCATGATAAGCAGTTATCTCTGTGGTTAAAACATTAAAACACAGCACGCCACAGGAAAAATGTTCAAAAACATGGCATCCACAACAAATATTTCTATTGATTGAATATAAAAAATGTTGTAACTTCTCAGTAATGATTTCATGTTTAAGTGTTTAACTCCATTAATTTGAACGGCATATTTAATCTAAATGTTTATATCAGAAGTAAAACATAGTTTAAATCATTATTTTATTTAACTGTCATTTGCGTCAGTTTCACTAAACGGCCCAACGCGCTCGCTGGCGCGGACATTTAAGAAGGGATGGATATTTGCTTCAAGTGACAGGCTTGGTGAGTGAAATTATATTTGTATTATCTTTCTGTATATGTTTAATTTTTCTGTCTAAAAGTGACCAAAAAGACACTTAACTCCAGCTCACCATTGGTGTCGCCAAACTGCTCCATCTCTAAAACGTTTGTGCGCATGGGTCAGAGTTTGCGTGCAGGTGCGCAAATTTTCCCGTCAAGTTTGTTTTTATAAGTCACAACTTATGCGTCGGAAGTGGCGTACGCCTCTTTCAGGGCCTGTTTTGTGCGTACACAAAGGTTATAAATGAGGCCCCAGGAGAGGTTAACAAACGGCGCTGAAGCGGTCTTTCGTGACATTTTAATTCTCCGCTGTGCAATGCGGAGAAAAGCTCAGCCAATCAGCTCTCCAAATTAATGCATATACCTCACTTTTCGTGACTTATATCTGTTAACATCTCAAGAAAATGTGTTTTAGGGTTTCATGACCTTTTAATGACGGAACAGTATTCTAAAGTGTTACAGAATAAACGAACACACAAACTGATATTGTTGCGAGATATGTCATGTTTTAGGTTATTATCTAGCTAATCGGAGGACATAACTAGGGAAAAATAACTTTGAAACAAAAACAATCGTGTGTAGTGAATGCATCAAAAGTTCTTACCCCACTGTCCTGGCTAGCATAGTGCCAGGTATAAGGAGTCTCATTGACGACTGTAACCTGGGCCCCCATTATTCAGGATATTCTGTTACAGTAAAACAGTAAACACAAGTCAATATTTAACAGTTATGCAAAGTAACTAAAAGAAATGTATAATAATTGCATTATTATAACTATAGTAAAAAGAAATGGAACCTGATTTCATTCCTGTGCAGAGAAGTCGGTGTCTGTGAGAAAAGTGAAGAAGCTCATGCAGTCTGATGCTCTTTATAAACCGTCCATCAGAGTGTGAGGAGAGAAGGGGGTTGAGCTTAGGACCAATGATGTGATGTGCTTTACTATCTGGTGTTGATGAGATCCTCCTCTGTCAGTCTTCTGGCTCAGCGTTTCCAAAAATGATAGGTAGCAACCTTCAAAAAGAGACCTGTTGTGTAATTCCTGATAGTGTCAGGATTCTGACACTTCGGTCTAGTCTTTTCTTGGTTTTGTGACAGAGCTCTGACACTGTTTTGTCATGTCTTTGTGTGGACACGCGGCTTCGAGCGTCCTCGAGCCGTGCGCTCCGCTCTCTTTTCTGTATGCCTTGTTTCATGTGCGGTGCGGGGTATGGTGTTTGGATCCCGGCACGTCTGTCTAGTTTGGTTTCGGTTCTGTGTCGGGATTCAGACACTCATGTGTTTGTCCTCTGTTGTGAGCACACAGGATGAGCTTTTGCTCAATCTCTTGTCGTGTGAGCGTCCGGTTTCGATTTCGCTCGGGCCGTACGCTCTTCTGTCCACATGTGTTGTTGTGTTTTGTGTAGCACACGCCTTGGTCCCCTGAGCTGGGACTGGTCCCCTGAGCTGCCAGCTCCACCCTGGTCCCCTGAGTTGGGACTGATCCCCTGAGCTGCCAGCTCCGCCCTGGTCCCCTGAGCTGGGACTGGTCCCCTGAGCTGGGACTGGTCCCCTGAGCTGCCAGCTCCGCCCTGGTCCCCTGAGCTTATTATTTAAATTATAAATGCTCGTTATGTGTGATCGGGACAGTGTTGTGCTCCTCGCGTTTTCAAACCTGAAAAACGCGTTTGGTGTGATCAGGGCCTTAGTCCCCTGAGCTGCCGGATCCGCCCTGGTCCCCTGAGCTGCCGGTTTATTTTTACATGCTTCTTTGTTCATACTTACCAAGGGTGCCAATAGTTCTGACAAGGACTGTGTCTAATGGCAGAGCAAGAGGCTCCAATATATGCAAATACATTCCATGCAAGCACATTCCATTCTCTTACAGGTCTCTACACACACATAGCTCCAATATATGCAAATTAGTGGTGTAACGGATCACATTACGTTTTTTTTTTTCCGGATCAGCAAAAAAGAATGAATTAATAAATAAATAAATAAAATACAAGAAAAAATGGGGGGTTTTGAAACAAATGTAACTTTGCCTGCTAAAATCACTCCAATTCGAGTCCAACTCAATCCCTGGTTTCTCAAACGTGGACTCGGTTGTGAATAAAAACAGCATTGTATGTACCGAGACACCGGGCACAAACAGTCGAATTTGTGATTCAAAACATTTTCATTAAGATATTCTAAAATGTTTGATTTATTTATTTATTTATTATGCATTTATTTATTTATTATTTCTCTTTATTTGTACTCGAAGGGAAGGCTTGAGGGTTCCCTCATTTTGTCCAGCCATTACTAAGGATTCATCTAAAAGTCTAATGTGACTTGTAAATGTTTTAAATCCTCAGGCTTGGAGCAGTTTTAGTGCTGGCTGTAAAAAAGCATCTGTCATCTTTAAGCTCCAAACCAAAGATGCCTACAGGTTTCTGGAGGTTAGTCCTTCCTCTCTCTCCAAAGAGGAGTGGCAAAAGGAGTACAAAAGTATAAAGAAACGACTGGAGAAAATAGACCCACCACAAAGTGTGACATCCTCTGCTACACCTGCCATTTCTTAATGATCTACAGAGTGAGACACGCACAAGTGTGTTTGTTTTCTGTCTTATGATGCTGGTAACCTGGGATGATGATGTTAGGCTTTTTAAATACTGTACTTGTAAACTGCAGAGTTCTGTATTACCGTCTACTTAACGCCTACCCTTACGAAAAAGAAGTTTATTCAAGTGTTCTATTAGTATACTTATTTTAAACTAAAAATAAGAAAGTATACTTTCAGTCTACTTTTTATATACTTCTCAGAAATATACTTTATGTACTTCTCAGAAATATACTTCAAATTGCACTTAAGTATACTTGACTTATACTGACAGAAACGTCTAAGTATATTTGGCCTATACTTGTTGATCGAGATATACTTAAAAGTATAATTAAGTATTCTAAGTATTCTTGGCTTGTACTTGTGTTTACTATTTTGATTTAGTAGCTTATTAAATACTTTTTTTAAAAACATAATATTACATACCGTCTTAAACTAACATGTTCAGCTTTATATAGTAACAAACTTTCTGGTGGAATAGCCTATAGAGTAAATAAAATAAGCATGGAAAATAAGTTTATTCAAGTGTTCTATTAGTATACTTCTTTTCAACTAAAAAGAAGAAAGCATACTTTCAGTCTACATTTTATATACTTCTCAAAAATATACTTAATTACACTTAAGTGTACTTGACTTATACTGAGAGAAAAGTCCAAGTATATTTGGCCTATACTTGTACTCAATCTTTTGATCGAGATATACTTAAAATTTTAATTATTCAAAGAATACTTGGCTTGTAGTTGTGTTAACTCTTTTGATCGAGTAGCCTATTAAATATACTTTTTTTACATTGTTTTTCATATACAGTCTTATGCAACTTTGTTTGAAAATATTGATTAAAATGTTGATATAAAACAGATATGTTTCTAATTCTGCGTATCTGAATTTTTGTGTAGGCTAGTTCACTGGTAGTGTACATATTTACTTTAATTAAACTCTTCCCCACCATTGACTGAAATTTCCAGCTATCCATGTTTTCACTGTTATACGGTAGGGGGCGCTATGACACATCTTCTAGTACAGAATCTCTGGATCAAAACACAGGAGAAGAAGAAGCTGAACCATGTGATAGAAGATTGCTCACTCAAATGTAAAATAATGTGATCATCAAACATTAAACAGCTTGCAAATCAAAACTGCTTAATGTTTTCAAATGAAATGAAGCGTAGGCCTAACCCATGAAGAGAAAACGACTGTGAAGCTTTGGGGGTGTTGGACTCGACCTACTCCACCTGTGTTTTGATCATCGTTCTGGATCTGATCAAGGCGTAGTCTTTGACAAAAATGTGATTTTCTCAACTATTTTCTCAACATTTTAACAAAATGTTGTCTTTCTTTATGAAACTTACTGACATTCGAGTGTTGATAAAAAAGGATGCATGAAGCTAATCAAATGTTTTTAAAATTAAAGTAGAGTTAAAGGTATTTTTCAAGTATAAAAAATAACATTTGAACATAGTAGTATACTGTAGGCCTACTGCAACTGCAAAAATTGTATATAAATAGTAAACTATAAGTATAATGTTAAGTTCACTTAAAAAAAACTTGTAGAATAAAACTACTAAACTAGTAGTTTACTGAGAGTACACTAAAAGAGTAAAAATAATATATAAATGGTAAACTATAAGTATGATGCTAAGTTCACTTAAAGAAAACTACTAGTTTAGTAGTTTTATACTACAAGTTTTCTTTAATTGAACTTAACATCATGCTTATAGTTTACCATTTATATATTATTTTTACTCTTTTAGTGTACTCTCAGTAAACTACTAGTTTAGTAGTTTTATACTACAAGTTTTCTTTAAGTGAACTTAACATCATACTTATAGTTTACCATTTATATATTATTTTTACTCTTTTAGTGTACTCTCAGTAAACTTGTAGTATAAAACTACTAAACTAATAGTTTACTGCAGTACACTAAAAGAGTAAAAATAATATATAAATGGTAAACTATAAGCATGATGTTAAGTTCACTTAAAGAAAGCTTGTAGTATAAAACTACTAAACTAGTAGTTTACTGAGAGTACATTAAAATAAAACTTGTAGTATAAAACTACTAAACTAGTAGTTTACTGAGAGTATACTTCAAAGTTGCTACAAGTATTAAAATAGTAAACTACTAGTATACTCATAAGTTCACTTGCAGTACAAATGAGAAACGTAATTATAAACTAGTTGTGCACTTAAAGTTTACTACTGTTACACTTATAGTACACTTAAACATATACTTTTATATACTTCAAGTGGGCCAATTTAGTCCCAAGCGGTATTAAAATAGTACACTTACAAGTTTACTACTAGTACATATTGACATTAGTATACTTACTACATAAAGTATACTTAAAAATATACTTGAACATTACTCAAGTATACTTCATAAAATGAACTTGAAGTATACTTTTTTTTCGTAAGGGTAAACACTCTTTATATAAACTCCTCTCCATATGTGTCATCTCTTTATGAGCTCTTGCAAAAAGACTCCTGTTGAATGGATAAAGAAAGTACGGAAGCCCTGAACCGCAAGGTGAGAAAAAAAATAAAGAAAACTTATCTCGTTATTTCGACTTAATAAGTCGTTATTTCGACATAATAAGTCGTTATTTCGACATAATAAGTCGTTATTTCGACATAAATATCTCGTTATTACGACATAATAAGTCGTTATTTTGACATAATATCTCGTTATTTCGACATAATATCTCGTTATTACGACATAATAAGTCGTTATTTCGACATAATATCTCGTTATTTCGACATAATATCTCGTTATTACGACATAATAAGTCGTTATTTCGACATAAGTCGTTATTTCGACATAATATCTCGTTATTTCGACATAAATATCTCGTTATTTCGACATAATAAGGGGACATTCTAATATGCATTAAGCTACATTTAGCGTTCTTATAATGAGTTTCTATGGGAGGAAAATGCTTAACGTCAAATTAAACGCTTTGCGTTCATATTCTGGACTTATCTGATTTTTGTAGTAGCATATAGCCTACTTTATTATGATTTTAGTATCATATTGATTAATAAATGCATGCACAATTATCCATGAACTTGATAAATGTTGCAGATATGTTTTAGGCTACTATCCACAAACAAATTGCTTTCAATTATGTGTGCAAAATTCAGAATTCAACGAATGCAGTGCAACAACAACAATAATAGTTAAATTAATATTAGTATTAATAATAATAATAATAATAAAGGTCGCCGTAGTGCTAGGCTAAGGCAGTGCAAGCCAAGTCAAGTAAAACAGAGTTTCTTTGCGTTCATAGTCTGGACTTATCTGATTTTTTTGTAGTATTTATTATGATTTTAGTATCATATTGATTAAGAAATGCACGCACAATTATCCTTGAACTTGATAAATGTTGCAGATATTTTAGGCTACCCATAAACAAATTGCTTTCAAATGTGCAAAATTCAGAATTCAACGAATGTGCAGCGATTTGTACAAATAGAGACATTTTTGTGTATAAAAGACATTTTTTATTTTGTATTAGTGATTATAATTTGCGCGTCCATTTATTGACGTCTGAGTCGATCTCATTTGAGTGTATTCGGCAATTTGCTTAACGTGGAATTAAACGCGTATATTCTGAGCTCATCAGATTTTGTTGTGCATATACTTTATTACTATGATTATTTACTGTGTTTGGTCTGTTAGTAAATATGTTAAGATTTGTATTCATTTCGATATGCCACTAGAGGGCAGAATAAGACCGGGAATTATAGAATGCATTGTAGTTATGTTGACCTACTGTTTTCATAACACTGGATATTCTACTAATTTATACTGTTCTAAAACGTTGCATATTAATGGCAATTAACTTTGGCAATTACACTAATAATAATAAAAATGATAACAGCCGCAGTAGTGGTATAAGGCAGTGCAAGCCAAGTCAAGTAAAACATAGTTTCTGATCTGCAAAATAGGCTATCTGCGATTGAGTTGTGTAAAGTTAACAAATAAACCAATCTAATAGATAAACTATCAAGCTGGCTGAAAGAGCAATACTGACAACAAAACTAGCACAAAACTATGTGTAATTGCCAAATAATTTATTTGCCATTAATATGCAACGTTTTAGAAAAGTATAAATTAGTAGAATATCCAGTGTTATGAAAACAGTAGGTCAACATAACTACAATGCATTCTATAATTCCCGGTCTTATTCTGCCCTCTAGTGGCATATCGAAATGAATACAAATCTTAACATATTTACTAACAGACCAAACACAGTAAATAATCATAGTAATAAAGTATATGCACAACAAAATCTGATGAGCTCAGAATATACGCGTTTAATTCCACGTTAAGCAAATTGCCGAATACACTCAAATGAGATCGACTCAGACGTCAATAAATGGACGCGCAAATTATAATCACTAATACAAAATAAAACAAAAATGTCTTTTATACACAAAAATGTCTCTATTTGTACAAATCGCTGCACATTCGTTGAATTCTGAATTTTGCACATTTGAAAGCAATTTGTTTATGGGTAGCCTAAAATATCTGCAACATTTATCAAGTTCAAGGATAATTGTGCGTGCATTTCTTAATCAATATGATACTAAAATCATAATAAATACTACAAAAAAATCAGATAAGTCCAGACTATGAACGCAAAGAAACTCTGTTTTACTTGACTTGGCTTGCACTGCCTTAGCCTAGCACTACGGCGACCTTTATTATTATTATTATTAATAATACTAATATTAATTTAACTATTATTGTTGTTGTTGCACTGCATTCGTTGAATTCTGAATTTTGCACACATAATTGAAAGCAATTTGTTTGTGGATAGTAGCCTAAAACATATCTGCAACATTTATCAAGTTCACGGATAATTGTGCGTGCATTTATTAATCAATATGATACTAAAATCATAATAAAGTAGGCTATATGCTACTACAAAAATCAGATAAGTCCAGAATATGAACGCAAAGCGTTTAATTTGACGTTAAGCATTTTCCTCCCATAGAAACTCATTATAAGAACGCTAAATGTAGCTTAATGCATATTAGAATGTCCCCTTATTATGTCGAAATAACGAGATATTTATGTCGAAATAACGAGATATTATGTCGAAATAACGAGATATTATGTCAAAATAACGACTTATTATGTCGAAATAACGACTTATTATGTCGTAATAACGAGATATTATGTCGAAATAACGAGATATTATGTCGAAATAACGACTTATTATGTCGTAATAACGAGATATTATGTCGAAATAACGAGATATTATGTCGAAATAACGACTTATTATGTCGTAATAACGAGATATTTATGTCGAAATAACGACTTATTATGTCGAAATAACGACTTATTAAGTCGAAATAACGAGATATTATGTCGAAATAACGAGATATTATGTCGAAATAACGACTTATTAAGTCGAAATAACGAGATAAGTTTTCTTTATTTTTTTTCTCACCTTGCGGTTCAGGGCTTCCGTAAGAAAGAGATAAAAATGAATCAATAAAGTTTGATAACATCATTATTGACTTTTTGTTTTAAATAATCTTACATGTCTTAATTATTTTTACGAAAATTCACTTAATTTATTAGAATTTAGTTTCAATATTACTTTAGCTCTACGCTTAATCTGACTCCAATTTCAAATGGGTATCAAATTTAGATTGTGTTTCTTATTAGAAAATAATTATAAATATTGGTTATGATTTAACTTTGATCTTTGATTATTCTGGATATCCCATACTTTCAATAATTCATTCATTAAGGGTATCTCTTTGAGACTGCACGTTGACCAAACATTGCGAGCTCATGATCACAAACTAGCCAGTTCTGAAATAGAGGATGCAGTGCAAACTATTTCACCTTTAAGTGGTCGCTCTCTGCTGACTCATAACAAAAAGTGTCATTTTTTTTATAGTCATGTACTGCAACTTCCGAAGTCAGTGATAGTCAGAAATCAGAAGGTCTCCTTAATGAGGTGCTCCATTCTTTAGCGCCTTCGGTTTGATTTGCGGAAACACCAGACTCCACATTAATCTATACTAGAAAAAAATTATTTGAGAGTCATACAGAATAAATCAAATATAACATTTTATTTGTCAGGTAAAAATGTATCATGCCAAAAACATAAGTAGACAATTAAAAGCCAATTCATAAATAATAAATACACAACATCAATTGCTCAAAGATGACTCTAAGAGTATAAGAAATGTGTACCTTACAGAGACACACAGTGGTGTGTGAGTGTGTTCTGAGTGCAAGACTTGAGATGACACTGACACAGCACTGCATGGGGGTTTACTGGTTACAGATTCCCAAAGACTGCTCTGCCACTTACCCTTATATACACAGACCAGAACAAAAGGCTTGGTCGCCTGAGCTGGGACTGGTCCCCTGACCTTTTTATTTCAATTATAAATGCTTAATGTTTCAGCTATTTGACTTCTGTTAAAGTGAAATTTTTCAGGGACAGCAGTGCATAAATGTGCTTATACTGTATAGTAACAGCCAGTATTTTAGATTATTACACAATAAATAAAACAATAGTGCCAAGTTTTCTAACACATGGATTTACTTTGTCAATTTCGTGACCAGATGACTTTGACAAAATTATTTAAAAATAAAACTTTTGAAACTACATTTAATAACATTTAGTCCCGTACAACACAGAGCCCTGCACATAACATACAAGATGGTGGCTCGTTAGTCTGTTGGTGTTTGTCTACTTGTCGTAAAAAATAATCTTATTATTTTATCTTAAATGGCCTGTTGATGCTTTATAAATCTCGTTTAAGGAGCCCATCGACTATTTCTAACTTACATGATCTTGATTTTCAAAGCTAAAATCACTCCAATTCAAGTCCAACTCAATCCCTGGTTTCTCAAACGTGGACTCATTTGTGAATAACAACAGCGTTGTATGTACCAAGACACCGGGCACAAACAGTCGAATTTGTGATCGATTGCGGGTCGCTATTTGGGACTAGAGCTAGAAGGATTGAGATTTTAATGGCGGTATCGAGGTATTCACAGCTCTCAGCTCGAGTCCTTTAGCAAGGGCTTATTTGCTGTTGCGGTGTCTTCAGTGTTGTCTGCCGAAGGTCGTGTTTTAGAGGATCCTGGAGGATTCTCTAGTACGTGCTGCCTCATTTTATGGGCTTGTAAGGGTTCTACGGCTGAGGACTCTGGAGGACAACGTGGCGTTTAAGCACCATCATGGATCTGGGAATCTGAAGGATCTGAAGAGATTCTGTATGGAGGAATGGTCTCTGATCTCTTGTCAGTTGTTTAAACTAAAGTACAAATTTAGACAAAACTAATTAATCATTGAAGGAGAAGACTCAGCTGTTCTCTTGGCAAAAGGAAGTTGCAAAAAGTACTGAATAAAAGGGTGCCATTAATTCTGATCAACGTGTAAAGAGATTTTTCCCCATATTCACAATTATTTTACTTCAATGAAACATTTGATTTTTGTGATTTTTTTATTTTATTTTATTTTTTACAAAAGATCAAAATGATTAAGAATGCAGATTTATTTGTACATGCTTCTTTGTTCATAATTACCAAGGGTGCCAATAATTCTGACCATGATTGTATCTAATGGCAGAGCAAGCACATTCCATTCTCTTACAGGTCTCTACACAGACACATAGCTCCAATATGCAAATTAGTGGTGTAACGGATCATAAAACTAAAGGTTCGGATTACATTACGTTTTTTGAGACATGGACCGATCATTTTTCGGATCAGCAATGAATAAATAAATAAAATACAAGTAAAAATGGGGGGTTTTGAAACGAATGTAACTTTGCCTCTCATTTATTACTTTAATTTCTTTGATACCACAGCAAAAACTCTTAATAAAGTTCAAACATTATTAAAGACAAATGAACAGACAGTAAAAATAAGAATACGCAAATTAAAACAGATAATACTATAGAAAAGTTACACTGCATGCATAGTGTTCACTGTATAAATGAAATACAGATTCATCATTGCAGTTATTTTTAGGCTGCTGTCATTAAATGCACAGAAACAATGCATGAATGCACGACCGAATGCACTGAACAAATACAATGAAACACAGACGATTTCTTTTACGTTCACTTAAGACATAACCAACTGTATAAAACATAATTTTGTGTGTTTATGTGTCCGTTCAAGCTCAAGGAAACAGAGCTTGATTATGTGTTCGCACGCCATCTAAAAAGGCACTTCTGTGTGCGTGGGTACTTTGAGTGTGTGTGCACAGAAAACAGCGCGCAATTGCGAATCAAGATCTCTTTTGCCTCTTCTTCCATTTGAATTGTTTAAAAATGCTTGAGTGTTTTAAATTGGCAAGACTTAGAAACACTTGCAAATAATTAACTTTCACTATATAATGGTTAAATGCAATTCATCGGCGAATCACATGTGTTCTGAACCCTGGGGCCTGGTTCGTATGGATCACAAATCAACTACAATCCGTTGCACCCCAATGCAAATACATTCCATGCATGCACTTTCCAATCTCTTACAGCCCTCAACACAGACACACATAGTCAGATACATGATTAAAATAGTAGAACAACTTGTTCACACAAATGGCTATATTATACTTAAATCAATTATATTCTGATTAATAAAAGTCTTCCAAACTCTGCGCTGTACAGTTTATGGGAGACTATGGTTGAGGATTGTGTCGTTTTTTTAGAACTTGAAACAAAATGAGTGTGAATAATGACACAATGACCTAATCCCTTTCAGTCATCTAAATATTGCATTATAGTTTCTAGCAACTGGAAAAATGGTAGTTAATTCAATAGTAAAAAAATGTTTGTAAATACTCTCATTTATATATTCAAGATATCTGAAATACCTAGCTTTTAACCAAACCTTTTATGTAGGATTTTCAAAGGCAGCTTCACAGAGCCATAAAAACAGCACCATGTGTGTGAAGTGCAAGAAATTCATATGCAGAAAGCACACACTTGCTGTGTGCTCATCACGTCAGAAGTAACTTCTTGACTTTATGAAATTTTACAAAACAGCCAACTTAGGAAAAGTAAATATTTTCATTATACAGCTACATTTAATTGTTCAGTTCTAAGCAAAAAAAAAAAAAGTAAAAAAAAAATGTATATGCAAAACAAGTCAGTATACTGTTTATTTTCAAATTTTGTCAAAACAAATCAGTTTTAAAAAAATTGTTAAAAAACATTTTCATTAAATCATATCTTCAGATATATATTTTTATTTTATTTTATTTTTTACAAAAGATCAAAATGATTAAGAATGCAGATTTATTTGTACATGCTTCTTTGTTCATAATTACCAAGGGTGCCAATAATTCTGACCATGATTGTATCTAATGGCAGAGCAAGCACATTCCATTCTCTTACAGGTCTCTACACAGACACATAGCTCCAATATGCAAATTAGTGGTGTAACGGATCATAAAACTAAAGGTTCGGATTCCATTCTCTTACAGGTCTCTACACAGACACATAGCTCCAATATGCAAATTAGTGGTGTAACGGATCATAAAACTAAAGGTTCGGATTACATTACGTTTTTTGAGACATGGACCGATCATTTTTCGGATCAGCAAAAAAGAATGAATAAATAAATAAAATACAAGTAAAAATGGGGGTTTTTGAAACGAATGTAACTTTGCCTCTCATTTATTACTTTAATTTCTTTGATACCACAGCAAAAACTCTTAATAAAGTTCAAACATTATTAAAGACAAATGAACAGACAGTAAAAATAAGAATACGCAAATTAAAACAGATAATACTATAGAAAAGTTACACTGCATGCATAGTGTTCACTGTATAAATGAAATACAGATTCATCATTGCAGTTATTTTTAGGCTGCTGTCATTAAATGCACAGAAACAATGCATGAATGCACGACCGAATGCACTGAACAAATATAATGAAACACAGACGATTTCTTTTACGTTCACTTAAGACATAACCAACTGTATAAAACATAATTTTGTGTGTTTATGTGTCCGTTCAAGCTCAAGGAAACAGAGCTTGATTATGTGTTCGCACGCCATCTAAAAAGGCACTTCTGTGTGCGTGGGTATTTTGAGTGTGTGTGCACAGAAAACAGCGCGCGATTGCGAATCAAGATCTCTTTTGCCTCTTCTTCCATTTGAATTGTTTAAAAATGCTTGAGTGTTTTAAATTGGCAAGACTTAGAAACACTTGCAAATAATTAACTTTCATTATATAATGGTTAAATGCAATTCATCGGCGAATCACATGTGTTCTGAACCCTGGGGCCTGGTTCGTATGGATCACAAATCAACTACAATCCGTTGCACCCCAATGCAAATACATTCCATGCATGCACTTTCCAATCTCTTACAGCCCTCAACACAGACACACATAGTCAGATACATGATTAAAATAGTAGAACAACTTGTTCACACAAATGGCTATATTATACTTAAATCAATTATATTCTGATTAATAAAAGTCTTCCAAACTCTGCGCTGTACAGTTTATGGGAGACTATGGTTGAGGATTGTGTCGTTTTTTTAGAACTTGAAACAAAATGAGTGTGAATAATGACACAATGACCTAATCCCTTTCAGTCATCTAAATATTGCATTATAGTTTCTAGCAACTGGAAAAATGGTAGTTAATTCAATAGTAAAAAAATGTTTGTAAATACTCTCATTTATATATTCAAGATATCTGAAATACCTAGCTTTTAACCAAACCTTTTATGTAGGATTTTCAAAGGCAGCTTCACAGAGCCATAAAAACAGCACCATGTGTGTGAAGTGCAAGAAATTCATATGCAGAAAGCACACACTTGCTGTGTGCTCATCACGTCAGAAGTAACTTCTTGACTTTATGAAATTTTACAAAACAGCCAACTTAGGAAAAGTAAATATTTTCATTATACAGCTACATTTAATTGTTCAGTTCTAAGCAAAAAAAAAAAAAAGTTAAAAAAAAATGTATATGCAAAACAAGTCAGTATACTGTTTATTTTCAAATTTTGTCAAAACAAATCAGTTTTAAAAAAATTGTTAAAAAACATTTTCATTAAATCATATCTTCAGATATATATTTTTTGGAATATTTGACAGATGTTGATGTTAAAAGTTTACAGTTTGTACCTGAATCTTTGTTGTTTTTCATAGTGTGATTTTTGAGGAATTGTATTGAATCCAATTAGGGTCAATTTGACCCGCTCCATAAAGGGTGTACACAGAAATCGAACAGTGCACAAGGGTTAATGCATATTTGTGTTGGCCTCGGGGCCAGCTGTATGCCAGTGCATTCCTGCCATGTTCCTTCAGTCAGGGAGTAAAACAGCTGGCACTGAAAGGTTTCTGGAGAGGCAAACAGGTCTACCTGAGCTTCTCCAAACTCTCTCCAAATCAGCTAAACCACCTGTGGGTGGAGTCACCACTCTCCCGTGAGTGAGCGCAGCTTGTGAAAGCTTGTCGGCCATACGGTTGAGCACACCGGGGAAATGAATGGCCCGCAGCGACCTCAGATGCTTCTGAGTCCAGAGGAGGAGATGGCGGGCGAGTTGCAGCATACAACCTTTTAAGGAAGTGTGGTAGATTTTTCCCTAAACCTAACTATCTGGCTCGTCTCCAGTCAACACCCAATTGATCTTATTAACTGGGACGTCTCCAAATCAACACCCGATACCTTTATACTCTAGCTCTTGCATCTTCAGTCGACAACTGGCCGAGTTTTCTTACTCTAACTTATTTCCCTAAACTAGCTTACTTCCTGAGCAGGAATAATCGACAAACAGACTTCAGCAAATGTTCTTCATATGCTTTAATCACGACCAGAAGAGTTCCAGAGCAGTTCTCAGGGAATCTCTCCCAAGAAGAAGTAAGGCCGGAGGATCTCAGACAAATTCCATTGAGAAATCCCACCAGAAAACACGTATACAACAGTTTTTATAGAATCGAGACAACAAATAAGATTATCGTGACTAACATGTCACCTTCAATATGATTGGTTCAATTGGTTCAAAAACCCTAACCTTTTCCTCTGTCACTGGCACAAGAAAACTCTGTTTTTGTGATTACTTCTCACAAGGTTTGAGAACTAGTCATCTGTCTAGTTTCATTTCCCTATTTGCTATTTATACACACACACACTCAAAGTCACAAGTTCCCTTTCGAAAGGGAACTCGCACTGCGTCAAAGCGCTAGGGGAACGCCTCAGCGTGACTGTCGTGTTTGTACAGTGTTTTCAGTCATCAATCTTATTGGCCGGCGTCAGCCATGACGTCATGCTCTAGCGCGACCAGTAAGTATTAAAGGATGCCTAGAGAACATGTCATACACTTTTTCGTCTTCAGGGACTGGTTTACTGACACTGTGAATGACGAAACTATGGCAACAAGGGAAGTGTGCCGACCCGTGTGAGAGGTTTCTCACACCTGGTGACACTCACTACCTTTGCGTGCTTTGTCTGGGCGAAGAGCACGCGCGCTCTGTTCTCGAGGGGACAGAGTGCGCGGACTGTGAGTGTTTCTTAATGAGAACGCTCCGTTCTCGTCTGTCTTTCTTCTCGAGGGAGGAGGGACAGTCATCTTTTCCCCGCGGTTCGGGTCCCGCTCATGCCGAGGCCGAGGCCGAGAGGAGACTCGCGGGGATCTCAGAGGGAGCTCGGTCACGAGTTTGAGAGAGGAGTGAGTGAATCTCACGAACTCGTCGGCGGGTGACGAGAACGAACTGTGGGGCAACAGACTCTATTGACTCGTGCCCGCCAGGCTTGAGTTGCCATGGCAGCACGTCAGAGTGGACGCACTCAAAAAAACCAAAAAAAAAACCTTCTATGAGCGATTTCTCTCTCTGGCCACACCCTACCAGCACCGCTAGCAGAGTTGTTGGCACTACATGCCTACTTCAGTTAAATAAATGCAATGCAAAACAGAATCCATAGTGGCTCGGATCTCGCGTTTGCCGAGGCAGCGCGTAGATAACGAGCCCACTCTGCAATAAAGATTCTGTGGGTGCTGGCTGTGTTCATTGAGAATATACCAAATATAGCACTTAGGATGTCGTAGGTTTCTTCTAATTTTGAGAGTTGCTCCATCCTCCAGAGTTCCATGCAAACAGCCTTCCAGGTAGAGCTTGAGAAGTGGCCCCTCACGCTCTGAGGAGGTGCTTTAGGCCCTCACTCCCTTTGCTCTGGTCATATTGAGCTAAGCTCTCCTAACTATATGTGTCAGGCCTCCTCTCCTTTGAAAGTCTTCATGCTGAGGCCTCCATACAGCTTGGTAGAGCATGGAAGGAGTTCTGCCTCATTTCTGAGGAATCATAGGACCCGTCGCTCCCTGAGCTCTGGTGGTAGTTGAGCTAAGCTCTCCTAACTATATGTGTCAGGCCTCCTCTCCTTTGAAAGTCTTCATGCTGAGGCCTCCATACAGCTTGGTAGAGCATGGAAGGGGTTCTGCCTCATTTCTGAGGAATCATAGGACCCGTCGCTCCCTGAGCTCTGGTGGTAGTTGAGCTAAGCTCTCCAAACTATATGTGTCAGGCCTCCTCTCCTTTGAGAGTCGACCTGCTGAGGCCTCCACATATAGTTGACTGCGTTGATTTCTACACTAGCATGTGTCCTCCTCTCCCTTTGAGAGTCATCCTGCAGAGGCCTCCATGCAAATAGATATTGCAGGTGGAGCTTGAGAAGTGACCCCTCCCTCTCTGAGGAGGTGTTCAGGCTCTTTGCTCCCTGAGCTCCGGTGGTAGTCGAGCTAGCTCTCATAACTATATGTGTCAGGCCTCCTCTCCTTAGAGAGTCATTCTGCTGAAGCCTCCATATATACATGTTCCAACTATACAGTTTGGCAGTTCTGGTCTGTACTCTAGCATGTGTCAGGCTTCCTCTCCTTCGAGAGTCATCCTGCTGAGGCCTCCATGCAAACAGCGTTACATTTGGAGTTGAGAAGTGGCCCCTCCCTCTCTGAGGGGGTGCCTTAGGCCCTTCACTCCATTAGCTCTGATGGTCATCAAGCTGGCTCTCCTACTATCTGTCAGGCCTCCTCTCCTTTGAGAGTCATCCTGTTGAGGCCCCCATATAGATAGTTTGGTGGTGTTGATTTATTATTACATGCATCAGGTCATCCTGCTGAGGCCTCCATGCAAACAACACTGCAGTTTGAGCGTCTATGAGGCCCCTCCCTGTTTGGGGAGGTGCTTCAGGCCCTCCGCTCCATGAGCTCTAGTTGTGGTCGAGTTAGCTCTCCTAATATATGTGCCAGGCCTCCTCTCCTTTGAGAGTCATCCTGCTGAGGTCTCCATATATACAGCTGGCTGTTCTGTTCTGTACTTTAGCATGTGTCAGGCCTCCTCTACTTCGAGAGTCATTCTGCTGAGGCCTCCATATATACATGTGTCAGGTCTCCTCTCCTTTGAGAGTCATCCTGCTGAGACCTCTATACATATAACTTGGTAGAGCATGGAAGGGATCCTTCCTCATATCTTGAGTAGATATTAGACCCGTCGCTCCCTGAGCCTTGGTGCTAGTCGAACAGGCCTCCTCTCCTTTCAGAGTCATCTTGCTGAGGCCTTCATATATACAGTTCGGCTGTCTTGATCTGTTTTTCTTTTAGCATGTGTCAGGCCTTCTCTCCTTCGAGAGTCATCCTGCTGAGGCCTCCATGCAAACAGCATTACAGATGGAGCCTGAGAAGAGGCCCCTCCTTCTCTGAGGGGGGTGCTTTAGGCCCTTTGCTCCCTTCACTCTGATTGTGGTCGTGCTAGCTCTCCTAAATATGTCAGGTCTCCTCTCATTCGAGAGTCATCCTAATGAGACCTCCACATATACAGCTCGGCAGAGAACGGAAGGGGTTCCACCTCATTTCTTGAGTAGTTGTTAGACCCCTCGCTCCCTGAGCTCTGGTGATGTTTTGAGTTCTCTCTTAACTCCATATATCCAATTAGGTTGTTCCGTCTTCTAGCATGTGTCAGGTCTCCTCTCCTTTGAGAGTCATCCTGCTGAGGCCTCCATATATACTGTCGGCCGTGTGGATCTGTTTATAGCATGTGTCAGGCCTCCTCTCCTTCGAGAGTCTTCCTGCTGAGGCTCCCATGCAGACTGACGTTGCAGGTAGAGTTTCTTCTCTGAGTTGGTGCCCCAGGCCCTTCACTCCCTGAGCTCCGATTGACGTTGAACCAGCTCTTAATATGCGCCAGGCCTCCTCTCATTGAGAGTCATCCTGCTGAGGCCTCAATATATACAGCTCAGCAGAGCACGGAAAGAGAGCACCTAGGGTAGCTGTACCCTAGCATGTGTCAGGCCTCCTCTCTTTTGAGAGTCATCCTGCTTAGGCTTCCATGCAGACAGCATTGCAGATAGTAGTACAGAATAGGGGCCCTCTCGTTTTGGAGAGTTGTCTTTAGTCTTTCTCTGTCTGAGCTCTGCACTATGAACTATTCACATTTGTTCTGGAGACCATGTGGGCGTGAGTGTACAGGCTTCCTCTGCTCTCTGAGTCATCCTCCGCCTCCCATTGGTCTAACCAGGTTTTGTGGCTTCAGCATTAAGCATGATAGCCTCCCTGGCATGGGGGTTGACTTCAGTCCCTCTGAAAGTAGCAGGCCAGTGCCCATAGGCTCTGAACCGTACTCCCTTAAAGGAACCCCCCCCTTTAAAATCGGGTTGTGGTATCCATACCTTTGAGCTGGTGCTCAGGCAGTGGCCGTAGGGAGGAATGCTACTGTTAGCCTGACGTGTAAGCAGTAAGGGGCTTTGAGTTAATGTGTTTGTGCTTGTACAGCCATAGTTGCTAAAGCATCCCCTCAGCATGGCAGCATGGGTATCTCGTTCTCCTAGTGCTTTGACGCAGTGTGAGTTCCCTTTCGAAAGGGAACGTCTCAGGTTTACGACTGTAACCTTGGTTCCCTGAGAACAGGGAACGAGATACTGCGTCTCTTCGCCATGCCTCCGGTCTGCTTATACAGTCCCTTCAGACGAAGAAGTGGATGACATGTTCTCTAGGCGTCCTTTTATACTTCCTGGTCGCGCTAGAGCATGACGTCATGGCTGACGCCGGCCAATAAGATTGTCGTGTTTGTACAGTGTTTTCAGTCATCAGTCACGCTGAGGTGTTCCCCTAGCGCTTTGACGCAGTGTCTCGTTCCCTGTTCTCAGGGAACCAAGGTTACAGTCGTAACCTGAGACGTTTTCCCCCAAAGAGTTTGGAAACATTTAAAAACATATGAATGTCGTTCCTGCAAGAAAAAACAAATGTTAGTTGATTAATTAAAGTTTATTAATTAAAAAATCCATCACATTAGTCAATAGGCTTTACAAGAGTGTGGAACTTTGCATCGCTACGGTGTGACAAAATTGTTGCCGTGTAAAAATACACCCAAAGATTTAAGCACAACTATTTACACACATGCATACTAAGTAGGAAAATATCTAACTGTATATTGTAGATTCCATTATCTGTTTATTTGGGGTCAGAGAACATCCATAGCTCATACATCTCTTTAATTTGTGCAGGATGTTGAAGTGTTAGTTGAAAAAGGTATTAATTAATAACAATTACAAGATAATGGTAATGGACTACCATTGTTCAAAACATTTATTTTTACAAAGCTCTTAACGCTCACGCAATAATAGTGACACATTATATATTTTTTCCTACTATGGAAGTCAATGGGACCAGTTAACTGTTTGGTTACCGACATTCTTCAAAATATCTTCTTTTGTGTTCAGCAGAAGAAAGAAATTCATACAGGTTGAAACAAAATGAGGGTGAGTATATGATGACAGAATTTTCATTTTAAAGTGAACTATCCCTTTAAAGGTGCATGAGTGACTAGCAAATATTCACAAAATTGTTTGTTTCTTAGAAATCACAAACTGCACCTTTTAATTCTTAAAGGTCCCATGACATGAAATTTTCACTTTCTGAGGTTTTTTAACATTAATATGAGTTCCCCTAGCCTGTATATGGTCCCCAAGTTTCTAGAAATTTCAATCGGTGTAAATCGAGCTTTTGCTATCTTTCTCTGCCTTTGAGAAAATGGAGGCTCATACGCGCTGATCTTGAATCTCCTCTTTATGACGTCATAAGGAGAAATGTTACCTCCCCTGTCTCTGCTTTGCCCGCCCAGAGAATATTTTCCGCCCATGAGAAAATGCGCTAGGAAGTAGGAACGCGCGTGCGCGATTTTAGTTTGTCCACGAGAGATATCATGGCTTTTGAGCGAGCGAAGCATAACAATTGCTCAATAATTGGATGTACAAATGAACACCGAAGGGTCAATACAGAGCTGGGCTTGCCGAACATCTGAAACTAAAGTCTGGATCACTCTCTTTGGCTCAGCTACACACCTCGGACAAGTAAGTCAACTAATGATATATAAGTGTGTTGCTTTACTGTTTATGGTTACCTAGATTGTTGCACGTAGAATGTGGCTGTAACATTAGCTATGCAGTTTATGTGTGTGAATACACACACTGTAACGCGAGTGTTGTACACTTCTTTGTTATTTGGATAACCATTTTCCTGTTGGTTATATGGCGCGCGCGATGTCCGCATTTCAAGATCGCAGAGCTTGATGTAATTGTAATAAGATAAATACAGACGTTACAGATCTCTCATACCGTTGCGCAAGATGGTCAAGGCCACACCCTCCACCTTGCACCGCCTTTCTCCTCCTCATTAGTATTTAAAGCTACAGACACCGAAACAGCCCGTCTGAAGGAAACTCATTCTGGGACTGGCTTGTAGTGGCTATAATTCTGCACCGAGGCTGAATTTTTGGAAAGAGATTTCAGATACAGTACTAGGGACCACTAAGGCCTATATTAAAGCCTACAAAAAGTAGCATGTCATGGGACCTTTAAGCCATTATATTAGGAAAAATCATAAATGTCTTAATTTGTCGTCTTTTTCTATTATAACTTTTTTTTCTCTCCTTCCACCCACAATATGACTGATTTTCAATTAACACAGGTGGATGAAAATTATGGGATCAACTGGGATGGACCCCCAAGTCACGATAATGATGGAGTACAAATTCCAGAAGTGGCTCTACCTCGACAACTAACCGAAGAGGAATTGGGTAGTCTGCCGAATCCTAATGTGCCCTTTTCAGAAGCCATTGACACATACTACAACCAAGCGTGCCGCACAAGCCCTGAAAAGTGAAGCCAAAATGCCTCGATCGTCCCCCCGGTGACTGGTCCTAGTATAGGTCATAATCCCCGCCTCCCTGTGTTATTCAATGGGATGTGAGACCGACTAAACAATTAAATTACACTTCAAATATCTTTTTTCCAATTTCTTTCATTTGCTGTCGTTTTTATCCCGCTGATGTAAGTTCAAGTGTCTGTTTCAAAAATAAGTTGGTTTTTAGTTAGTTACGTGATGCTATAAAAACGGTGGTGTAACGTCATGATTGACAGGTTTTCCGAGCGAAGTAGTCACTGAAGCACCAACGGACATTTTTTTCGGGATCTGCAGAGGATTGTATTTACTTTATTTTAACAAGCCTCTTGTCGTACTGCAATCAATTTTTTAAAAAGTGCACTCAGGGAGAGTGCATTCTGTGAGAGTGAGGGCGGAGCGTTGATTTCGCGGCTTTACTTCCTGCTCACTACTGCGCAGGTCTGGTCCCGAGGTCGCTACTGCGCAGACTCAAGTTCCAATATGTCAGCGCCATATCGGGACACTGGCGGCTTCAGTTCTCATCAATGGAAGAGAGCGAAGGGGCGTTGTCCATCTTTTTTTATAGTCTATGACTACAACACAATCACTAAAATTCACCAATTATTGGACATTTTGTAAATATTACTGTATTTTATAGCATTCCAAATGTTGGTATAAACTCCCAGCCAGTTTATTGTACGTTGATTCAATAAACCAGACAAAACACTGCATTTTATTAAATCCGAATAAAATACTTTTATTTGTCTGACATTTCAGACTGTTGAACAAAACAGTAAATGAAGTTAATTTACCATTGTAATAGGACAGAAAATATAATTTATATGTGATATAAAAATTACTCTCAAACTAGGGTGCAAAACTGTATTTTTTTAACAGGAAGCATGCACCAATATTGTGACTGCATCATTGTTACAGCCAAAAAATAAGCAAACCTGTAGTTTTAACTGTGACCTTTAGGTAGTGTAACATTAAATACTAAGGGTGAACTATAACTTTAACTCTAGAAGTTACTTTAGCTGAAGTTACATGTTAGTACACAGAACAGTAATTACACCAAACCAAACCCACTCTCTATGAATGATACAGCAGCTTTCAGGTCCTTATGGAAACTCTCATAAGTGCTATATTTTGCTGGGAGTTTGATGGTTTCTCTACAAGTGGATGCCGTTGGCATTGCAACATCAGAGGACACCTCTATACAGATTCTGAGGAAGATTCCCCAACCCACCCAGAACTGAATGAGTTGCATCAGCTCTTCTGGTGTGCCTGTGTAAAAATAGAAATCTTCAATTATAATACATTTTCAGAGAGTGAATTATTACTAAAAGTCTGTTCAATAACATAATACAATATAATATAGTACATTGTGTGGTTTCAGGAGACTTATGAATATACCGTAGTGTACAAATCATATGGAGTACTTTCATGGTGTACATACCCTTTTTGGAGTCACTATAATCTGCCAAAAAAATGGATTAAGAATACAAAAAATAAATAAAAATAGAACCGACAACGGACGGGCCCAGTTAGTCATTGGATTTTTGTAAAATGTCAGTATTTCTCTCTCTCTCTTCGGGACTTTTACGTAGATCCATCTTTGCCACAAGATCTGGCTGATCCTCCACTTCTTGCAGTAGAAAACGTCTAAATATGTAAGCAGCACGGTTCAAATCAGGCTCAGTTCTCCAGTCTGCAAAAATTTGCATATGGTTATATCTGTAGTATTAAATTATTTATGCAGAAAAAATAAAATGTTAATTTGCAAATTGCCAGACTTATGTTCATAAAAAGACCTTCAGTATCCTCACTGGTGAATTTCAAATCTCCGCTATCTAGTCTCCTGCTACTCGTCCCTTCAAAAGCAGGATCATGACGCTGCTCTCTGCTGAAACCTGCTCTTCATGCTCCTGTCTGCTGGTCTCTACAGGTCTCTTCTAAAACCTCGTCTCTGACTTCAAGGTCAATAATCTCCTGCCTGTCACAGTTTTGACCTCTGCTGTTTTCGTCTCTTTCAATTATCTTCTCTTTTGCTGACCTATTTTTTAGAAGAAAAATTATGTTATATGACAAAAAAAGAGCATAAAATGAACTGTGAAAATGTAAGTTATATTAAACATGTTTTCTTGATTCTTGTGTTTAGCGACACATGTTGTATACAAGAATCAAGAAAACTAAGGATGCACCGATACCACTTTTTCCAGAACGAGTCCGATACCTTGTAATACGATACTTGCATTTTAGGTACTCTCCGATACCGATACCATATAACCGATACCTGTATTTTCACTGCATTTGTAATTTTTTAAATGTATTGGTACAGAAACCAAAAGAATTTAAATCATATTATTTGGCTTAATTTGTTCATCAAATAAATATTTCCTTCAGATATTTTCATGCTTAATTAAACCTGCTAAAATGCATTGTATGAGCTTATGTTACTTTCACTCTTCATTCCTTTGCTCATTCCTTTGCTCTATCATATTTTATCTTTCATTTAATAGCACAGCACATATTTAGAGCAAGCGCAAGATGTGAAAGACAATTAAATTCAGTATTTGCGCGCTGAGACACTGGTTTTCGGGGCGAGCGCTTTGAATGTTTGCGTTCATGGAACTTCTTGACTTGAACACATCCTGTAATAATGTAGGGAATCACTCTTTATACATAAATCAGGTAACAGTTCTTGTTTTACTTACATATACGATTTAGTTTTAATCCAAATAACACGTGCTGAGTGAACGATCAGCAATCAAGAGCATTCAACAGAACTTCTCTCTCTCTCGTCAGTTATTGTACAGTAAATGATAACATATTCTTTGCCATTGACATCCGACTGAACTACAAACTTTCCACTGACGTTTGTAAAAAATGTGTTACTATATTTCGTTTAATATTACACTAGTAAGATACATTTACTTCATAGACAGCCTTCCCCCCCACCCCCACCATTATACCCTCTGTTGTCAGTGTTTCTTTGTCTGGACACAAACACTATTTACGGCCTGGTATCGGAGCATTATTATGAGTACGAGTACTAGTATGAGTACATTGAGCTCAGTATCGGCCCTGGTATCGGTGCATCCCTAATTTACTGCATGCTTGTGGCCTTTATGGATACATACCATGTCAAGGTCTTTCTGGAGAGGCCTTATATACACAATTGCTGCATGTATTCCAATGGTGTCTTGAAGATAATGCGGTGTATACCCTTCTGATGGACAGGGGATGACTTGCAAAGTTTTTGTCCTCGTAGCCCCATATGGTCTGAGCAATTCAAACCCCCCACCATCTTTCAGTTTTGGAAACTCCATAAGCAATGTGGATTTGAATTCTTCAGATGTGCAGTGCTTATCTGCAACAGAAATGGTCAATTAAACACAAATCATGAGAAAATGAATCCAATTTTTTCCAGAGAGCACCGGACTAAAACAAATTACACCCATGTTATCTGACATATTTAGAAGAAAAAGAAAAGTTATATCAGGTGACTCAAAGTACTAAAATTGTTCCAAACAAAATGGAGGAAAAACCTGTACCTGGGAAAACTTCTTTTGTTCTCCCAACCCTGAACATTCAAGATCCATCTTTTCCCACGGGTGTGGTACTTTGCAGTCACGTCGTCCACTCAAACAGAAAAAATTGTGAGTGTAAGTCTTTTTGTTGCATGGCTTTTTTAAAGTACAGTGGTATGAAAAAGTTTGGGCACCCCTGTAAATTTTCATGATTTTCTTTTATAAATCATTGGTTGTCTGGATAAGAAATTTCAATTAAATATATCATATAGGAGACAAACACAGTGATATTTGAGAAGTGAAATAAAGTTTATATGATTTATGGAAAGTGTGCAAGAATTATTTAAACTAAATTAGGCATGTGCATAAATTTAGGCACCCTTGTCATTTTATTGATTTGAATACCTTTAAGCACTAATTATTAGAACTCAAAATTGGTTTGGTAACCTCAGTGACCCTTGACCTACATACACAGGTGAATCCAATCATGAGAGAGGGTATTTAATGAGGCCAAATGTAAGTATTTCTTCTCTTTGCATCTTCTCTGAAGAGTGGCAACATGGGAGCCTCAAAACAACTCTCAAATGACCTGAAAACAAAGATTGTTCAACATCATGGTTTAGGGGAAGGATACAGAAAGCTGTCTCAGAGATTTAAGCTCTCAGTTTCAACTGTGAGGAACATTGTGAGGAATTGGAAGACCAGAGGCACAGTTCTAGTTAAAGGAGAACTCCGGTCAATTTTAACATTGAGCTCATTTTTTTGTACATTTGGAGTGCTGTCAACACAGAGAACAACGACAAATATCGGTGTTGCCTACACCGAGTTATTCTATTTTTAAAATTTGCACCCTGTTGACTTCAATGGGGCAAGTACTAAACCTGCTTTTAGCCTCTTAACATCCTTGATGTGTCATTACAAGTGCACAGAAAATGTGAGTGATTCCTTCTGAGTGAACACGAGTGGATCTGACTGCAGTAGATGTGAAAGAAATGTATAAAAATGATGTTATTTAAGCCAGCGCAAATACCTTTGTTTACATCCTGTTTTTCGGTTGAAGTCCAAAGTAGTCGATTGCAGAGTTCACACGCATAGGTTTAATACCTATGATCACGCGCGTGAACTCTGCAATCGACTACTTTGGACTTCAACCGAAAAACAGGATGTAAACAAAGGTATTTGCTGGCTTAAATAACATCATTTGTATACATTTCTTTCACATCTACTGCAGTCAGACTCACTCGTGTTCACTCAGAAGGAATCACTCACATTTTCTGTGCACTTGTAATGACACATCAAGGATGTTAATGTTAAAATTGACCGGAGTTCTCCTTTAAGGCCAGAAGTGGCAAACCAAGAAAGATCTCAGATAAGCAGAGGCACAGGATGGTGAGAACAGTCACAGTCAACCCACAGACCAGCTCCAAAGACCTACAACATCATCTTGCTGCAGATGGTGTCACTGTGCATCGTTCAACTATTCAGCGCACTTTACACAAGGAGATGCTGTATGGACGAGTAATGCGGAAAAAGCCTTTTCTCAGCACACGCCACAAACGGTGTCGCTTGAGGTATGCTCAAGAACATTTGGACAAGCCAGCTTCATTTTGGAATAAGGTGCTGTGCTGATGAAACTAAAATAGAGTTATTTGGGCAAAACAAGGAGCGTTATGCATGGCGGAAAAAGAACACAGCATTCCAAGAAAAACACTTGCTACCTACAGTAAAATTTGGTGGCGGTTCCATCATGCTGTGGGGCTGTGTGGCCAGTGCAGGGACTGGGAATCTGGTTAAAGTTGAGGGTCGCATGGATTCCATTCAATATCAGCAGATTCTGGAGAACAATGTCCAGGAATCAGTGACAAAGTTGAAGTTGCGCCGGGGCTGGATCTTTCAACAAGACAACGACCCAAAACACTGCTCAAAATCTACTAAGGCATTCATGCAGAGGAACAAGTACAACGTTCTGGAATGGCCATCTCAGTCCCCAGACCTGAATATTATTGAAAATGTGTGGTATGATTTAAAGCGGGCTGTCCATGCTCGTAGACCATCAAACCTGACTGAACTGGAGATGTTTTGTAAAGAAGAATGGTCCAAAATACCTTCCGCCAGAATCCAGACTCTAATTGGAAGCTATAGAAAGCGTTTAGAGGCTGTTATTTATGCAAAAGGAGGATGCACAAAATATTGAGTTAATTATTATTTTGTGGTGCCTAAATTTATGCACATGCCTAATTTAGTTTAAATAATTCTTGCACACTTTCCATAAATCATATAAACTTTATTTCACTTCTCAAATATCACTGTGTTTGTCTCCTATATGATATATTTAATTGAAATTTCTTATCCAGACAACCAATGATTTATAAAAGAAAATCATGAAAATTTACAGGGGTGCCCAAACTTTTTCATACCACTGTATGTCGTCTAACAGAGGACAAAGAACTGCTCTGAGGTTATGGTGAAAAAAGTCTTGACACCTCACCTGTGGAGACATGAAAAGCAGGGTTATATATACCCCCATTCCACATATAAACCCAGTTTTAAAATTAGCGAGGTCTGGGTTGTTAAGAATTTCACCATAATTACACCTAGAATGCAACCCAAACATGTACATATAAAGTTATTATCATAATCCTGAATGCAGTATGCTGCCAGTAGGAATCTATCTGTCCGCTGTTTACGTGTCTTTTGGTTATTTTAAGTTTGTGTACAAAAAGAATCACAATGCTGATTTTCATTTTCAACAACTGGATGAGATCGAGAAAGCAAGTGTACCTGCATTTACAGTAGGCTAGATATAGCATTTTCCTTCAGGTCAGTCCTATATTCATAATAAAAAATCTGTTTGAATCCAGTGTGATATCTTGTACTTATAACAGTTAATGGGTTGTCCGTGCCTATAGTCATGTCAGTTGCGTCTTTATTCTCTGTGATCACAAGTTTGAGTCATTTCAAAAGTCTTCGCTACTGACTGACTCACTCATTAAGACTCTGTCTTTGTCTCCATCTAATGGAGAAATAATGTAACTTCTTCTGTTGCTTTTTATGGTCAGGGACTATTTTTTTCCAGCGGAAGGAATTGGCTTTTAGTGATTTTACTTCATGAAAGTTGCATAGATACATATTTTTCGGGTTTAATATTTGTATTGCGTGGTAACCGTTTTATAAAAGCAATAAGGTACTCTAGGCTAGTGCTGTATCTGAATAAGTCACGGCTGAAGGGCGTTGTTAGGCACGACGCGAATATGAAACATTGGCCGAGGTCTTCGGGTAAAGCTAGCGGGTATTAATGTCTGGCTATAATTGTTGTAGAAATTGTGTTACTAAGACTTTTGTACACCCAAATAGTTGAATTTCCAAAACAGCCTAATACATAATAATAATAATAATGCATTTTATTTAAAAGCGCCTTTCTGGACACTCAAGGTCGCTGTACAAAATAAAAACACAAGAATATATAAAAAAACAAGCAAATAAATAAAATAAAAATAAAACATGGCACAAATACAAGTAAACAGGACAATGTGTGTTTCACAATGAGTGAGATATTTTGAACAGGTGAGTTTTGAGTATGGATTTGAATTCTGTGAGCGAGTTAATGTTCCTGAGCGAGTTCCAGAGTTTGGGTGCAGAGCAGCAGAAGGCTCTGCTCCCCATGATACTGAGGCGGACAGAGGGAACAGAGAGATGGGTAGAGGAGGAGGATCTGAGAGAGCGGGACGGGGTGACAACATGGAGGAGATCTGACATGTAAGGAGGGGCGAGGTTATGGATGGCCTTGTAAGTGAGCAGGAGAATTTTGAACTCAATTCTGTATTGAACTGGTAGCCAGTGTAGTTGTTGAAGAATAGGCGAGATGTGGTGCGAAAAGGGAGTTTTGATTATGACACGTGCTGCTGAATTCTGAACCAACTGGAGCTTACGAAGGGTTTTGTGAGGGAGACCAAAAAGGAGAGAATTACAGTAGTCAATGCGCGATGTAACCAAGCTGTGAACAAGGATGGAAGCAGAGTAAATGGTAAGGGAGGGGCGGAGACGATTGATATTACGGAGATGGAAATAAGCTGACCGTGTGATGCTGTTGATGTGAGATTGAAAAGATAGTGTACTGTCGAGGACGACACCCAGACTCTTTACCTGAGGGGAGGGGGAAACTGAGGTATCATCAATGAGGAGAGAAAAACTGTCAAATTTAGAGAGGGTGTTTTTGGTGCCGATGACAAGAAGTTCTGTTTTATCTGTGTTTAATTTTAGGAAGTTTGAACTGAACCAAGATTTTATTTCTTGTAGGCAGGTGGTGAGGGAGGAGGGAGGAAGTGTGGAGTTTGGTTTGCTGGAAAGGTAAAGCTGGGTGTCATCCGCGAAACAGTGAAATTGAATGTTAAATTTGCGGAAAATATTGCCAAGGGGAAGGATGTATGTGATGAAGAGGAGGGGCCCCAGGACAGAGCCCTGGGGCACTCCTGAGGTGACTGGAGACGGCTGGGAGCGGAAGGATTTGATAGTGATGAACTGAGTGCGGCCTGATAGGTATGACTGAAACCAATGAAAAGGGGTGTTAACAATGCCGATGGAGGATAACCTATGGAGGCGGATGGAATGAGAAATTGTATCAAAGGCCGCACTCAGATCAAGGAGAACCAGGATGGATAATAAACCAGAATCAGCTGCAATGAGAAGATCGTTTGTTATTTTGAGGAGGGCTGTTTCTGTGCTATGGAGTGGACGGAAACCAGACTGGAAGGGTTCATAGAGGGAGTTGTGAGTGAGGTGAATGTGGAGCTGGGCAGCAACTATTTTTTCTAAAATTTTGGAGATGAAGGGTAGATTAGAAATGGGATGAATGAACCTCATCGATTATGGTCTAGTCTAACATCATAACTAACATGGCCTACCAGATACTTACTCTGAACAGTTTCTCTGGCAACTGAAGATGCCAGCGACTCAGGCCGAAGAACTGCAGTGGGCCAAGGGTTTGACGCATGCTGGTCAGGCTGGTTGTTTCCACGTTCTAATGCTGCGGCAGCTTCCCGCAAAAACAGATTTCGCCATATCTCGTCGTCTCGATTACAATATAATCACATTTAAATAATTTCGTTTCACACATTCAACTCATGCACACGGGACGTCAACGACTTTGCTTTACAGAAGGCGTCTCTAGCGCCATTACTTGAATAAGCCACACCCACTCATTAACATAGAATTTGCATGCAGGTTGTCTTTGAAAATGAAAACGAAAATGAAAACTGAAATAAAAGAGGAATTAAAATGACAACTAAAATTTACATTTGAATTGTGTCACTATTATTGCGTGAGCGTTAATAAAGAGCTTTGTAAAAACTGTATTTGTAGTTTCTTTTTCACGTTTGGCTTTTCATTTTAAAATTGGCAGTCTTGCCTCGAGACTGTAGTGAACATGAAATGTGAAATCACCAATTGGATTTTATTTTTCAATTTGACAGGGATGATGCACTGTCACCGTGAAAATGAAATCATTTAATTTCATTCTCAATTTTGTCACATATTTTGCGTACAGTTTTCTGTAATGAAGTCGTTAATCTGGTTTTAATTTTCATTTTAATCATTTAATTTATTTATTTAAATTTGGCAGAAAATGCCTTCCATAGATATCTGGATAAAGTCACAGAGCCTTAAATCTTTCTGAGCAGATGACATGTTACAGATTAGTTTTTAAGAAATAAAAAGCATTACTGTTAAAATAAAGCATATAAAATAATAGATATATGAAATAAGATGTTAAATTATTAATTATAAGTATTTTAAAGTTAATCTTTTCAAATGTGTTGAAGTTAAAAACACAGATCCTTGAATTTCTGAGCAGAGATGTGTGCTGGGCTGCTAAATTGAAGATGAAGATTGTTTCAATCATGGCAGGGGCACCGGCCCTCCCCATCCTCTCTGTGTTGTTGTAGTGTATTTGCATTTGCAATTTGTTTCAGGAATCATCACGCATTTTTATTTATTTTTTTATTTTTTTTAAGAAATCCGAGGACTCCACATTGCTCTTATTTAGGTGAAGTTGTATCTTTTAGAAAATCACAACACATTTTCAGAGACGAGATGAACGCAGCATAAGTAAAGTTTGTCTTGAGTGAATATTTAATTTTACTCGTCTTAATTCAAAGCATGATCTTACTTTTTCTATGGTAGCTATGATCTATTGCACGTATAAGTCGTGTATTATTTTTTTATTTTATAAACTTAGGGGCCCCTAACACAACACCGTTCTAACAGAAAACTCTTAAGTTCTTTCTGTGCAAACTTAAAAAATGCGAACCAGTGAGAATGCCGATGGCGTGCACATGCACATCACGAGTTCAGTCTATAGGTATGCGTGTTTGAATATATGTGCGCAGGCGTGTAGTCCTTCCCTACAAACCAACCCTCAACAAACTACTTGTCTGGCCTTAAAATTTATAATACAGAATATTTATCGCTTCCACGTAGGCCTTCACAGGGAAGAGCCTAGTTGACATTTCGCTTCCAGGCGCAGGTCCTTCATCCGATCTGGATACAGCCTGGATGCAATACTTTAGCCGAGCTCTAGCGTGAATGACTGATGTAACATAAATGTTGGTAAAACAGATCTTGCTCCATGCTTAATATTTACTCAAAGTAGTGAGAACGACAGACGATCTGCATTAATAGACACAGTTATAGGTAATAGTGGCCCACAACTGATTTGCAGAAGTATTTCAGTAAGACAGTGATAATGTGAGTTAGCCAGTTAGCAGGAGACCTACACAATATAAAACTCAAAACTAAGTATTTTGAACACCATCTTTCAAGAGCAAGCAGTTTGCGAATCCTGCATTGAACTCCGAGATTTGAGAGGCAGTCTTCAGTGAAATAAAGGGAACACAGCAAAAGTTTAGGAATAAACTGCTGTGATATCGTTGTAAAGATGAACTTTAACCACTGATTCTTCACATGCTCGTCCTTGGGCAGTGAAAAAACTGGCTTTGCCTTCACATTATAGAGCACAGCGCCGTCTTCTCGACATGATGCTGTCCAGTATCCACAGGAATCAGCTGTTGGTTTGAGGTTCAAGTTTTCCCTGGTGTCTGCGTGCAATAAGTGGGCGGGCAATATTCTAATGTTTCGTCTTGACGTCACAACGAAACGGCATATGACTCGTTTGAAAAACAATTCATTTCATTGACTCAGAGTCGACTCTTACGTTTGAAATACAATAACTTTATATACAGTGCACTTTCAGATTTAAAACTTTGCAGGATGTTTTCATTCACTTAGATGTTACACACTACATGAAAGGTCATTTTCAAAAATCCATAATAGGGGCCCTTTAACCCCTTAGCTAAGAACCAAAAACAACTTGTTGATCTATATCAGGGTATATCATGTTATGTATTATATCGTATTATGTTTTCGAGTATGCCAGGGATGCTTATGTAAACCTCAGGGTTTGCGTTATTTCTGCAATTCTTTCTACAGTGATGAGACATTAGGCTTCACTCCGGTGTGAGTTATTACATGATTCCTAAGGTGATTCTTGTCTGTAAAACTGTAAAAATGTTCTCTCATACATGAATCCTCATGTGGTACAAGAGTTTCAGATATAAAGAAACCCTTTTCACCTTGACCACATATAACCGACTTCTCTCCAGTGTGAATGTTCATGTGCCTGTTAAGGCTTACTTTTAGAGTGAAACTTACTCCACACTGTTGGCAATGTGAATTTTCATGTGGTAATTAAGGTTTCTTTTTCGGGTGAAACTTTTTCCACACTGCTGGCAGGTGTAAGGCTTCTCTCCAGTGTGAAGTCTCATGTGGACTTTAAGGTGTACATGTTGATCAAAACTCTTTCCACACTGAGGGCATCTGTAAGGCTTCTCTCCAGTGTGAATCCTCATGTGCCTATGAAGGTTTCCTTTTTGATTGAAACTTTTTCCACATTGTTTGCAGGTGAAAGGCTTCTCTCCAGTGTGAATTTTCATGTGGTAATTAAGGTTTCCTTTTTGGTTGAAACTTTTCCCACACTGTTGACAGGTGAAAGGGGTCTCTCCGGTGTAAACTCTCTTCTGGACTTTAAGGTTACAGTCTTGAACAATAGTCTTTCCACACTGAGAGTATGTATAAGGCTTCTCTCCAGTGTGAGTTCTCATGTGCTTGTTAAGGATTCCTTTTCGGGTGAAACTTTTTCCACATTGTTCGCAGGTGAAAGGTTTCTCTCCAGTGTGAATTCTTATGTGGTCTTCAAGGTGTCCTCTCTGTTTGAAACTATTTCCACATTGAGGGCACATGTAAGGCTTATAAGTATTGTAGCTGAAAAGACTTGTAGTCCCGTTTTTTTTTGCCATTTCTCGTGAGGACTTTTCAGTCTGTGACCAAGTACAAGATTTTTCTCCAGTAATGAAAACATGCTGATTGTTATATTGATCTTTCTCTTCCATTTCATTCAGTAATTCAGTCTCCTCTTTCAGTGCCATCAGGTCTAAGAACAAAACAGAGAAACAAATTGTTAACCCCAGTTTAATGGCACAAAGCAACAGACATCAAAACATCTATACATCTAAAGCATGTTAACCAATTTAACCATCCTATACCCAGTTGGTGTTGAAGAATTTCCCTTGTCTCATGTAAAAGTCTGAATGCTGTAATGCCTGGCCAGGTGAAACCAAAAAGAGCTTTTTGGCAGCAAACACTTAACATGGGTTTGCTTCATACAGGGAGAACAAAAGTAGCCCATGTGTAAAATGAAATAATCTGCTGTATCTTTAATTATGTGGGCCTAATTTTCTGCCAGAGGTCCTGGACATCTTGTTCAGATACATGGCATCATGGATTCGATCAAATACCAACAGATAAAAAATCAAAACCTGACAACCTCTGTTAGAAATCTTATAACGGGCCATGTTTGGATCTTCCAACAGGACATTGATCCAAAAACAAACATCAAAATCAAAACAAAAATGTACCACTGAGCACAAAACTAAGCATCTGCAATGGCCATCCCAGTCCCTGACCTGAACCCTATAGACAATGAGTGGAGTGAACTGAAGAGAAGCGCCAACATGGATCTGGGAATCTGCAGGATCTGGAGAGATTCTGTATGGAGGAATGGTCTCTGATCTCTTGTCAGGTGTTCTCCAAACTCATCAGGCATTATAGGAGAAGACTCAGAGCTGGTATCTTGTCAAAAGGAGGTTGCAAAAAGTATTTAATAAAAGGCGGCAAATAATTGTTCCTTAAGTGTTTTGGAGAAAAACATTTATTTCATAATGTGATTTCCCCCCCACTTTCAGTTCTTTTACTTCAATGAAAGGTACAATTTTTGCATTTTTTTAAAATTAAATATCAAAAGGATAAACAATGCAGATTTATTTTTCACAGCCATCTTTGATCATATTTACCAAGGGGGCAAATAATTCTGACCAGCACTGTATGAGACATATTCATTTTGTATTGAATGCCATTTATTCCATATCTAAATCCCGATTATATTAAACATTATTATTCTAATGTAAAAACAACCAACATACTTTAGTGTATAAGAACATAGTTTATGTCTGGACAGCGTTGTGTGAGAAAAAAAAAAAAAAAAGAAATCACAGGACAGGTTAATTACTTTTGGAGACTGGCTGCATTTATCATCAAAACAAAAATAAATTACAGGTGGGTGAGGGCGTGGGTGATCCTCGCTCCGATGCGGGACAACAGGTCATCAAACTGGGCGCAGGACAGGCCGAAGTACTGCTGATAGTGGCCGTCATCCAGGCGCAGCTCCTGGAGCAAATGGTGAAACTCGCCAAACTTGGTACGCCTTCGGAGTACAGAGTAGGGGTCAAGTACGGCGATGTTGACCCCTACGCCCCTTTTCTGCTCTCCAGAGCAAATACAGAGTGGTAACTCTCTCGATGAACATTTATACCCCGTCAAGGTCACTGAGGTCTGGTGATCAGCTGCGGCTGAATGTGCCCAGGACCAGGCTGAAGACCCGAGGCAACCGCTCTTTTTCAGCAGTTGCTCCCAAATTGTGGAATGATTTACCGCCGCACATTAAAGTTGCGCCCACCCTCCACACTTTTAAATCTCGTTTAAAAACATATTTTTATTCCTTGGCTTTTGATTCAACATGAGAGCTGATGTGGTCTTCGTTGTCGTTGTCATTGTTGATGCTTTTATTTATTTATTTTTGTTTGTTTTTGTTTTATATTTTTTATCTCTGTAAAGCACTTTGGTAACCTTGTTGTTTGTTTAAATTGTGCTATATAAATAAAGTGGTATGGTATGGTATGGTATGATGAACGCTCAATCAACATCAGCCATCTTGCAAACCGCCTAGCACTTGCTCCTCCCAGAAAAAGCGGATTTCGCCTTGGACGCGCGTCAATTTCGCTTCAAATGCTTGCTTTACACACACGTCCTTTTCGCTTTGGAATTAAAAATGTTCAAGCGTCGAACTACACGCCATAGACGTGAATTTGACGCTCTATTCGCGTTTGGTGTGAATGCAGCATTAGAGGTCCTCGTATCTTCCGCAGGTCTCACGACACAATCTTGCCAGTTTTGGGTTATCAAACAGAGGTAATTGTCTACTGAGATTTGCCGCATTTCACGCTTACACAATCAAAGATACTTTTGTATAGCCCCCATGGTTTTGCATACACTTGAATTTAAAATAACGTTTACTTCAGTAGAGGTATGGCCACTATTACACATATTTGTCGACCAACTTTACTTCTCTTATACTAGCTTTGGTTTGGCCATGCCGTGATTTCTCATGTACACTTATCTAAAGTAACATTAAATTAAAACAGAGGTAAAACAGACGCACCCAGATTTAGATTGATAAACCAGCATTTTGCTGCCCTAAACGGAAATAACTTGTCTCTGCAAACAAAGTACACTTGAATTGATGCCAAATATTAGAAATCAATCTTAGAGTCAGTCAGAATAAAATCAAATGTGTACAATTTATTGACCAGGTAATAGAGCAATAATTCAAAATCAAATTCATAGAATAAAATCATTGGTCAATCAAATATAACAACAACAATTCAGAAATCGAGGAATTAAAGAAACATTTACCTGGCAACGAAAAACTACACACAGCGATTGTGTGGGAAGTCTACCTACAGACTCCACAAACCTTTTTTTTTTAAAGGGACAATGCACATCAATTGACATTTTTTGTTTACACTCAAAATGTAAATGCGCCAGAGTTAGCAGAAAAGCTACTTTTCATCTGTAGTCCCTTGGCATGTCAAAAAGAACTGCACAACTGTTCACAACTGTGGAATCAGAATTTGTAAATGAATGGGTTCTTGTTTTACATACAGGAGGTAATTTGAATGGAAGATCTGGGGGAGGGAACACCTTTAAGGGACACATCACTTTTCCCATATTTTATAACTTCTTTTAGCTTTTCATTATGGTTGGGAGAATGAGACCATTTTACCAGGTGCACTGAGGCACTTTAACCCCCTGAGGTCGACAATCGCGCCGGCGCGATAGGCTCGCTTTTTTCAGTTCAGTTCAAAAGAAATTAATTTTGCTCTGTTGACTTTGATATTACAAGCAAGTTTCATACATCAATCGATTCTGTTAAATGTGTAGCCTATTATTTTTGTGTATACTCACAATAAAAACAAAGTGTTGTGCTTTTTGCCAAATAAAGAAAAATAAACGTGATGCGAGTTCTGCCTTCTCTCTGTCAGTGAAGACCATTCTGAAACGCGTCCGAAAATGAACTAACTCAGCGAATACTCAGTCAAACAGGCATACAGACACACAGGCATGAAGCTTGAATTATCTTCTTTTAAATGAAGTAATTTATATAAAAAACAAATATTCTCATCTTGTGAAATCTGTATTAAAAGAGAGCGATTCCAGTCGAGCTAATTAGAGCTCATTCAAAGGTAATGTGAATCTGCCCATGGAGAGCGCGTGCTATTCAAACGCAAATTACTGAGGCAATCCACGCAAACCTGTGAACGCCCACATATCAGCTCGAGAAAACACAAGCGCTGTGAGAAATAATAATAATAATGGAAAATCTACCTCAGAGTGCGGGTATTGCAGGAGAGAGGATCCGAATAACGTTACTGTAGTACGTTTTTTTTCCTTCTCAAGTTAATCGCGTTTCTGTGAATGAATGAACGGCAGCCGCAGAGATGCGCGCTTTTTACCACAGCTCGCAAAAAGACAGTTTAAATTTAAATTGCGTCTCTGTGTGAATGAATGATGATGTTTTAGCAAACTGTATTGCTATACTGAGATGAGTAAAAATCGACAGAAATATGTTGAAATAAAATGTAGGCTATTTGTATAAGCAACGTATTAAACTGAAAATTAACATTTATATGCCCTAATATTTCATAAAAACAACGTTACAGTCAGGCGTTTCTGTTTGTGAATGAATGTTTCGGTTTTAGCAAACTGTATTGCTATACTGAGTAAAAATCGACTGAAATATGTTTAAATAAAATGTATTTGTATAAGCAACGTATTAAACTGCAAATTAACATTTATATTTCTTATAATAAAAATGAAAGACCTATGTTACAGACATATGAAAGACAACATTTCGTTGATTAGTTTTGGATAGATTATACATTTTTACTGTAAAATATCTGCCACCTCAAATAAGCTTTTGTTTGCCAATATTTGCTCATGTTAAATATAGTATGTTTTGTCAAAAATAAAGTAATCAAATAATCAATCAAATCCTTAACTTTGAAATATGTATGATAAAATGTATACTTTAGTTTTTACAAAGAAAGATTACACTTAAATTGTTGTTGTAATTGTAACCTTTTTAATAAAAAAATATATTTACAAGGTAGATGTAAACAAACTATTAAAAGGTAAATATAAGCCTTTTCTTTAAATAATTTTTATTGTGTTTTATTAGTGACAAATTTGGGGAGAGGATAAATATTCCAAAACTGAAAATACAGTATGAGAATTAACTGCACAATTACTATGTTTTCCTTGGATATTATACCGTATTTTCCGGACTATAAGTCGCACTTTTTTCATAGTTTGGCTGGTCCTGCGACTTATATTCAGGTGCGACTTATATATCAAAATTAATTCAGACTGAGATGAAAACATTACCGTCTACAGCCGCGAGAGGGCGCTCTATGGCGGAGTTATTCAGAAGCGACACTAAGGATGAAGAAAATTCAATGGATTCAGTGATGTGGAATGAGATCGTGGGAGCTTGGTGAACTTGTTTACTGGTAAATTGCTTGTTGGACTCGCTGGCTTATGTTAATTTAGCCTATTCAGCCTCCCAGGTATATGTTCTTTATGCTATTGTGTAGCTGAATAACTGTTAATGTGTTGCGTTAACATACCGGACACCTACTCAGCCTGTTGTTCTGTGTGCTACTGTGTAGTTGAATAACTTGTCTTTCCAGATTAAATGTCTGTTCTTGGTCTTGGATTTTGTGAAATTAATTTCTAAATAAATGCGATTTATAGTCCAGTGCGACTTATATATGTTTTTTTCCTCTTCATGACGCATTTTTTGACTGATGCGACTTATGCTCCAGAGCGACTTATAGTCCGGAAAATACGGTAGGCCAAATTGCAAGCACAATATGTGGAAAAATAAAAAAGAATTGAGATGCTTCCAACTGTTGCTCTTGCATTCTTGTGGCTCAGTGACTCACCTGAATGAATGGCTAATTAAGTATGCAGGCCCCATTGCCTCCAGGTGCGAACCACTAAATATTCATGATCGTTGACGCCCACTCCGCATATTGCCTTTCCAAACAGAAAGTGCTTTCAAAATTCAAATCAATGTATTGTGTTATGTGAATGTTTAGGCAGGGTGATTTTCACATCATTTTGAAGAAAAAACACTAGGCGATGACATCCATTAGACAAAAGTCTTATTGGCACATATTTAGTATGTGTTTTGTGGCCTTATTTCAGAAACTTTAGTTTTTAGTTTTTTCAATAACCACACATAAACATTTTTCTCTCAAAAATGCAGACATGTACATTCTTGTTGCTCACATATGGTAGCCCTGTTTGTGCTAAATAGTGTGTAATTTTTTTTTTGCCATTAATATGTTTATAAGCAACTGAAAAAAGCACAAATGTCAGGGCATGTCAGAACATCTCAAGGACCCCAAAAACACCTTAGACATGTATAGTTACTTTTTTGTCCATCCTTAACATTACATAGGTTTTCAGTGAGTTTTAGGTGAGGAGATAGTGAGAGTGAGGTGTAGGGCTGTCACTTTACGTTCGAAAATCGATTGCACAATCGATCGGACCAACCAACACAAGTTTTGAAACCGAAAATAGGGAATCGATTTTAACGGTCTTCTCTCGGAGCGCATCCAGCTCGTCACGATACGCCCGCAGCGAACGCGTGTCACACAGCAACTGCAGGATCTGACAAACACACATAACAGCAAATTATACTTCTGCATAATGTGTCTCTTTTTACTACAAAAATGTGAATTCTGCCGGTATTTAGAAAGTCTCATGCATACAGATACAGATTCGGGCTACGGTCTACAATCGCCTACGTAGGCGAAATTTGTTTGACATTTCTAATCGTAAACACAGGCATGTTGAATCCTGCAGTGATTTTTTTCATTGATGTTATGGCAGTCCACTCTGCTTATTGTTTTTCGAGAATGTTGCACTCCTGTTTGTCATTGTGCACGAAACTTCACGCCAATAAATTATCAGAAATATTGCTGACTTGTGCGCGTCTCAAGCGCCCTTTATACGTTCATCCTAATGCCTTTTAGTTGTCCATGGATTTGCCTATATTTGGCGTTTAAAATGGAAACGTCTTTAGACGTGGAAAATTGATTTTACAATTGATTCAATGAACACTTATGTCTCAAAAATCGAACAGGATTTTTTCACAAAAGTGACATCCCTAGTGAGGTGTGAGCTGCAATGTGTGCTGCGTCTTGGATGTTTCTGTTACATATGCAAGAGAGAGTTCAAATGTTAATTCTCAGGAGAGTCTTTGTTTCCTCGAGGGGTCGCTCAGACTTACTGGCTTAAATAACCAAAATATGAACATACAACTTAATGAACTTAATTATCAGAACAATTGTGTCTTCTGAACCAGTATTTGTGAAGAACTTCGATCAGGATTTAAGCCCAATCATTGCATAAAAACTGCTTGAAGTTACAAGTGACCTGCTTTTACCATCTGATTGTGTGTCAAAGTAAAATAATGACAAACCTCTTTTCTTTTCTAGACCCGTTTCAACTGGTCGCTCTCCCTTGATGCAATAATCTGCTGCAGCTTGTACACGGGCTGTATGCCATCTGTTTACAGGCGATTAAACGAGGCAACTTTCCAACCTCAACCTCTTTCTCTTTGCACCAGCCGCACATCTTCCACGTGAAACAGAGCTAAACCATTCCAGCAGTGAAACACACGGTACAGCCAAAAACATTCGATTTGAACTATCATAGTAACACAAATTGCTTCCACGTATTAATAACTTAAATAATAATAATAATAATTCATCACTTTTATATTGCGCTTTTCTAGGTACTCAAAGCGCTTTTACATATGGAAGGGGGAATCTCCTCAACCACCACCAATGTGCAGCATCCACCTGGAAATTTTTTCAAATTGCGCCAGAATGCCCACCACTCACCAGCTTATTGGTGGAGAGGAGACAGGGGGATGAAGCCAATTAGTATATATGGGGGTGATTAGGAGGCCATGATGGACAGAGGCCCAGGGATTAAAGTGAAAAAAAATCTTCTGACTGAATTTTTTTTTTAGGCCAAGTCATATTCCTTTAACTTTTTAAATAGTCGAGACCAATAGCGTTTTAAGGGGAGACGTTTTAAACCGCTTTAATATTGCCAGTAGGCGTATTTTAAAAGCTATTTTAATCTATGAAAACCAGGTAGGGAGCATACTAATATAATTATAATTTGCCTATATATATATATATATATACTAGGGATGTCCCGATCCGATCCACGGCATCGGTATCGTGCCGATACTGGCCCAAAACGCTAGATCGGATATCGGAGAGGAGAAAAAAAATGATCCGATACCTATGATCCGATACCCATTAGGGGTGGAACGGTACGTATTCGTACTGAACGTACGTTCGGTGCATGGATTTACACAGAGAATACACAGTATAAAAATAAATAAATCTCGCGTGCACATTAATTAATGTAATACGGAACTAACGTTACTGTTAGATACGCGCATATGCGGGTTCTTTAGGGACACCTAATCTGTAGCCCGCCTTAGCTCTGAACGCGCGTCTATATCGCTTCAAAAGCTCACTTTATCATTATACACGCGCGGCGCGTCCTATTCGCTTTGGACGCGCGAATGGATTCAAACTGTTCAAGCATCGAACTAGACGCGATAGACGCAAATTTGACGCTCTATTCGCGTTTGGTGTCAGCAAAATGAACAGGCTGTGATGTCAAGATTGCAATGCTGGAGTGTGTGTGTGTGTGTCAGAGAGAGAGAGGCACGGGCGCGATCGAACAGTGGAAACATATAAACATACTCCGTCATTTTCATACAGGACATCATTAAAACTGCAAAAAGTGTTTAGCCTACTTATATTTGTGTAAAACACAACATTGTGCTTTTGTCAAACTGTAAAATCTTGTCAAACTGTAACTGTCACCCAACCAAAATCACACACACACACACACACACAGTTTAAAAGCAAAAATGATCTCATCTTTTGGACATTCATCATTGCATTGGTTTTCATTTCTTGTCCTAAAACAGAGCACTAATCTGTTTATTTTTAAGTTACACATTCTACATTGAATAAAAAAGAAAATCAAATGTGTTTTTAAAAGTAGTATTTTATACAGAAATAAATTATTTATAATTCAGATGAGAATAAAGTTAAAGTTAATTCAAATTTAAAGGAAACAAATATATTGATCTGAAATATAGCAAATTAATTTTAAATTCATTCAGGTTACCAAACATATCTCAAGGTCTTTTGAATAAAGGCTGGCAGTCTTTCATTATCAACTGTTGTTGTGGACTATATACTGGAGAAGTATTTGTTCTCCATTTGAGTGAGATGTTTTTATGTGGCTAATTGAGCAAAGTGCTTCCATTATATTTTATTATTATTAGTATTAGTTCAAGAATAAAATAAAAATATCGGATTGATATCGGTATCGGCAAATAGTCAAAGCTGCGGCATCGGTATCGGAAGTGAAAAAGTGGTATCGGGACATCCCTAATATATACACATACATACATATATATATATATATATATATATATATATATATATATATATATATATATATATATATATATATATATATATATATATATATGTATGTGTATATATATGTATGTGTATATATATATATATATATATATATATATATATATAGGCAAATTATAACACGTTTACACAAAATTTGTTAACACACAAGTAAGTTACTTTTCCCCTTTACTTAACATAAATTGTAAGAATATGACTAATAGTAAAGACTAGTACTATTAAATAAACATTAGGCCTATGCTAAAGCTATTAAATAGCAGTCCCAAACTAGTTTTTGTTAATACAATGTTGGTATGAGCCACTACAGTCATTTAAAAATATAAAAAATGACACAAAGAAAAATAGTGGCATTTTGGGGTTAATATGGAAACGACAGTTACCATGGTGAATACACAATATTAACAATAACTGTTAATGAAACATGGAAACTGGTGAATAGAATGAGAATCATACCTGCATTACTTTTATTTCGTGTAATTTACAACGTAACGGCGTTGCATGCTCGTAGTTTCTTTTGCACTTGATCAGTGAGGCGATACAGCGCGCGCCGCTGCATTTGCGCGTGCAATTGAGTGTGCGCTATGAGAACAGGATAACGGCTGACAGGACAAGACAGTCCGTTTTTTTTAAAGGTGAAAAACTTTATTTCAGCGTACACTTATGTCACTGCCTGCCTGCCGTGCCTGGTAGTTCCTATTGTGCTGGGTTTTCTGAAGTAGTCATGATTCGCCTCTCATAACATAACATGCTCTAAACATGCACGCAGAGTGGAAAAGGAGGAGCGGGGGCGCGGGGAGCAAGGATCAGGATCACAGCGCAAATTTGAACTATATCGATGCGATATGGTCTAATTCCATATCGCATTTCAAAAATATATCGATATATTTTTTATATCGATATATATCACCCAGCCCTACCTGCATAATAAGTGTGTCACTGAAATATAGTTCTACCTCAGCGCTCACCTGTAGCCTGACATGCACTTTCCGTGAGCGGTAATTGAAAACCCGGAGTGGACCATGAGCGAAGTGATTACAGAGTGCTTAGAGTGGAGAGAGGAACGTGCTTTTGCTCCACTCCAGGCTTTGATCACATCCCCCTCAGCAGGGTGAAAACACCTTGTCTTTCCTTAATTTAAGACCTATTCAAACTAAAATTAAGATATTACACTATTTGAGAAATGAAAGCCTATTTACGGCCTTAAAATTATGAAAAGTGAATTTAAGACTTTAAGGACAGACTGGAACCCTGCAATTAACGGAAATCCGTCGTTGCGACGGAGAACTTTAATCCCTGGAGGCCACTGGGCAAATTTGGCCAGGATGCCGGGGTTACACCCCAACTCGTTCTGAAAGACATCCTGGGATTTTTTGTGACCACAGAGAGTCAGGATCTCGGTTTAACGTCTCATCCGAAGGACAGACATCATACCCTCGGGCGGCAGACAGATCCCACCAGTCGTCAACAGCGTTTCTTAGAAATCACTTACTGCACCTTTAAGACAAGGGTTTTCTACATTCTCTTGGACTCCCTTGTGTGGCCCCCAACTTGGTTAAACTTAGCTTAATAAGGAGCTCATTAGTGACTGTCAGTGAACAGTGTCAGTATGCCTTATACCTGCTGTACCATTTTAAAGGGGTCATATAATGGTACATGCACTTTTACAAGTTGATTGTACTGAAATGTGTGTTGGCAGTGCCTGTACACAACCATCATAAAATGATAAAAATCCATCCAGTGATTTTTTTTTAATCTCCTTATATGTTTTCCAATCTCAAAAACCAAGCCGTTCGACCTAGTGACGTCACACGGTCGGACGCCCCCCCACGATTTGTGATTGACAGCAGCGTTTCAACACAGTCCCGCCCTCGCTCGTGAGCGAGCTGTCAATCATAGTCCGCGCGTCATTGTTGATACTCACTGGAGCACTGTCTATGAGCAGAATGGCGTCTAAGCGATTGTGGTGTTCTGTTCTTGGGTGTAATAAGGAACACAGCAGTCATTTTGATGTTCCTAAATCCGAAACGCTGAAGACACAGTGGCTGAGTTTGTTTTCAAAGGGAATATTCCCCACGATCAACGTCAATGCTTTCATGTTTGCGCGAATCATTTCACCAGACTGCTTTATAAACGAGGGTCAGTATAAAGCTGGTTTTGCTAAGAAGCTGCTCCTGAAAAAAGGATCGGTACCAACTATTCGTGTTCCTGCTGCACCTCCAGAAGAAGAAGTGAGTGTCATGTTTTATTAACCTTTATATTAATATTTATATTAATCTTTGCAAATCGCTAGCACGCTTCACGATGAATGCGGCTGTTTACACTCAGGGTACATTATGGCATGTTTTCTATGTACGACGTTCTCAATATAATTTATAATCCCACGTTTATAATGAACAACGCGTTATGGTTATTGTGTACGCACAGAACAGAGGGGCGGGGTGAGCAAAGCTCATTATCATTTAAAGACACATGCACTTAAACGGCGTGCTGAAAACAGAGCTGTTTTTGACCAGGTAAAATGAGTGTTTTCTTACAATACTAATGAGAATTTTTAATTAAAGTATATTACAAACTTTTAATTTAGACCCTAAAGAATCATATTAGCTTGTACCTAGTGTGGTGGCCTGGGATCATCAGGGCTCCAGACTGCGACCAAAATTTTAGAGTGTGCAACTGAATTTTAGCCATTAACTTCACATACTTCTCATACTTTTAAAAATCCAGCATTTAGTTTATCCTGATACGCGCTCATTGTCATTCGTAAACACGACGGCTTTCTTCTTCAATTAGGGGGTTTGGCGTCACAACGGCTATGTTTCCAGGTGGACTACTATTGCGGTTTGTGTCAGTAAATCAAACCAGTGACTAAACGGTCAACTTCACACTGTTTCTCTTAGTAAGATGAAAATAATCTTGTTTAAACTGTGATTAAATAATGTATAGAAAGCGATCAAAGAATGCTTCCTTCAATCGCTGGAGCTGTCAATCAAACAGCTGGACTCTGGACTCTTGCCAAAGCTCCCGTTACTGGCCTTTATCACAGTCCGTTTGTCATCACATCTTGCTCCGATTAGTAGCGTAAATAAATTTCTGTCTGCATTATTGTAAATGGGCGGATGTCAGTAACTGAACTTAAAAATAAACATCAATATTTAAAACTGTTTATTTAGACTTGCATGATACACTATCATGTATGTCATCTTTAATTTTAATGTATAACATTATCAGAGCGACACGATTGTCATGAGATTAACAAGCAGCTCAAGTTAAACCAGTTAGAAGATCAAACCAGTTATTTCTGAATAATCTCTATGAGCTGGAAATATTCCATTATTTAAACAACTTCAATTTGATGTAATTATGGATGATTGCATCGTAAAGTAAGTGCATGAAAAATTGCGAACATTATTGTTTAATATAGGTTTCCCCCAAACCTCTAACTTAATCCCCCTGAAATAGACTTTAGTTATAATTAATATTTTAAGATTTGTCTAATTCTAATGCTCTTTAATGCGTTTGGTTGTTTGTATAATATTCTTGAATAACTAAAAGAACTAAAAACACTCAAAACTAAATCTCTGAGTGTGTCTCAATCAGATCTAGTTCAGTTCACTGGTAAGAGAGTCAGTCAGAGAGAGAGTTAATGGACTTAAATCACCCAATTAAACAAAAAACACTCAAATCTAGCACTACTAATTAATAAAAGAACAAACTATACAGACACTTAATATTTAGCCAATTATGTTTTAAATTTTCACGAAAACAATTGCTATTAGTTTGTAAAAGCTGGAATTTATTTTTTTGACTGAGTTTAATTTAGAGTGCTTTGAATCACTAAATCAGATGTTGCCAATAAATTGATTCAATTGACTCGGAGTTTCCAAAAGCTCTTTTTTCTCCATCACTACTTGCCAGTGACTGTAGTGTTTATGATGAACTGATTCACAATTTAGAGAGCGGAATGAGACGCACCTTTAATATTACTCATGTGTTTTCATTCTGTTACTTTGCTCACAGAGCGTTTATAATGTTAGGTAATGCAATGTTACATTTAATAACACATAATTCATTCTGCGTCGCTTGTAAAAGTTTGAAGTCGATTAAATGGTTTCTACAGGTTTAAATAAACACCGTATACACTTAAAACACAAACCTTTCTTCAGCCGAATCACAACAGATGCAAGAGCGCGGCGCAGCCTAATGACGTCACTGAACCAGACCAAAATAAAAGTCCTCCTGATACAATAAATATCAGCTGTATGCAGTCACTCACATTTGTTTTTTGATCACTGAAAATGTATTAAGTTAAACAATTTGCAAATAGAGCAACATTGAGATCTCCATATCTCTGGGAATTAACCTTATAAGACCCTAACAATTTACATACAAAAATAATAGTTTGTTGAAAACCTGAATTTAAAATCATATTGGAATATTTTTAATACTTATTGAGTTACAGGCAAGCAAACATAGGATAATAATATTTATGGCTCTCAGACAGGTATGTTCTATGCAATTATTTTCATAAAAAGAAACAAGATACACTTCTAGTTTCAACATTATTTGTTATTCAGACATTTCCCTTAAAAAAAAAAAAAGTATCGACTGTATGCAAAGTGACTCACAGTGACCACTGAAAATGTGCACAATTTGACAATATATTCATGTAGCAGCATTAAGGTCTTTATATCTGCGAGGTTGAAACATAGAGGGTCTTTGAAATGAAGATACCAGTAGAACTGTTTATTAAAAAAACATTCTAAAAGGACATAAAGAGATCTTTAACACTTAAAAAAAAAACACAAGAAGTACCTTTTCCCCATTTTTGAACTGTCACGGTTGGCATATAATGCAACAAATATTGCTAAACTCAACCGTTTTTGCTAATAGGCCTACCAATCTCTGCGCAAAAAAATGAAATAATGATGCTGCCATCTTTGTAAAGTAATTTTTATCCCCCTGTAAGTTGGCTCCAAATTGTCGTTTTGACCACCTTAAACAAAATAATGGATTACTTAGTTAATATACATCCATGACATTTAATATTTTGGCTTTCATCACTATTTATGTTTGTCTTTTTTTAGGGAAAATATTAACAAAATAAAATATTACGAAATTTAGTTGATTTGACACGGAATTACCCAATACTGTGTTTAAGATGTACGTTACGTGTACGAGCAAAAATGTGACTTAAATTCCACATCCGTATATTATTTACATATGGGTCTTGTGGGGCTTCATGTACAAAAACCAGAGGCGTAAAGTCCAAGTTCAGAAAGTAAAAGTCCTCCTCAGAAGTTTGTTCCAATCACCTGGATTTGCTAATTAGCACAGTTTTTCAGGCAGGAGACAGAACTAATTAGTGAAATCAGCTGTCTAAGTTCATGGGTGGAATAAACATATGGCAGGACTTTTACTTTCTGACCCCTGGACTTTACACCTCTGACAAAAACTCGCTCAAGTTTAGTACAAAGCCCAAAACAATTATGCTTGTTGTGTTCTACTCCGTGAGACCTTTCAAATGACACATGACTATCTGAGCTGTATGATGTATTTGACACATTGCAGTACATAGTACAAAAAAGTATTTCATAAATTATGAAACCATTTTTTTTTTTTTTCTCTCTCTATCAGCAAATAACTCAGCACTATTTAGGAGTTAATCAGATTTGCTACATTCATTAAGCTTTCAAATGACACCTATTATGTGTTGCTCAATTTTTCATTTTGACCTACTAGAAATACATGCTCAGTTTTGTCCCCCAGTTTGAGAACTGCTGCTATAGACAGACGTGGATCAGCTGAGAGTCAGCTAATGTGAGCTTGACTGACGTGGCTAACGCTACACATGATTGTTGGTTGTCTGCCTTGTTAATTCACAACAACAACTCTGAAACAAACAACATATATTTGTATGTCAGTACCACGGCGATGTGATCGGTTGGCGGAACATAAATATGCCATTCGTATTAATAGCCCTGACTATCAGATGGCCCAACACTTCCTACATATGCACAACAAGAATGATTCTTTACTAAAAATAGAGGTCCTGGAACATGTGAGACCTTTTGATAGAGGTGGTGATAGGATTCGTAGACTCAACCAGCGCGAGTCATTTTGGATCCATTAACTGGATGCACTTCGATATCCAGGTTTGAACGATGACATAGAATTTAAATGTTTTTTGTGACATGTCACCTATGTCTGTACATTGGTTTTGTCTCGTGTTTATTTTTTACTTATGTTCATACTTGATACTTACTTTTATGTATTTCTTTTTCCTCCAGATAACCTACGTTGAGGGATGTTATTGGGAGGTTTTTTTTTCTTTTTTTTTTTTTTTCTTCATTATTTCTTTGTTGGTCACCTGTTGATTTGCTTTTGTTGATTTTCCCTATCCTGTAGACCAGGGGGGTATTCCAGAAAGCTTGGTTAACTTACCATTTGGTAAATCATAACCTCTGGGTTGATTTACCCCAAACCCGCATACCATGAGTATGTCGGTTCCAAAACACCTGAGAAGAGTTAGTTTAATCAACCTCCTACTGGTTACCCAGAGTTAATGCGCGCGCACGGTGAGTACATAAAGACATTTTCAATGGATCGCCGATTTCAGGAGTCACCATGGAAACCCAGGGAGAAAAAAAGCGAGCTACATACTTAGGTGAAACTGAGTTGGAGGTTTTAATGCTTGCTTATGAAGACTATAAGCCCATTATAACAAAAAACACAAAAAAAAAACACACAAAAAAACAATACTGCTGCATCAGCAAAAGAAAGAAAGTTGGCTTGGCAAAAAATAACGGACAGAGTAAATGCACGAGTTTATAAAATTATAAATAGGCTATTTTCCCCTTTCATTGTGAAGCAAAAATTATTTGGGGCATGTAGTAAAAATAGACAAGAATTTACTTGTTGGCCAGTACACTGTAAAAAGTGAATAGTTGGATCAACTTAAAAAAATTACTTCAATTGGTAACACCTAAAGAAATTAAGTTTTCTCAACTTAAATTATCATGTTTTATCATGAAAAACGTGATAATTTAAGTTGAGAAAACTTAATTTCTTTAGGTGTTACCAATTGAAGTAATTTTTTTAAGTTGATCCAACTGTTCACTTTTTACAGTGTAGTACAGCATTACAGTAGTAATGCACATAATTGGCTAGTATGTTGGCTTCTTGTTTTATCAGGTGTAATCCTTCTGGAGCCAGAAGAAGTGTGAGCCAAGTCAAAATGAAACACAAAAACATTCTCCAGCAAGGTAATATTTTCTAAACTTGTTACTGACGCCATGTAATTTAGTTTTCTATGTAGCCAATAGAAAGAAGGCTGAGGCCCGTAAAACAGGTGGGGGTCCACCTCCACCTTCCCTCACCCCAGCTGAGGAGCTGGCACTGTCCCTTAATAAAGGGTGACCTGTGGTCGATGGGATTCCAGGGGGCAGTTTGTCAGACTCAGCTACTAAGACAAGTGGCTTAGTAAAATGTAGGTGTACCATATTAATACTTATGATTTATTGATGTTTTCACTGTTTTTGTCAGTGTTTTAATAAAGAAAATCATCAACATTGTCACCATTTTAAATAGGCATTTTGAATGCATTTTACAGTCATTGATTCACTTGTGCAGTATGCATGCTGCTTTGACTGCATATGCTGTGTACTGTAATCTTATTACTAGTATTCTTAGATGTTCCTAATGTCCTTCTTTATTAGTTGTATTTGTTTAAGAATATACATTGAGTATTGAATATGCATGATTATCTTATTGGTTTAATTATCTTGCAGTTGCTGATGGCCACATTGTATTATTGGATCCTCCTGCAACACCACACTCTGTCACAGTTGTAAGTGATCATTGTCTTTAGGTTTCTGTTTGCTAGACAAAGCATCCTTCCTTATTTTCACTGTAGGCTGAAGATGAAGAGACCACTTCTGCTGTGACAGAAACAGAAAATGTGGGGAGGCCCATAGAGGTATGATGCATAGAATTCCCCTTTTTGCATAAGAGAATAAATAAATTGTCATTGTCATTTTACAGAATATGGCAGGAGATTTTAATACAGATGAGGGTCCATCTACCTCCACACAGAATCTTAGCAGTGTAAGAAATGTTCTGCAGTTCTCCTTCCTCATTTAAAAATTTGGTCTGTGTTTGTATTACAGACTTTATCAGTCATGTTTAATTATTCTGTCTTTCTAATTGCCTGCCAAAGAGCTGTATAAGGTCCACCTTCAAAAGCAAATCAGAAAAAGTGACATGGAGATGGACCGCTTCAAATGGAGGAGAAAAGGCTTAACCTAAAAAAAGGCCAGACTTGAATTGCTGGAGCACCAGCTTAAGGTGGGAAACAGTATGTGAACAGTAATCTGTCATTGATTGATGAATGAAATCTAAAGCAATAAATACAAATGTCTTTTGTTACAGGAAATAAAGAAACAATGAACAACACTTGACTGTTAACTGGTTTTAATTAAAGTGATTTTGGCAAATCATGTCTCGCACCACCCTGCCATCTCTTTGGTCTACTGGGTTCACTGGGGGTTCCTCTTGGCCATCTTCAAGAGAAGGGGGGGCCCTCTCACCTCTCAGTGTGGCAATGTTATGAAGAACAACACAAGCTGTGAATTCACATGACCTTTCTGGGTTGACCCTGAGCCCACGCAGGCACTGAAACCTTGCCTTCATGATGACTATGGTCCATGTTCTGCTGTGGGCAGGTTGAATTGTGCCTGTGGTCCAGGCTCAGGTTCAGGGTAGGGTGTCATCATATAGGGCAGACAGGGGTACCCTCTGTCCCCCCAGCAAGTAACCATTGAAGTGTCATATAAAGGTAGTTAAAGTGTATAATTGCATTTAAAAAAAGCATTAAAAAAAACAAAAAAACCCCATTTTGTAAGGCAAAACATACCCTGTTGAAATGTGTGGCACAATGATGACTCCCTAAACATTCTGGCATCGTGTACAGACCCTGGCCATTTGGCTTCAACATTAGTGATGAGGTGGGTTGCATCACATATTACCTAGTTAGTGGGGACCAGTAATGAGGGTGATTTAATGGTTTAAACACCCAAACATTTAGCACCCAAAAAAATCTATTGTCACCTGCACATTGATGCTATGGATTGACTTCCTATTAACATAGTCTCCTTCATTGACTGAAGGAGCTTTAATGGGAATGTGGGTTCCATCAATGCACCCAATCACATTTGGGAACCCTGAAATTGAAAGTTATATAATTAGAAACTTTTAAAATTATTGTGACTGTCACTGTATACAATATGAATAGATTAAGTATAGTGCTATGTAACTAAAATGGTCTTTCATAGAATATCATAGAATGGACAAACCCGCCACTCTGTGGAATTCCTCTTTAATGACCCTCAGTGGTTTATGGCCAGGGAACTGCACAAAAGTGTGTAGGAACCGTTTGAGTGCAATGCATACTGTACGAACAGCCCTACACACAGTTGCCTTTCCCACATGCTCTGCATCGCCTATTGTATACAAAAAACTGACCGTCGCAAAAAAGTTAAATAAATGGAGTTAAATATTTAACTCCCATTATCTTCGTTTAATAAATTAACGATTATTTTGAAAAACGGCAACGGTCCCGCAAATATTCATTTGGATACGAAAACACATTGATACGTGGTCGTATCACCCTCTCACGGCGGAAAAGAATTCGTATTATCTGTGCTTCCACATTCACTTGATCGTCTTTAAAACGGCACGCCATGCTCAGTAACCTTCTGAAACAAACTAACCCTGGAACATAACCTGCTATCGAGCAGGTTATCTTCAGAGAGTAAGTTCCTATGGTTACATACATACCCAGAAAGTTACCTCCGTTTTTGGAACCGAAAGTTGAGGTTATCCACTAACTTACCCTTAAACTTACCCGGGTATGTCACATAACCTGCTTTCTGGAATACCCCCCAGATTGCTTCATTGGATTAATTGACTAATTTGGACCTTATTAGGTTAATTGATGTTTTGTTTTATGGGTGTGACTTTAGTTGCTTCTATTTGTTGCCATTCTCTTCTTCTGTGTGACTGCCCTGATGAAGACCATTTTGTTGGTCGAAACATGTTGGTGCATATATATATTTTTAAAATGACTTAAGCCACATTCATTAAAGGCTTTTTAACCTGATCCTTCTCCTGTTATTTTGACTGAGTGCCTGGGACCTGCTTTTGTTTTCCTTTAAATATCGTTCTTGTTGATGGACTAGTAGACATCTTCAGAGGTTATCTGTGCTTGTTCGATGTCCGACGCTTTGTAACGCGTTCTGTCAGGAGGAGAAATAGGGATAGCTCACAGATTAAGTTATTACAGAGGCCAGACAGACTCACGGAGGCGATTGGCATCTCACAACTTGCACTTTATTCCCCAATCGAACTCGTGTAACTGTCTGTCACCTGGGGCATGTTCAAGTTCAAAACGGTGCGCAACGTTCTGCTACGGTTTCCGGGTTGAACGTCATGTTTCCTGGAAACGGCGTGCACCGGTGTGCAACGGGGTTTGAGATACGTTTTCTCTTGTTTGGTGGGTGTGTCAGAACTGCAAAATGTATATAAAGCACGTGGTATTAAAGTGAACTCGCACAATGGGTTCAAGGAAAGTAATTTACAAATGTGTTCAATGCAGCTCGGTATACGCAACAACTGAGGATATTAGAAGACATGTTTGTCGTAAGTTTTATTGTAAAAGTATAGGATACATAATGATAGTTGTTTATATTTTTAGCTTCATTGCAAGTGTATGACATTTGGTATAGAAATAGGCTAAACATTGGTAATTAATTGCTTTACCTAAAAATGAGAAAGAAAATACAGGGTATTAAAACAGTATGAACTACAAATAGAGTCAGTATGTGAGGCTAAACAGATGTGTTTTATTTTAAATTAGGTAAGATGTGTGCTTCCATTTCAGTTTCAGCAATCCCTTCACTCGATTGGGATGTTCTCTTTTGTTCTGGGCGGCAAGTGCAGTAACTGTAACATCGGGCATATTTTTTAGTATTAAACACATATTTATACCAACTTCATCAGGCTCCGAAAATTCTTCACAAATAACACAAAGAATGGCCTTCTCAGCTTGCCATAGTTGCAACTCATGCGTCATCAGAACAGTGTGTTCAACGCATCACCGTTTCTGTTTAAAAAACGTTGTGCAACGTTTTGTCGGGGCTGAACGCAGCCCTGTTCTACCGTCCACAGCTTTACTTGATAAACAAAAGTAGGATAAGAATGAGCATCAAACTGAAATAACCCGCATACGGGTGTTCGAGGTGCACATACAATACAGACTGCCAAGTCCGACAGTTCAACAGGGCGCGCGCAGCTCTTAAAGGGGCCACACCTTATTTCCACTCATTACAGCTTCCATCCTACTGAACAGGTACCGGTATAGAGGGCAGAAGGGATCAGGCCGTGAGTGCAGAGACGGCTCTGCACGAGTGCTATTTACGAGAGTAACGTTAAATACAAGTACTCCACAGCGACTCTAGGGGTCGCTGTTTGACAAAAACGGAAAGCTGCATAGTGTGCCTTTAAACTGTTTTCCCTCTCAGGTACTGTCAACATAGATGGTTTGAAAATGTCACAGTGTTAGAAAGAGCCATTACATTATGGCCACAGATCCAGACATATGTTGCTAATGTTAAAGCCTCTAAGATACCACGTCCAAAAAAACAAGTCTTTTGAGTCTGTTGAGAAGGCATGCACTGACTCCATGTTTTTGGTAAAAGCCAACATCTTCCTCCCAGTTGCTCAAGAATGCCAGCCTTTTCTAATAAAGCATCAAACTGAGAAGCCCACACTACCTTTTTTTGGCAGATGATATTTTTACCACATTGATCTACTTTCTTCAGAGATTTGTCAAAGATGATATACTTAAGAGGATGAAGACCGCAGTGAAATTCTTCTCAGAAGACTTTAAAGATCGATCAAACCATAAAGATGCCTCCCTTATCAACATAGGATTTGTTGCAGACAAACAACTTTCAGAGCTGAGGGTGAGGAAGAAGGTTTCTGAGCTAGATGTCCTCACAGTTAGAAAAGTGACCAAGGAGTTCCTTGTCAGAAACCTGCTAGAGAAATGCCCTCTGAAGTACACACTGGTTAGAAACTAGGCATGGCTGGATCCACAGAAGATAAAAGAGAAGTCTGGCCTTTGTGAGAAACAACTGAGGCTGTGCCTGCAGATCATCTCCAGTGCTGGGAAGGTCAGAGAGAACAAGTGTGACACAATCCTCAACCAGTTCAGAGACTTTGCTGTGGTCTGCAAAATGAGTGAAGGTGCTCCAGACTGGACACCTTTCATGCACAGCTGGCAAAAGAGCATGCATTCAAAGATCTGTGGGAAATCGTCCAAAAGGTTCTCCTGCTGTCCCATGGTCAGGCTTCAGTGGAAAGAGGGTTCTCTGTTAATAAGAACATCACTGTTGCAAACATAAAGGAGAGAACCTTGATTGCCCGGCGGGTAATAGTAGACCACCTGCACCATGTGGGTGGGGTAGCTAATGTAGGGATGACCAAAGAACTACTACAGTCTGCTGGCTGTGCAAGAAAGAGATACCATGCATACCTTGATGAGGAAAACAAAAAGAGGGAGCACACACAAAAAAACAAAGAAATGGCAAGTATTACAGGATGAGGTGGACCAAATGAAGATGAAGAGAAGAAAGCTTCACAACAACATAAATGCACTTATGACATCTGCAGATGAAGCCAGTGACAATATCTCTGTGATTGCAAAATCATATGCCCTTAGGAAAGCTGCAAAAGATAAAGAACAAGAGCTACTGAAATATGACAAAAACGTTTACATGAAAATCAATGAAATGAAAAACAAAACAAAAACTTGTAGCCTAGCTATGGCAGTACAGGTCAGACCTGTGTGTGTGTTCCTTACTGTTCAGAGTTCAACAGTGGTTAACACAGCACTTTGTAGTTTTGAGAAAGCAAGTTTAGTTTGAGAAAAAAAAACGAGTCAATGGTGGAGTTCTTAAAGGGATAGTTCACCAAAAAATGAAAAAAACAGTCTTTACAAGTGTGCTGTACCTAATAGCCAATTAAGCAATGTCAATGGACTTTAGCTCTACTTTCTAATTTTCTGGTTAATTGTACATGAACATCCCTTCTGTTTCTGCAGGGGACATTTACAGTTATTTAAATTTACAAAATCACAAAAATGAATAACATTGCACTGCTTTAGCATTGCAGTTTTAATAAAATGCTCTGCTTTGAAATGGACTGGGTTTGGTATTAATTGACTTATACTTAATAATAGTCGGAAAAATGTGTAGAGTCTGGAACAGTATGGAATTTTAAAATGGAAATTGTGTAGGAGCCGTGTATCATGTATCAGGCAATAGCAAAGCTAGTATTTAGACCCTTACCTGCATGTGTTGTGTGTGTGAGCCATTAGGAGACAGTTTCCAGAGGAAGAGGGACTTTATAAAGACTTTAAATGGCCCCATTTTGGTAATAATGAATACAAAAATAATCACAATCACAATTGGCTTACTGTATAAAAACTTTATAAGTAAAAACAGCCAACACAAACATTAAAAGTTAAAGTGGTTTTGCACAGATTGAAAATGAATTATAGAACTATTTATGATAATAATAATAAGTTTCGGCTGCAGACCAATAACAAACAAATAAATGCATTACAAGTTTATGTAGTATATGTTCATGAATTAAATTAAGACAGGGCACATTTTGTAAAACAGATGTCCACAAGTGTTAATACCTAACTCAAAACACAACATTGCAACTGTTAAAATATACACCAATCAGGTTATATTGTGTTGGTTCTCCTTTTGCTGCCAAAACAGCCCTGATATTTTATTTCACAATCATTTAATTCAACAGCACATTATGCAAGATATAGGCATCAAATCACCTTTAGAAAAGCTGAATTAAAAAATGGTAGAATACAGCTGTCATAATATTCATTTTTAAGAGCGGTGTGCAATGCTGTTTTCGAAAATGAACAATCTTTGCGTAGCATCTCTTACCACACATTAACTGAATGTTGGGCTGCTTTGTTAGACTGCATTAGTTTCAGAAAGTACTCATTCTTTCACCATCACACACTTACCTGCTGTACATCCCTAGGAAGGAGAACCCAGTGTGTTTTGGTGCAAAGTGCAGGAGGAGGGAGTGAAATGGCTCCAGTGAAAAGGTCTGATGCTCTGGGGAAAACTGCCGAACATCCTTTATTAGCGCTGAACCATTAGCTACACTCTCCAGGTTAACTGCTACAGTTGATCCTGCATAAACACACATTCTGGGCTTAAGATGAGGCATGACTGTACGATAACAATGAGGTGGGATTTCTCTCAGATCTTGTTCATGTTTTTTTTTTACTCTTTGGCTGTTTGAACTTAAATGAGTTCATTCATATCTATGAGTTCATCTTCATATCTCATATCCTCTCATTCATATCTTCGTTGTGTTATTAGTCAATGAGGGTTTTATCTTGAAAACCAGGGCTGTGTTTCCCAAAAGCATCGTTAGCCAACTATGGTTGCAATTTCCGTCGTTGTCAGAATAGTGCAGCGAGTCTGTGTTTCCCAAAAACATCGTTCCAATGAACATTTGCAAACAGCATCACAAAGTTGTGTGGTTGGAACAACGGTTAGAAGCAGAGTTTCTTGTTTGCATGACATGTGGACTCAACAAATCCTTATCTTGAAACAAATAAGCAAGCTGACATTCAGTGCGATCTATACATTTTATTTACAATACATACAAATGTAATTTACGTCTTTTAGTTGTCAAGAGATTTAAAGCATCATTTTTGAAGAGTAAAAATAACCAAAATGAGAAATAGTCCTCAGATATAATTTCTGAAGAGTGAATTTCACTCTTATGATATCAAAAATATATTTTTGAAGAGTGCGCATGTGTGAATGTGCTCTAGTACGTATTATAAGAGTTATTAAAAAATTACCAGAATGTTTTTTTTTTCGTATTATAAAATGACTCTTATAAGAGTGAAGATATCATTTCTGATATCATTCCAGATATCATTACCAGATATAATTTCTGTAATGAAATGCTATTTTCATACAAGGTTATATACAAGGTTATATATTAATAAAAAAATTAAATAAAAAAACCTGCAATATGCCTTTTAAGGGAAGTTCACAAATGTAATTTCGGGAGTAGTGAACCCATCTAATCTTTCAATTAACTGCTGGAGCATTTAAGCAGCCGCTCACCTTGCTCTGGCATCAGCTGTTTTGGCATTCCTCCACCTCCCCAACTCCACCAAAATAATTTAGGCATCTCATACTCATCATCCAAGCATTAGTAGTCCCACTGGGGGGTGTATCTAAGCTTGAGTTGAAGCTGCTTCTTCGAGCCCCTTCACTGTGGACAGTCAGCCAAATACGCTTAACCTTATTAGCTTAAAGATTATATGGGCAAAGGAACTCGTTGATATGATCATTTTTAGATTTAGGTAATGGGCAAGGAGCGGGACATGCCTTCATTGATGTAACAACAAGTTATAACATCAGCAAAGATGGACAATCAGGGATAACAGCAGCAAGTATTTTAAAAGAATCCCGTCGGAACGGGTCAAGTAGGACCGGTTACACATATGTAGGATGATATTTTAAATCCTTTATATCACTGCGTCCTCTAGAAGCACCTAGAGTTATGTAAGATGTAACAGGACATAACTTGATTCCCTAATCATGCCAATTACAGCTACATGCTTGTATAGAAGTCTTGAATCAGCATTAGGATATTAGTGTTTATGGCCATGAAAATAATATCATGCTGTCTTCAATAAATGTTGTACTTACTTAAACACCTGCAGTTCGAGTCAACACTCTGACACCTGTCAAGAATTCCCCAAATCACTAACCTGATCCCAACACTTTTGTTGATCAAAGTTATAAACATAATCTGTTTGTGAAGGCATAAGAGTGGGCATCAATCTCTTCTGGAGAGGAGGAATTATTTACCTGTGTTGTAGGACCTTCACATAATCCCTTACCATGTCCATTTACCCAATATACAACAATTTATATGATGTGGTTAAGGCAGAACATTACACTTATTTTGGATCCTGTTTTTTTCCAAAGCATCCACGATTCCTTTCTCCCTGCCAAATGTCACTGGTATTTTTTGTAGTCCATTCACAGCTTTTCCAAAATTTTAACCAAAAACAGATGTTTACATTCATTTACATTCATATAGCAAGAAGCTAACTGTATCAACCGGGTAACTGACCAGTACAGATAAGTATAAATGGATGACTATGAATAAAGATATCTAAACATTAACAGTTTTACAAACATTAAAACCATTTAAACAAAATTGGTTATGGTTACATAAAGTACGTGAATGAATGAATGAATGAATGAATGATTAGAAAATTTTTATTACATCTCAAAACTTGTGGCATAGAAGCTTTTTAAAGGATTTGTCCCCCACAGTGCCACAGCCATTTCTTTGACATAGAGAGAATCCTTTGTAGCTGAATTAATCTTCTTCCACACCTCTTTTCTGATCTAAATGTTCCTCCTATGTGGATCTTCAAGACACAAAATAAACAAGCTTCAATTGTATGAAAACAAAACCACTCAAACATTCTTCAAAATATCTTCTATTATGTCCCACAGAAGAAAAAAACGTATACAGAATATATTCCAGGTGGTTGCTATACTAAATGTTGTGCTGTTCCTTTAAGTACTTTGGCTACCACATAAGACCTGTATTTTTTTTTTTTTAAATCTCAATATTAAACATAAGAAGCTGGGGTATTTAGTAAGTGTTTGGTTGCTTTTTGGTAGGGTTACAGGATGTTAGTGAGTCTATGGGTTATGGGTTGGTGTCACATTGTTAGTGGGTGTGGGAGAGAGTGTGGGGTACAGATGAGTATACAAGTGTGTAAAGAGTGGGTTGGGTTGAGGGGTAGTTGATGGAAGGGGTGTGGATGGTTGTGGGGGGAATGGAGACTGTATGGGTGTGAGTTGGGTGAGGAAAGTGTGGTGGCATGAATGGGTTTGTGGGATGGTGGGCGGATGGGTGTGTGGTTGTGAAAGGTTTGGGTGAGGGGGTGTCTAGGGTGTGGGGGTAATGTGTGCCACAGTGCAGATGTTTTGGTGTAGTGCTGCTGTGTCTCAAACTGAATTGAGTCCAGGCATGCTTAAGATTTATGCTATAAATTATTTGTGTAACTACTTGAATAATTTTCAGATATATTATTTTATTAACAACTAGAATAGTTTAGGCTGTACCATCTAACCAGCCTAACTATGATGTTAATCTACCCTTCTAGTTAACCTTATCTGTACATGGAACATGGAATCTGATTAATTGGTAATTAGGTAAGATGTTCACCATCTTGCCCAGGCTGTGAAACCAGCTTGATCAACTAAGTCAGGATGGGAGACCAGCTAAAACCAACTACTTCCAGCTTAAACCAGCTAAGACCAGCCAACCATCTTAAGTTACATATATGCCCCAGATTACTGGTTTGAGCCACGACAGTTTTTTAGATGCATAAAGGGGCTTGACCTTGGTCATTGAGAATGTCAGAGACAGCCTATTATTTATATTTTGGAGTTAATAAAAACTCGGCATTTCCATTCTTGTGTGGTACATGTGCACTCTCATTCCCCATGTAATGAATCAAATATAAATGTGTTTGCAGAGAGTAAATGCCTTTTTCATATTCAGGATTTCTAATGTGATTGTAGCATTTCAGAACTTCCACATGTTTTCAAATGTCCTGATAATTTGAAGCCATGTGTTTGTGTAAGGAAAATACCCATATTTATAACTTTATAATCTAAAATAACTAGCTTCAGCCAGACGACCGACCATACACATCGATTTACGGTAAAAGACTAACCCCTGACTCGACTCACAACGTATATTATAGAAGAGGAGCTTCAGTTTGTTGCACAGCCCTATTTGTTTAAACCATGAGAGAAGCTTACGATACTCCTACATTCTACATCATGCATGTGTCACAGGTTACTCTTGTGGCGCAAGTCAATTTGCTTAGTATGCGTACGATCGTCTGGCGGAAGCTAGTTATTTTAGATTATAAAGTTATAAATATGGGTATTTTTCAAAAACCCATGGCTTCGCTTCCGAAGACCTTTATTAACCCACTGGAGCAATGAGGATTTATTTATTTATTTTTTATCATGAATGGATGCACTTTTTTGGGTTTTATTTTTTTTCCAGCCATTCACTGCCATTATAAAACTTGGAGGAGCCAGGACATTTAATTATGTGTGAGTAAATCATGGGCTAATTTTCATTTTTGGGTGAACTAACCCATTAATGCAATGCTAATCAACATAGCCTGTATTATAGAATTTAATCAAATAATATATTCTCACACATGAAACCACAGAAGTAATTTCAAGTCATTTTGATTTTGAAGCAAAACATATTAAACTCATAAATTGTAGTTTTTGATGGTATGCTAAGCAAACATACTAGCTTTCCCTGTTGTCTTTAACTAATCTTTAAAAGTAAGTACAGGTAAGATCATTTGAATGTTTTTATTTGAATAATTTCATATTTGAAAGCAAATAAGGTTAAGTGAAAGGTCCGATAAAAAAGAGAGATGTAGTATGAATAAAAAATCATGCGATCTTATTTCACTGTTGTTGAGGGTTTTTCAGCTTTGTACAAAGTTTGTTTCGTACATTTAGTTTAATTGTATTGTTAAAGAGGGCGAGCTTTACCTTTCAGTTGAACTGTTATGTTTTCAAGACACTTACATTGTTCTTGCTCCGTCCAAGCAATAACGGTGTCCATGTTATGAGCCGAGTTTTTTATTTACTTCAACTGCTCAATGCTCTGGTAATATCAATGGGATGACCCATTTCAGGAGTTGCCACAATTACATTTTAAAATCAGAATATGAGCATAGCTCACTTATATTCAATAAAATATTGAAACGTTAGCAATACGGATTCTAAACACGAGCGCCAGTGATTGAATGTCAAAGCGCGGTTTGAACGCCCCGCTCCCCAGCTGAACTGGAAGTTTTGATTGGTTTTGCACCCGAGTCAGACCTGTCTGTTATTGGCTGAAGCGCTTCAGAACTGTCTGTTATTGGCTGAAGCGCAGGGCTGAGGGCTCAGCCTCCACCGCACGCAGTCATTTGAAAAGTGTTTGTGAAATGTAAGCTCGCTCTGTTTCTCCGGCTCCTTTGTCAAAGTACTCTGTACTTTTGGTGAAAAATAAATGTAGCGAAGTTGAATACTTTATTTTAATTCTACTCAAGTAAAAGTAAAAGTACCACAATTTAATTATACTCAAGAAAGTAGAAAAAATCTAAAAATCTACTCAAGTACTGTAACGAAAGTATTTGTAATTAGTTACTTTCCACCACTGGTCATTAATAAGTGAAAAGCTAAACATCAAAGGACAATTTTTTTTATTGATTATAATACAGTGTTGAGCTGTTGTGTGAAAACTGAGGCACTGTAAATAAGTATTTTTTTATTATTAAGTAAAGATAATACAACATAGTATATTTTATTCTTATTTTTAATATAGGGCTGAGCGATTACTGGAAAGTAATTACACCGTCTCAACTATAATTGTATAGGTCACATGATTTATCTCTGAGGCCTAAGTCACATTATGTGTTGAGTGTCTATAAGATCAAATAACATAATCTTGATCCCATAGGTATCCAGGAATTGAACGAAACCAACTAAGTAAACTAAGGTGGCTGGAAACGCCTGTTTCCAAGTGGTTAAGCCACTGTTGCATGTCAGCAGACGTGATTTAGTGGGACACTGCAGGGCACATGGGAGTAAGATAACTAACTACTCTAACACTATGTAAATTGTATATTATATTATTTTATATTATATGGAACATCTATTTGCAGTGACATTGGATGAAAAATATGCTTTAAATTGGGGTCCGCGACTGTCACGTTTCTGTGTTTTGGTTTAGTTATGTTATCTAGTTTTCCCCTGTCTTTTGTTATTTAGTCCTGTTACTTAGTTTCTCCTATGTTCTAATTAGTCATGTCTTTCACCTGTGTCCTGTCAATCACCTTGATAATTATCCTGTTAGCCCTAGTGTATTTAAGCCCAGTGTTTTCCCTCAGTGTTTGTCGGTTCTCGTCTTTGTATGGTTGTGTTTTGCTTAGTTCCTGGTATTTTCCTGGTACCTGAGTTTGTGAATCAACCAGCTGCATTTAAATTCTGTTCCCTCGTCTTCAGCAACCTGCACAAACCTGACAGAAGAACCGACCCTTAAAAAAAAAAAAAAAAAAAAAAACCTCCAGTGAAAGCCTCCAGCCGAAGATGGAGATCTGTAAGCAGGCCTTTGTGGGAACCCGCCAAGCTGTGTTCCGTGGGATCCGTGGAGGTCACAGGGGAGGATATGGGCGATATGGGTCCAGACAGCTTTTCCAGCACCAACATCTCTGCAATCTAAACCCAGTCGTCTACCCATCAGAGTCCAATTCAGAGTTCGACTTCGAGTCCGACTCTGAATCCTATTCAGATTCCGATCCAGAGCCTGAGTCTTCCGTCTGCGCTACTGAGTCAAGTCCTGGTGATTCTAGTCCGGTTCCGAGTCCAGTTCCAAGTCCAGTTCCGAGCCCAGTAAAACCAGAACCTGAACCAGTCATCTGCACAGTCAAGCTTATTTACGAGTTTGATGACTTCACCAGTCTCCCTCCTCTCACTCTCATCGGCCCAGAAGATCCAGACCCTGAGCCCGTCACCTGCACGCCAGAATCTGAGTATGTGTTGTCCGCCCTGCCAGAGACTGTTCATGCTGCACTTGAGTCTGCTCGGAAGACACAGCGCTCATTGTGGTGTCCATGGCTGTTTTGTGTGTGTGGGCAGCACACACATCAGCTACAGCCCATGAACTCAGCCCCGAGTTTCCTGAGATGCTGGTCCCATCCAGCCCCGAGTTTCCTGATATGCTGGTCCCGTCCAGCCCCAAGTTTCCTGATATGCTGGTCTCGTCCAGCCCCAAGTTCTCCAATCCGCTGGTCCTGCCCAACCCAGAGCCCTCTTTGTCGCTGGTCCTGCCCAGCCCAGAGCCCGCTGATCCTGCGCCAGAGCCCGCTGATCCTGCGCCAGAGCCCGCTGATACGGCGCCAGTCCTGCCCAGTCCTGATCACAAGGAGTCCAGTCCCGAACGCCAAGAGCCAATCTTTGTGATTGTCAAGTTCCCCATTAAAATTTTGGGGGGGCGCAGTACGTCCTCTAAAGGGACCATGGAGGTTGTGCCGACAGGGTCCCCTGTACCGCCTGATTCATCTGGACCACCTGAAAAAATGCCACCGCCATGGCCACCCAAAGGGTCCTCACCACCATGGCCACCCGAAGGGTCCTCACCGCCATGGCCAACCGAAGGGTCCTCACCGCCATGGCCACCCCGAAGGGTCCTGTTCCACCCTGGTCCCCCGAGCTGCCTGCTCCGCCCTGGAGGCTTCCCGTCCTGTGCAACCACGCCCTCGTCAGCCTCCAGGGCGCCCACCCCTTTGGATGTTATACGGCGCGAGGACGCGCCTTCGGGGGGGGGGGGGGGGGGGTACTGTCACGTTTCTGTGTTTTGGTTTAGTTATGTTATCTAGTTTTCCCCTGTCTTTTGTGCTTTTGGTTTAGTCCTGTTACTTAGTTTCTCCTATGTTCTAATTAGTCATGTCTTTCACCTGTGTCCTGTCAATCACCTTGTTAATTATCTTGTATCACCTTGTATATTAGTTAGCCCCAGTGTATTTAAGCCCAGTGTTTTCCCTCAGTGTTTGTCGGTTCTCGTCTTTGTATGGTTGTGTTTTGCTGAGTTCCTGGTATTCTCCTGAGTTCCTGTATTTTCCTGAGTTCCTGTATTTTCCTGTAACCTGAGTTTGTGAATAAACCAGCTGCATTGAAATTCTGTTCCCTCGTCTTCAGCAACCTGCACAAACCTGACAGCGACGTGATCGTCAGTGCGACCTGGACCCAGTTCATTGCCCTGTAGGTTCAATACTTGAGTTCCTGCAGAGTAATTTTTCGGCGGGGGCAGCACCATCCACTCTTAAAGGGGAAATGAAATGTCCATGTTTTGTTTTCGCACTGGTAGTAGCTCCTCATGTTATGCTGTATTTTTTTTCCTCAATGCTCTGTCTTCCTGTCCTGTCTACCCCCTTGTCATATTGTATGTATGTTTTGTATGGACAGGTTGATGGCTAATTTCGCTGGTACTTGTGACTAGTGACAATAAAGCTACTACTACTACTACGTCACAGCCTACGTAACTGGGTTGGTTGGTTCCGTTGGTGAGTGAAGCGTTCCTGGACCGGACTGAATACACACTTGATTTGAAATGGAGGAAGACGAACTTGAAAGACCTGTTAAGCCCGTGTGTCCCATTGCATATGCATTTGAGCCGATACGGTGTGGGAACCGAGCAGTGGTACGTCGTTATGTCGAACAGCCGGTGGTGGTTTGGGGCGAAGAGCGAGTTGGCAACGCTACCTGGTGTCAGTGTGGCTGTTATACTGCGATGCCCACCGTGTCAGAGTCCATCTGCTGTCAAGAGGCTGATCTTGACCATGTATTGTGTGGTCAATCCTGCATCACCATGGCGCGCACATTTACCATGCTGTGCTGGGAGGTAGACGTGTTGGAAGTGGCAATGCTTTCCCTGAAGGATGTCAGAGTGGAGACACTGGAGCGTCCCATCAATAGCTGGTAAGTCAAGCTAGCTTTAACCGCCGCCGAATGGACCGATAAGGTTAACCGTATGCAGTAACGTTAAAACAAATACATGCTAACTTACATGGTGTTGACAAGAGACAGGAATATGATGGCAGACATCGCAAACAGTATGCAGTAACGTTAAAACAAATACATGCTAACTTACATGGTGTTGACAAGAGACAGGAATATGATGGCAGACATCGCAAACGTTTCCATGTGCAGTTTGTTTACATATAGCGTTAGACGTCGTCTTTTTGTCTGGTACTAATAAACTTCACTAAGTTAGCTAAACACTTACGTTAGCGTTAGCTAATTCATGCTTACAGCTGTTAGCTAATAATGACTGTACCTAACGTTAGTTGTTCGCGGTCAAAACACTGTAATGTAGACAGTTTGATGTCGGGATATTTCTACATTCAGCCAGGTTTATTGCCAATAACTTTTGTGTGAGATCATCACTACACAGCAGCCATATTCTGTAATCTGACTAATTATTCACCCTCTTTTAATTGATAGCAGATACAAATAATACATAATGTAATGTGCTAGATTACATTACCAACATTATTCTGCAGTGCTAAACCCATACAGGCAAACTGTATTGAACAGAATTCTGTGGCCCTGTGGTGAAAACAACAATCAGCAGACCTCCCCTGGTAACTGACTGTCACCTTACGCCTCGTTCACACGGGGCATCAGCGTCAACGCTTCCCATTGACTTTGAATGGGTGACGTCAAGCGTTGCCGAAAAGAATTGTGGATCCGTCGGCGGCGCTTCACTGGCGTTGCTTGCGGCAGAAGTTGAGAATTTTTCAACTTCTGCCGCGAGCAACGCCAGTGAAGCGCCGCAGACGGAAGCGTCAGCCAATCAGGATCACTCTATGCAAATACAGTAGCCAGGCGGCAGCCAATCACATTCATCCTGTTCAAGAGCAGCAAACTGAGGATAAATTTGAGTTCCTGTCTAATTTCATTGGCTGACGCTGCTATGACCATGGCGTCAGTGCCAAACTTCAGCCACGCCTTCCGTCAAGCGTTGACGCTGACGCCCCGTGTGAACGCACCGTTATTCTGGAAGCTTGTTACACAACCAGATGTAAACAACTATTTTATGAACTAAATCATGTGGAACTGCACGAATAGCTAACAGTTCTAGAGAGTATATGTATGAATACATGTTATACTAAACCTAACCAATACATTTCTTTCTTTCTTTCATCAGTCTCTTTAGGTTACCGGCAGTTTACCCTTTGGGCCAGGGGGCATTTGGGGAAGAAGAACCGGATTCCGATTCCAGCCTGTGTTGTTGGCTCCATCAGGGCTGTTTTTCTATCCCTGGAATGTCATGGTTTTGAATACGCATATGATGAATTTTAAGTTGCATTCAATGTTTGCCATTAAATAGGATTCATTGTAATATTTTTTTTTTTAAGGTTTAATGTGCATTTAAATGCTATTTAGTAGATTTGAGAAGGAATGTGAATATTTAACAGCAATGCAGGTAAGTCAAGCTATGTGGTTGAGGAACTGGCTCAGTATACTGTGACCATGGATGTAAAGCCTTGTATGTTTAAACAATCACTCTAATATATATACTCTAATTATAATATACAGTGTAATCATGGAACAATCAAGGAAATTAATTTTTGACAATGTACAGGATTGTACAGTTCTTTCTGCTCTTCCTCAGTCAGGGTTTGCTACTCTGTTACGGGGCTGTGAGGATGCGAATCTGCTCAGATGCTTGGCAACAGACACCGCTTTTTTCCACACCTTTGTGCTGGGCCAGCGTGATAACAGTCTCCGTTTTCAGCTCCTGCAATGTTGCCCGGATGGATGTCGACTTGCACCTATTGATCACTCCTGCCACTATGTTCTTCCTGAAGGTATAATCCTTGTCCACCTTCAGTGGGGTCACCACATACTGTTGAGCAGACTTGGAGTACTGGTGTTTATGTTGCGCCTCACCTTCTTTCGTTTTAGCTGTCTTTCGGCCCACATTACTGTTGTAATCAAGTTCAGCAACCCGCAGACGTGCCTCCAAACTCTCCCTCAGAAATTTCTTCCTCTTTGTGGCGTACTTCGTGTACAGGGAGTGAAGACTCTCTAGCTGTCCTGTGTGAATGCCCAGTGTGGTTTTCTCCAATTTCTTCAGGAGCTGCTTGTCAAGCACTATCTTCTGCAGGTGCTGAAAGGCAGCAGAGCTAGGGAGGAGCCATGGACGCTGACTCTCTTCCTCAGGGGTGTAGGTAGGGTGCTCACACCTGGTCATTGTCTCACCAGATACCCAGTGCTGCACCCTGGTAATATGATGCAGGATTGAGATCCACTTCTCTTTCAACTTTGTCACACTTCCCTTACATGTTGTGACACAAAACCAGAGGTGGTTTGTGATCATTCTGATCCACTCAAACAACTCTTCGTTGTGGCACTGCAGCAGTCGTTTTTTGACAGACTTAACAATGTGCCAGAGGTCATATTCATGCTGTATGGATTTATATTCCTGACGCATGACTTTCTGCACTGATGGGTGGCAGTCGGGTTGCCAAAACAGATATGGTCACATCATATTCTCTATAAGACTATAAGTCTTATTGGAGTGCTTCAGCTGTGATCTTTGAGGGTTTACAAAGTATATTCTTTATTGTCATGTTTTCCATAATCTATCATATTTGTGAAATGTTTGTTCTCTTTCAAACTGTCAAAGATCCTGGACCACCAAGCCCAAAGGAGACCTTACAAAGTAAGTGCAAAAAATGTATTACTCACAGATATCTGAAATCTATCATGGTCCATATTTACCAAAGTATAGGCCCTGATGCAAGTGGGTAAATATGTCTATTGAGTATATTTACATTATTTTGTATATAGTTGCAGAGTCTGGCTGTTTGAATGAGGTGGCCTGGTCAAGGATCCAAAACAGCACACGGGATTCCTTATTTGTGAAGGAGTTGGCAGTGGCAATCTGGGGTACTAAGACTCTGGCGGAAAGAAGTCTCACAGGGAAGGAATGCCCCACAACCAAAACCACCAGGCAGCCCTTAACCCCCCAGAAACTTCAGACATTAAAAGGTAGCAGTAGCCACAAGGTCTTTGTGGGATGCCAAGTACTGGGTTATGGAGTAATACATTTTTATTTGTTCTTGTGCGACAGAAGCATCACTGTTTATCTGTACATTTCTTTTCAGGCTGCTTCAAGGAGTGGCTTGACAGAAAGAATGTGGAGGAGACAGAGTTGCAGGCCAGATGGGTAAAGGCTGGACGGTTCATCACAGAAAAAATAATGGACATTAACAGACAAAAAAAAAAAAAAATATTTAGTAAATATTTGAGAAGTTAATTTAATATAAATTGTTGTTAATTAATGTGTTTTATTGTAATTTGCTTGTTGAGCCAGATGAGTGTTTTTTGTTAAATAATTGTTATTATTGTGTTAATGTTTACTTGTTATTAAATAAACGTGTTACCTATATTAATGTAATCTTGTATTTTCATGATTTTCATCATACCAAAATTCAATGTAGTTGTCCAGCATTCCACCCTGGTAAACAGGCTACCATCCTTAACATCTATTAGACCAGCATAGTTTCCAATGTTTGTAACCAGCATCCAATGCTGCTGCTGGTTTGCTGGTCATCAGCATGGGATGCAGGTGATTGGATGCTTGAAACTGCTTGTGACCAGCATGGGAAGCTGGTGCTGGTATGCAGGTCACCAACAAACCAGCACCAGCATTGGATGCTGGTTACAAACACTGGAAACTATGCTGGTCACCAGCATACCAGCATCCCATGCTGGTCACCAGCATACCAGCACCAAAACACAACATATGCTGGTCTTGCTGGTATGACCAGCTATGCTGGTCTATGCAGGGTAGCCTATCTGTATATAATTGAATGATATAATGCTAGTTTAACAAATTATTTGAGCTTTTAAATCTGTTTGCTACTGGGAAAATTTTTACTGACATAACAATATAAGGCCACATAATGACTTTGGATTTTGCAACTGATGTGATCAATGATAACATGTAAACACGTTACTCAAAATAGCGCCAGTTTAACACATATGGAACTAAAATAATTATAAACATACTGAATAACATAAACTGCAACATAATAACTGCAATGGGCATAACTGTGAAAACAGAAGAGGATAAGTGAGCCTTAAATAAAATATAAACAAATGTCATGATTCGCATGGAATTCTGGGAATTCACCTGTTTATTCATACTTTTTAGTAAGAAGCATATTTTCAGTAACATTTTACCATTATAGATGGCGTATTGTCTTGGTAAATGTAGATTTTTATATTTTATCATTCAACTTGTAAAATATTTCTTTGTAAAATTTTTACAGTAAAATTATGTCTTATTTACACTGTAAATGATTTCTGTTTTCACAGTATTATTGCTGTATTTTCAGTGAAAGTTTACTGTAGAAACAGTTTACAGTAAGTTGCTGTCAATTTTATAGCTTTTACACAAGCGGCAACCTCCCAGTCTCTCTCTTGAAACCAACACGGAAGTGAGTTAAACTGCAATTCATTGACTGGCCGCTTGAGGCTGGCTGCACAAGTGAGTCAAATCTGTATCTCCCCCATGTTAAAATTACCAACTTTGCAGCACAAAAAACATGTTTACAGCCTGGTTCTCTCTGTGGCTTTGGTCTATACAGCTAATTTTGCCCTTCATAACAACTGTGAGGGGGGTGAATTTTTTTATAACTCATCCGTTTAGTTTAGCGTTTCTCAACGGGGGCGTTTGCACAGTGTTGGGGGGCGGTGTGAAGGAGGCAGCAGAGAGGGGGGCGCTCAGGCACAATTGGGGGGCGTTATTCATCACAAATTTTAAGCCTCTGACAACATATGGTCACTGCTATTAACCAATCTAAAGTGTTGAAAATAGCTTGAAAGCAAATCTCTTAACTCCATTGGACACTTCAGCTGTCTGACAATCCTCGTAACTCCTCCTCTTCTTACTCCTCGTCACTCCGCGACGGGATGGAGCCACCCTTGCGGCATTTTGTCTCCTCAGGATTGAAAGTCGCAACGATTAAGAAATCATCGTTGAGCAACACGTAAAGCAGTAAGCCTTAACTCTGATTTTATCAGTGTTAAACTATGATATCAGTTATTGATGTATTTTAAATGTCTGCTTATTACTAGGCTTATTATTACTAGGCTTATTATAGCCTACGTGTGCATTGACGTTTTAAAATGTATCTAATATAATACTTGAATTGAATTAAATGTCTTGGATACCAGCATTACATTATTGTTTTTATTATTATTTTACTGACTCGAATTTAATAATAATAATAATAATAATAATAATACATTTATTTTTTATAGCGCTTTTCATGACACTCAAAGACGCTTTACAGTTAATTGGTATACATTGAAAGAAAAAATAAAAAAAAACAACAAAAAAACAAAGTTTACATGGATGACACAAGAAAATAAGAAACTAAAAAAAAAAAAAACACATAGGACCAAGGACAAGCAGAAGCAAAGCAAGAGAGGAGGCGATGTAAGGGATGACGATGAAGAACTGGGAAAGTCTGTTAACAGGGAAAAGCAAGCTCAAAGAGGTGAGTTTTGAGTGCCTGTTTGAAGGATGTTAAGGTGCTTGACTGTTTGATGTGGTCGGGGAGGGCGTTCCAAAGGGTAGGTGCAGCAGCGGAGAAGGCTCTGTCTCCCCAGGTCCGGCGCTTAGTTCTGATGGTCTTGAGTGTGTCAGCACCAACGGACCTGAGGAGGCGGGTGTGAGTGTGGCGGGTTAGTAGGACGGAGAGGTATGGAGGGGCAAGGTTGTTAAGGGCTTTGTATGTGAGGAGAAGTATTTTGAAGTTGATCCTGTATTTGACTGGGAGCCAGTGGAGGTTATAGAGGACAGGGGTGATATGATCACGGCAGCGGGTGGAGGTGAGAAGGCGGGCAGCTGAGTTCTGTACATATTGAAGTTTATGGATGGTTTTGTTTGGTAGTCCGTAAAGAATGCTGTTGCAATAGTCCAATCTGGAGGAGATAAGGGCATGGATGAGTGTTTTAGCTGCAGTGGTGGACAGAGAGGGACGTAGCCGTGCAATGTTACGAAGGTGAAAGAAGGCAATTTTGGTGATGTGGTTGACGTGTGGTACAAAGGATAGGGTAGGATCAAAGATGGTTCCAAGGTTGCGGATGTAGGTGGAAGTGGTGACATTGGAGCCGTCGATGTTGAGGGAAAAGGTCTGGGCATGTTGGGTGAGGGAGTTAGGACCAATTATGAGAATCTCTAATTTATTGCAGTTGAGTTGGAGAAAGTTTTCTTGCATCCATGATTTAATGTCAGTGAGGCAGGCTGTAAGGGTTGAGTGGGTGGAGGCTGTGATGGTCTTTGAGGAGAGATAGAGTTGGGTGTCATCAGCATAGCAGTGGAAGTGGAGACCATGTTGATGGAGGATCTGTCCAAGGGGGAGCATGTACAGGATGAAGAGGAGGGGCCCAAGAACTGAACCCTGGGGGACACCATGAGTGACTGGAGTGGTAGAAGACGTGCAGTTGTTTATAGAGATATAATGTTGTCTGTCAGAGAAATAGGAGGTGAACCAGGTTAGGACAGAGCCAGTTATTCCAATTAGGTGCTGAAGGCGTGAAAGGAGGATGGAGTGTTTGATGGTGTCAAAGGCTGCACTGAGGTCTAAGAGGATGAGGATGGTGAGGAGACCAGAGTCAGCAGCAAGCAGAATGTCGTTGGTGATTTTGAGGAGGGCAGTTTTGGTGCTGTGTTTAGAGCGGAAGCCAGATTGGAATGGTTCATATAGATTATTGGAGTTGAGGTATGTTTGAAGTTGAGTTGCAAACAGCACGCTCCAGGATTTTTGACAGATTTTTGGAGGTTTGAGATGGGACGGTAACTGTTGGGAATGTCTGGGTCCAAACCAGGTTTTTTCAATATGGGGGTGATGGCAGCAAGCTTGAGAGGTGAGGGGACAATACCAGAGGCCAGAGAGGAGTTGATTATGTTGGTGATGAGGGGGGAAAGTGAGGGGAGGCAAACCTTGGTAAGAAATGTGGGAATAGGATCAAGCGGAGAGGTTGAGGACTTCATGCTGGAGATTACGGTTGATACTTCAGTTTCAGTGATTGGAGAGAATGAAGAGAGAGAGTGGGATGGAGGAGAGGGTGGTGGAGGTCCAGGGGTTGGGTAGGGGGTGCTATGGGCTAGTTGATTATGGATGATGTCGATCTTGGTTTTGAAGAAGGAGAGGAACAAATCACACTTAGTGGTGGTGAAGGAGTTGGAGATTGTGTTCATGGGTTTCAGAAGTTTGTTGATTGTAGAGAAGAGGGTCTTGGGACTATTGGAGCTGGATTGGATGACAGAGGAGTAGTGGGAGGAGCGGGCAGAGTTGAGGGCGTCTTTGTATTGTTGTCTGTGAAGTTTGTAGGCTTCCAGGTGGACAGTAAGACCGGTTTTATTGGTGAGTCGTTCCAGTTGTCGGCATTTGGCTTTGAGGAGGCGGAGTTGGTTAGTGTACCAAGGGGCGGAGTGTGTGAAGGAGACAGATTTGGTTTTAAGGGGGGCGATGGTATTGAGACAGGATGAAAGTACATCATTGTAGGCATTGACAAGGACAATTGGGGATGTGTTTAGGGGGTCAATGGATTTTGCAATGGTGGTTGTCAATATGGAGGAGAAAGATGTGGTGTCAATGGATTTGAGGTTCCTGAATGTTATCGTGCGTTTTTGCTTGGTGGGTGGAGATGGGATGTCGATGTCAATGGTAATAGCCAGGTGGTCTGAAATGGTGAGGTCAGTTTGGGTTATATTGTTAATGGTGGTACCAGGTGAACAAACCAGGTCAAGAGTGTGTCCTTTTTTGTGGGTGGGAAAATCAATATGTTGGCTGATATTGAAAAAGTGTAAGATGTCCAGGAAATCGGTGGTTGTTTTGGAGTCAGTGGAGTCAATATGGATGTTGAAGTCACCTAACAGAAGAATGGATGGTGATATGGCACAGAGTTGGGATAGAAATTCAGATAGATCAGAGAGGAATGCAGGGTTTGTTTTGGGGGGGCGGTAGATGGTTGCAATGACCAGGGGTTTAGTGCCAGACAGTTTGAATGATAGGTGCTCAAATGAAGCAGGAGTGGGGATGGGTACTGTGGTCGTTTTGATATCATGTTTGTGTATTATTGCAATTCCGCCGCCGCACCCCTCATGTCGTGGTTTGTCTATGTATGTAAATCCAGCTGGTGTAGTTTGGTTGAGAGAGAAGTATTCCAGTGGTTTTTGCCAAGTTTCGGTTAAGCAGAGGAAATCCAGATTATTGTCCAAAATAAATTCACTGAGAATGGAGCCTTTGTTGCTGAGAGAGCGGGTGTTAAAAAGGGCTAATCTGAGGAGTGGTTGGTTTTGTATAATCTGATCGGATTTGACTAGTGTTTGTAGGCAGGCGGAGCACACGTGCTGTTTGTTGTGATGACGTAAGCACGAAGCGACAGGGCGAGCGCTGGACCAGATGGACGGAATGTTGTGGTTGAACCCCGAGTAAACAATCTTTCTACGGGAGCTTCGATGGATGTAGCGGGGGCGACATAGAAGACCGAGTTTTTTGATGGTGGAAATACAGAACGGAGATATAGGGGTATTCAGCTTGTACAGTTGTAATATAGAGTATGTAAATTACATAGTTAGCTGGTGAGGGTGAAGACTACAGTCACACGTTAGCTGATGGGACAGTTTCGACACGACAGGTCAGTCGGCAAAACTGACTGAAAGCCACGGTGGACGAAGCTTGGTGAACGTGGATGATGAGCAGAGGAGACAGGGATTGAGAGGTCGACTGTGTAAGCCACTGTCAAGTAGCCAAGCCGAAGCCAAAACTGTCGTTCGGTAACGTTATCTAGCCGCCTACTGACTTGGTAGCGGCTAGCAGATTCTAACTGGAGGCAGCAGTCCCAGGCAACGAAGCCTAACTGCACCCGGACAGCAGCAGACTGTCCAGGGGTCTACCTCGCAGTAGCAGTGCTGGAGAAGAAGATGAAGTGGTGAGGAAATCCAGGTTGTAAGCGTCAGGCAAGCAGCGGGCAATTTAAAATGGCGATAGCTGAGCCAACTAGCGTTTCCCGTTGAGAAGGGCAAAAGTTTGTGGAGTTACCCAGAGATGAGCTGCCGTTGAGCTGATGTTACAATGGAGAAATCCGGATGGCAGCAACGTGAGTGCTGGTGGTGTTGGTCAATGGTAGAAGCCGTTGAAGCTGATGACAGGTAAGTTGACATCCAAATTGATATAATCCATATACAGATGGAGAGGTACTGGATTACAGTTGACAATCGTGGTCAGTAAAGTTGAAACGATAATGCCAGTTTTAGTATAGGGATAGACTTTTGGACGGAGAAGCGGCGAACAAACAACGCCAGCGTCCTCTCACACCCAGGTGCAGGATGTTTTTTTTTTTTTTTTAGAAGTTGGCACTGTGCATGTAAAATACCCCAATGTATCAAGGTTTTATTTATGGGAGAAAAAAGGTCTGTCTATGGTGCCAAGTAAGCCTATCTTTGGATAACTCTGTCAGTTTTTTAGACAATAATAAGTTAAAATAGTTAGGCTAGATACATTTGAGTAGGCCTGTTTTGTTAAAAATCGATAGCTGTAATGTTTCGGTGCAGAAGGAACCCCGTGAGCCATGGAGGTAAATTTGCGTGCAGATTAGGCTAATTTCAGCCTAGTCACATCATCGTTTTTTGTTCTGCTTCACTTATAGCTCTTAAACCTTTAAAATGGAGTTTAGGAAGATGTATGTAACCACAATCGTTAGCTCTGGTTAACTATTGAAGCATTTTCTCTTGTCAAAAGGCTCAACGCGACCGCCGACTTTGTTTGCGTGCAGATTAATTCACCGCAGACTTTGATGAACACTGCTGGCAGCAGCGACGTCTGTGTCCGTAGGCCTACCACTCTTATCAATGACAGCGTAACCTCGTATCTCCCTGCTCCCAAGTCATAAATCTCGTATCTCCGATTAAACATGATTTTGGGGAAATGTTGTGTTAATGTTGGTATACAACAGTATGATAGCAATAATGGTTTTGGAGATACGAGGATTCCTCCCGACAGCGACGATATACAATGTTCATTTGAATGTAAAATAAAATTATGTCTGTACAAATTAATGAATTAATATTTAAATGTTGCTAGTAGCCTACTCAGACTTGCCGGCAAATGATCTCCATAGCAACGCCTAAAAACAAATGCCGCAGAGTGGTAGAAGGAATGCTGCTGAGGACTTCACAACTCTGCTTCGCGCAGTTAAATGTATCCAATCAAAATGTACACAAGCTTCGCGGTTTAATATTGATGTGTCCAATCAAAATTCACACAAGCACAATTACGTAGGCTAAAACATTTTTGATATCAAAACACATTCAAACATCATGGCGGAAAACAAGAAGAAGTGCAGACAGTATAGTGTTGAGTACATTAGATATGGCTTTATTCCCTCACCTACGAAGATCCAGCTCCCGATGTGCCTGCTTTGCCAGCAGGTTTTCTCTAACGAGGCAATGAAACCGTCCCGTTTAAAGGAGCACCTAACTAAAATTCACCCTGATAAGGCATCCAAGGATGCTGCGTATTTCCAGGACCGTAAGGAGAAACTTTCAAAACAGTCCATCTCCAAGATGTTTGCTAGGAAGGTAAACCATACAGAGAGTGGGTTAGTGGCCTCCTATAACATCTCTCTCCTGATAGCGAAGTCCGGGTTGCCATTTACAGTGGGGGAGAAGCTGGTTATCCCAGCGATTAAAGAGGCCATCTCCACTGTCATGGAGAGAGACCCGTCGCCAGTGATGCAGGCCATCCCGCTCAGCAATGACAGTGTGGCTCGGAGAATAAAGGAGATGGCGCTGGATACTGAGCAGCAGTTGTGTGCCACACTGCGTGAAAATCCATTCAGTATCCAGCTGGATGAAACCACAACAATAGACAATAATGTTCTGCTGATGGCGTATGTGCGTTATATGTTTGAGAGAGATGTGGTGGAGGACGTTTTGTTTGCCAAATATCTCTCCACTGACACACAAGGGGAGACGATCTTCAGGGATCTGAGTGACTACCTGCTGGAGAACTGTATTCCGATCGCCAACATCCTCGCCTGTGCCACAGATGGAGCTCCCGCTATGGTTGGCCGGAACTCATTGTCATGTTCAAGAAACCAATTTGAAATGATTCGAGCTTTGTGACATGGTGCATTATCCTGCTGGAAGTAGCCATCAGAGGATGGGTACATGGTGGTTATAAAGGGATGGACATGGTCAGAAACAATGCTCAGGTAGGCCGTGGCATTTAAACGATGCCCAATTGGCACTAAGGGGCCTAAAGTGTGCCAAGAAAACATCCCCCACACCATTACACCACCACCACCAAGCCTGCACAGTGGTAACAAGGCATGATCAGGGATTAAAGTGAAAAAAATTCTTCTGACTGAAATTTTTTTTTCATATTCCTTTAACTTTTTAAATAGTCGAGACCAATAGCGTTTTAAGGGGAGACGTTTTAAACTGCTTTAAAGGGATAGTTCACCCTAAAAATGAAAATTCTGTCAGTAATTACTCACCCTCATGTTGTTCCAACCGCATAACACCTTCGTTCATCTTCGGAGCACAAATTAAGATATTTTTGATTAAATCTGAGCGCTGTCTCCCTCCTCCATAGGCTGCTAGGTGGCCGAAACTTGCTGGCCCAGAAAATGTATTAAAGACATCGTTAATAGTCCAAGTGACTCCAGTGGCTCAATCTTAAGTTTATAAAGCGACAAGAATACTTTTTGTGCGCAAAAACAAACAAAAATAACGACTTTATTCCACTTTTCATTTCCTTCTCTCTGGGCCTCGAGTCTTTGCACGTAGTGTTTAACCCTCTGGGGACCAAGCTGTTTTTGGGGTCTTTGAGATGTTCTGACATGCCTTGACATTTGTGCTTTTTTCAGTTATTTATAAACATGTTAATGGCTAAGGTGTAAATTCACTCTATATAGCACAAACAGGGCTACCATAATATGCGAGCAACGTGTATGTAGATGTTTGTATTTTTAAGGGAATAATGTTTATGCTGTTTATGCATAAATGTTTAATTAAAATGAAAGTTGCTGAATTAAGACCACAAAACACATATTAAATATGTGTCCACAAGACTTTTGACTAATGGATGTTGTCCCTTTGAGTTCTGGCTTCAAAATTATGTGAAAATAGTCTTGCTTTATCGTTCACAAAAAAAAAATACATTGATTTAAATGGTGTAAAACAGGTTTTGCTTGGAAAGCCAATATGCGAGGGAGGCGTGAAGGAGTCCCAATGTCCCACCCACTCTGCATAATGACTCTGCCTAATGAGCCATTCATTCAGGTGTGACACTGACTGAGCCACAATGCAAGGACAAAAGATGTATTTAGAAGAAGACTAATATTGACCATTTAAGATTTCGCTTACATCTCTCTTGTAAATATGTTTTGCTATTTTATTAAAAATGTTACAATTACAACAATAATTACAATTTCAACAATATTTCAAGTGTACTCTTTCTTTGTAAAAAAAAAAAAAAAAAAGAAGATTATAGGCCTACATTTTATCATATGTATTCATTAGTTTGAATATAGCCAACATTGGAACAACATCTAACATCTTAGTCTATGACTTTATTTTTGACAGAGCAGAAATTGCTAAACAAAATCTTATTTGATGTGGCAGTATATTCTACAGTAGCCTAAAAACTGTACCAAAATCTAGTCAACAAAATGTTGTCTTTCATACTTCGCCTGACTGTAACTAGGGGTGGGCAAAAAAATCGATTCACATATGAATCGCGATTCAAACTTTACCGATTCAAAATCGATTCATAGAATTCCAAAAATCGATTCTTGTTTTTTTTGTTTTTTTTTTGGAAATATATATTTTTTGGTATTGTCCTGAAATGAGTTTAGCTTGCCATTCCCATAGATGGCGCAGCATCGAATTCACACTTGCACTACGCCTGCACACTCTTGTCATAGCCAAAAGAAGAAGTGCAGCAGAAGCGGAGCAGAAGGAAGGCTGGCTGGCTGTGTGGCGTGTCTGTTTTTATTTCGGCTCCCATTAACAGGTTAGAGCTTGCACACAGCCTGCGTGACACGCGCGTCTCAGGTGTGGCCCGAGTCGTGCGGAAAACGCGTGCATGAAATAGAACCGACGCCTATTTTTCTCGCGACACGCAAGCGTGTTGGAAGCGTTTCCAGGCAAAATAGAATGTTTATATATGTCATTTTGCCACGAATATTCATATTAATAAATGACATTTTGATGTTTGAAAGTCTAGGTTTTGACATAAATGCAGATATAATGTAGGCTTATTGTATTTTTTTTTTATCGATTTTCAAAAATTGCACCTGTCAATACAGAACGAAATATTCTGTAGCCTATTTTGCCGTCAATAGCCTACTCCAACTACATTTAGCAGTATTGTTTGTTTGATCTGACTACAGCACTTTAAAGCTAAATGTAAAAAAAAAAATATATTTAAGTCTTAATTTACACTTGAATTAAATGTATTTGAAAGCTGGCCAAAGCTTGGCACTTTGCACTGTTGCAAAAGTTTTTATGAAGACAAAGTAATATCAAACTTCATTTAATTTGTTATTTCTTTTATTTTAAATTGTATGTCTACTGCAATCACACAGGAAAAAGTCAACTACATTTACATACTGTGAATCGTTTTTTGAATCGAGAATCGTTTTTGAATCGAAAATCGATTTTGAATCGAATCTTGAGACTAAAAATCGGTATCGAATCGAATCGTGAAATTTTCTGAATCGTGCACCCCTAACTGTAACGTTGTTTTTATGAAATATTAGGGCATATAAATTAATTTGCAGTTTAAAACGTTGCTTATACAAATACATTTTATTTCAACATATTCCAGTCGATTTTTACTCATCTCAGTAGGCTATAGCAAAGCAGTTTATTCTTTCACACACAGACGCGATTCATATTTAGGATAAACAGTCTTTACAAATATGTACCCTTCATTCATCTCACAGAAAGGCGAGTCATATTATAGAAATGCGATTCATCTTTTTTCGGTTTACATAGGCCTACACTAACGTTATTCCATAACGTTATTCCACATCAACACTTGAGAAAAGATAACAGCCTACCTCACTCCTCAGCGGGATCTGCTCCTCATATCAGGAGATATTGCTCTTCATATCAGCACTATTTTGAGGAATCTTTTTCTCTATAAGGTAGGCTATATTATGCCTCACTCGCGACGCTTTGTTTACAGCTGATGTGGGCGTTTCACAGCTCTGAAATGGTTATCAGAATTTGCATTTGAATTGCACGCGCTCTCCGGGGAGTGGTTACATTACTTTTGAATGAGCTCGTAATTAGCTCGACTGGAGTCGCTCTCTTTTTATACAGATTACATTATGCCCGTGGGTCTGTTTGCCTGTTTGACTGAATTTTCGCGGAGTTATAGATCATTTTCGAACGCGTTTCAAATGGGAGTTTACTGACAGAGAGAAGGCAGAAATCACATCATGTTAATTTTTCTTTATTTGTCAAAAAGCAAAACACTTTATTTTTATTGTGAGTATACAGAAAAAAAATAGAAACTGAACAGGATCGATTGATGTATTACACGAAAATGAAAGATCAAAATTAACAGAGCATTTAGTGTTTAATTTTCATTGCTAAAAAAAAAAACGAGCAAAACGCGCCGGCGCGTTTTTGGTCCCCAGAGGGTTAAGCGTAGCGCGTCTGTGTTGCACGTCATCACGTAGGCTCACTATTGGCCGACGCTGGTCATGTGTGATACGTGGTGACGAATTTTCATTTTTGGGTGAACTATCGCTTTAATATTGCCAGTAGGCGCAATAAGTAATATATATATATATATATATATATATATATATATATATATATATATATATATGAAGAGTTCAGATGCAAAAACCTCTAAATGCCATCTGAAATTTTCTTAAAAGAATGATCATTTTTATCAAGCTTGTATATTTAAGTTTAGTAATTTCACTTAAATGACAATTAATAGGTAATCTTCATTGCCATTTAAGTGAAATTATTGAATTTAAATATACGAGCTTGATAAAAAAGATCATTCTATAAGAAAATTTCAGATGGCATTTAGAGGCTTTTGCATCTGAACTCTTCATATATATATATATATATATACACTCACCTAAAGGATTATCAGGAACACCTGTTCAATTTCTCATTAATGCAATTATCTAATCAACCAATCACATGGCAGTTGCTTCAATGCATTTAGGGGTGTGGTCCTGGTCAAGACAATCTCCTGAACTCCAAACTGAATGTCAGAAAGGGAAAGAAATGTGATTTAAGCAATTTTGAGCGTGGCATGGTTGTTGGTGCCAGACGGGCCGGTCTGAGTATTTCACAATCTGCTCAGTTACTGGGATTTTCACGCACAACCATTTCTAGGGTTTACAAAGAATGGTGTGAAAAGGGAAAAACATCCAGTATGCGGCAGTCCTGTGGGGGAAAATGCCTTGTTGATGCTAGAGGTCAGAGGAGAATGGGCCGACTGATTCAAGCTGATAGAAGAGCAACTTTGACTGAAATAACCACTCGTTACAACCGAGGTAAGCAGCAAAGCATTTGTGAAGCCACAACACGCACAACCTTGAGGCGGATGGGCTACAACAGCAGAAGACCCCACCGGGTACCACTCATCTCCACTACAAATAGGAAAAAGAGGCTACAATTTGCACGAGCTCACCAAAATTGGACAGTTGAAGACTGGAAAAATGTTGCCTGGTCTGATGAGTCTCGATTTCTGTTGAGACATTCAGATGGTAGAGTCAGAATTTGGCGTAAACAGAATGAGAACATGGATCCATCATGCCTTGTTACCACTGTGCAGGCTGGTGGTGGTGGTGTAATGGTGTGGGGGATGTTTTCTTGGCACACTTTAGGCCCCTTAGTGCCAATTGGGCATCGTTTAAATGCCACGGCCTACCTGAGCATTGTTTCTGACCATGTCCATCCCTTTATGACCCGTGTACCCATCCTCTGATGGCTACTTCCAGCAGGATAATGCACCATGTCACAAAGCTCGAATCATTTCAAATTGGTTTCTTGAACATGACAATGAGTTCACTGTACTAAAATGGCCCCCACAGTCACCAGATCTCAACCCAATAGAGCATCTTTGGGATGTGGTGGAACGGGAGCTTCGTGCCCTGGATGTGCATCCCACAAATCTCCATCAACTGCAAGATGCTATCCTATCAATATGGGCCAACATTTCTAAAGAATGCTTTCAGCACCTTGTTGAATCAATGCCACGTAGAATTAAGGCAGTTCTGAAGGCGAAAGGGGGTCAAACACAGTATTAGTATGGTGTTCCTAATAATCCTTTAGGTGAGTGTATATATATATATATATATATATATATATATATATATATATATATATATATATATATATATCAGGGTTTCCGTTGTCCGGTAATTGCCGGACATTGGCCGGAAAAAAAAAGAAATGTCCGACAAAATTAAATCTCTCCGGTCAAATTGTCCGATTAAAATTGCCTTATAATCCCGCCCCCCTAACACAATCTGAATTTGAGAATAAGCCTAAAATGTATAAAGCAAAAATACACCGACCTTTGGCTATGTTATAAAGGAACAGGCTCTACCCTTTGAAAGTTATTAAACATTATTACATTGGTTGAATTCCAATGTGGAATGCGGTCGGTTAATTATTTCTTGATATCAGACCGCTGCGAAGCACTAGCGGCGCCAGGATTTTGAGGTGCACCTCCAGAAAACTGGATGGGCCAGTTAAAATAAGCCAAAAAATAAATAAAAACGGGTTCCCCTTCATCTCCGTTTCAGCGCTTTTCTGGGCACTGAGGGCAGTGACTCAGTAGCCTACCTGAATTTAATGCGTATAGGTAAAAAAAAAAAAAAAAAAAAAAAAAACTTAAACAGGATTTTTTTTGTTGCTTTTTTAATACAATTACAATTTCATTTAATTTATTGTTTAATAAAATTTATAGGCCTATTATTTTTAGTTTATTAACAGCAACAACAGCTGTAAAGATGAAGTTGACGATCGCCATCTCCTTAGTGAACGCGCCTAGAGAGAAATGCACATCATGGATTAAATAATCAGAGAGTAGCCTATTTCTTTTCGTTTTAAATTGTTAAAAAGACATTGCAAGCTTTCTTAAGATATATTTCATGTCTGTGAGGCCTACGCTGAGTTTTGTTAGGATGAGATGCGCTCCTGTTCACGAGCAATGCAATGACCGCGCGGGCGCCTCCATGATTAGGCCTATCGTCTGCTATATTTTGCTGCTTATTTATTAAATACAGGCAATTGATTGATAAAAAAAATTATTAAAATTAAGATACAATATACAAAACGAAATTCACTTCAAAAAAGTCATTCTACAAAACCAAACTTAATTATGTGGTCAAAATCATGTCTGACCCGCTCCATGTCTCTCGATATTGCGCATCCTATCTTACTCGTGCGGTTCACTTTTCATAATCAACATAAATTAAAAAAATAACATTATAATATTTTAACAAATATTAAACTAAATCAGCTCATTTAATGGCTACAACACGTATAGTAGACCTAGACTCTCTATTTGTACAAATTGCTGCACATTCATTTTATTCTGAATTTTGCACACATAAGTTGAAAGGCATTTGTTTGTGCATGCATAGCAAAACATATCTGCAACATTTATCAAGTTCACTGATAATTATGCGCGCATTTATTAATTATTATCTTAATGAATAATGAAACAAGGACGAAGCATATAAACTGCGTTGTTTGTTTAGAATGGAATGGATCGCAAATAGATCCGAATGAAGAAACGTACATAACCATAGTAGAAAATGGGTCTAGAATATATATAGGCAAATTATAACACGTTTAAACTTTCGTTAAGTAAAGGGGAAAAGTACTTGTGTGTGTTAACAAATTTTGTGTACACGTGTTATAATTTGCCTATATATATATATATATATATATATATATATATATGTGTGTGTGTGTTAACAAATTTTGTGTACACGTGTTATAATTTGCCTATATATATATATAGGCAAATTATAACACGTGTACACAAAATTTGTTAACACACACACACACATATATATATATATATATAGGCAAATTATAACACGTGTACACAAAATTTGTTAACACACACAAGTACTTTTCCCCTTTACTTAACATAAATTGTAAGAATATGACTAATAGTAAAGACTAGTACTAATAAATAAACATTAGGCCTATGCTAAAGCTATTAAAAAGCAGTCCCAAACTAGTCATTTAAAAATATAAAAAATGACACAAAGAAAAATAGTGGCATTTTGGGGTTAATATGGAAACGACAGTTACCATGGTGAATACACAATATTAACAATAACTGTTAATGAAACATGGAAACTGCTCCTGGTGAATAGAATGAAAATCATACCTGCATTTCTTTTATTTCGTGTAATTTACAACGTAACGGCGTTGCATGCTCGTAGTTTCTTTTGTACTTGATCAGTGAGGCGATACAGCGCGCGCCGCCGCATTTGCGCATGCAATTGCGTGTGCGCTACGAGAACAGAATAACGGCTGACAGGACAAGACAGTCCGTTTTTCTGAGGTGAAAAACTATTTCAGCGTACACTTATGTCACTGCCTGGTAGTTCCTATTGTGCTGGGTTTTCTGAAGTAACGTTAGTCATGATTCGCCTCTCATAACATGCTCTAAACACGCGCGCAGAGTGGAATAGGAGGAGCGGGGGCGCGGGGAGCAAGGATCACAGCGCAAATTTGAACTATATCGATATATGCGATATGGTCTAATTCCATATCGCATTTAAAAAATATATCGATATATCGCCCTACCTGCATTATAAGTGTGTCCATGGTAACTGAAATATCTACCTCAGCGCTCAGCTGTAGCCTGACATGCACTTTCCGTGAGCTGTAATTGAAAACCCGGAGTGGACCGTGAGCGGAGTGATTACAGAGTGCTTAGAGTGGAGAGAGGAACGTGCTTTTGCTCCACTCCAGGCTTTGATCACATCCCCCTCAGCAGGGTGAATGCACTTCGTCTTTCCTATTCAAACTAAAATTAAGACATTTATTACACTATTTGAGAAATGAAAGCCTATTTACGGCCTTAAAATTATGAAAAGTGAATTTAAGACATCAAGGACAGACTGGAACCCTGCAATTGACGGAAATCCGTCATAGACTTGCTGCAATTAACGGAAATCCGTCGTAGCGACGGAGAACTTTAATCCCTGCATGATGGATCCATGTTCTCATTCTGTTTACGCCAAATTCTGACTCTACCATCTGAATGTCTCAGCAGAAATCGAGACTCATCAGACCAGGCAACATTTTTCCAGTCTTCAACTGTCCAATTTTGGTGAGCTCGTGCAAATTGTAGCCTCTTTTTCCTATTTGTAGTGGAGATGAGTGGTACCCGGTGGGGTCTTCTGCTGTTGTAGCCCATTTGCTGCATACCTCGGTTGTACCTCTGGTACCTCGGTAACGAGTGGTTATTTCAGTCAAAGTTGCTCTTCTATCAGCTTGAATCAGTCGGCCCATTCTCCTCTGACCTCTAGCATCAACAAGGCATTTTCGCCCACAGGACTGCCGCATACTGGATGTTTTTCCCTTTTCACACCATTCTTTGTAAACCCTAGAAATGGTTGTGCGTGAAAATTCCAGTAACTGAGCAGATTGTGAAATACTCAGACCGGCCCGTCTGGCACCAACAACCATGCTACGCTCGAAATTGCTTAAATCACCTTTCTTTCCCATTCTGACATTCAGTTTGGAGTTCAGGAGATTGTCTTGACCAGGACTACACCCCTAAATGCATTGAAGCAACTGCCATGTGATTGGTTGATTAGATAATTGCATTAATGAGAAACTGAACAGGTGTTCCTAATAATCCTTTAGGTGAGAGTATAGCAGTTCCGCATCACAATCCGTACAGTGGCGCTTCCATAACATGAATCCGTACAGTGACGCTTTGAATCAAATGTACAATGAATCACTTCCAGGTCAAATAAAGTTATATATACCTTTGGAAACTGTGTTTTGTCCTCTTTAATCTTCTTCACGCATTGTCGAAGTCCACGCCCTTTGAAGACGACATTTGACCGGTAAGTACAATGACACCCGAGTGGCATTTTAAAATGGTGGAGGGCGGAGATCTCGCGTTGACTCCGGCGAAGGAGGGAAGAGAGTCTGAAATGAATGAAGTTTTGGTCATGTGGTCTATAGTATTGAAGTTAAATGTAATGGTTATTGTTGTTGAACATTTTTAACGTAAAATGTGTGTTATAAGGTTAATAAAACCCCATTTTCAACGGCGGTTTAAAAACTATGTTCACGAGGTCTTGGAAACGACCTGCGCTGACTGAACGCGCCATTTTTCGTAATGAACAATATTTTGCAGATCAGCGATATAAGGTCTTTAAAGTCAACCAAAGAGTCAAATGTGAAGTAAATTGTGTCATAATGAAATCTAACTACTATAAGACGATGAGGCAGGGTGTCCATAAACGAAGTAGCTAGCTACTGCTAGCAGCTTAAGCAGTAGAAAATGCACTTTGGCGCACACTTTGACGTGCGCTAGAAACAGCTTTTGAACACTTGAATGAACAGCGCTGCTAGCAGCTAAACGCTTTTTACTAGCCTCCCCCCGCCCCCTAGATTAATGTAAGTCCCCCAGGACAAATGTAAACATTTTGCTTCAACCCAGTGATCTCAAAGAACTAACTAATGAATACATGAATAAACAGTGTTATACCCATTTTATTAAGTTTATATACATAGGTATAATGTAAGCCACCCAGGACAAATGTAAACATTTTGCTTCAAGCCAGTGATCTCAAAGAACTAATGAACAGGTGATTGAATGAACCATTTATTCTTTATTTTTTTAAATCAAACAAAACAGAAAACTCAAAGTCTTTTGTGTTTTTAGAAAATGCCAAAACAAAACAAAGCCTATAAAAAATGGTCTGAAGAGGACATGAAGGCGGCCCTGGAGGAGCTGGAGGCAGGGGGGAGCCTGAGAACGGTGGGGGCCCGCTACGGCATCCCCCACAACACTCTTCAGGACCATCGGCGAGGCCGCTACGCCTACCAGCCCCACCCCAGCCGTGCCCTCCTCCCGAAGGAAGAGGCATCTTTAGTTGCTTATATAATTTGGAAGGGCCGTAGCGACATTGATGGCCACTGGTATTGTCAAGGCCTCGGGACGCCAGACAATGGTGAACTTTGAACATGGGCTGAGCCGTATGTGGTGGTGCCGTTTCCGGGAACGCCAACCGGAGCTGTCGGCCAGGACCCCCAACCCCCTGGACCGGCAGAAGGTCTTCGGTGTGACGGTGCCTCGGGTGGAGGCACTCTTCAACATATTGGAGCCCATGTTTGCCGGGAAGAACTGGCATGATCGTCCTCACCTGGTGTTCAATTGCGATGAAACAGGCTTTGCGGATAAATAAAAAAGCAGGAAGCAGAAGGTATATGCACAGAGGGGACAAAAAAACGTGTATCGCCAAACTGTGGTAACAACGGAGCACATCAGCGTCCACTGCTGTGCTAGCGCGGCAGGTGTGAGCATCCCCCCCATGATTATATATGTCCAATGCCTGCCCAGTAACAGTTATGCGCTAGATGGCCCCCCCCAACGCCCTGTACGCCATCAGTGAGAAGGGCTACATGGATGGGCCCCTGTTCGTGAGGTGGATCGAACATTTCCTGAAGCATGCTCCGGCAGAGCGTCCACTTATGCTAACTTGCGACCAACACGAGACCCATATGTCCAAGGACGTGGTGGACCTCTGTCGGGGCAATGGTGTGGAGGTGGTGTGCCTGCCAAGCCACACCACCCATGCCCTTCAGCCCCTCGATGTGTCCCTCTTCGGGCCACTGAAAGAGGCCTTCACCAAGCTGGCTACAAATATGGGCCTGGTTAGGGGAGACCTTGTCCTGGGGAAAAAGCATTTTTCATCCATCTTAAAATTTGCTTACCCAAAGGCGGCCACCATGGAGAACATAATGAAGGGGTTCTGGCTTACAGGCTTGTTCCCCCTGAACAGGCATGCACTGGAGGACAGTGATCAGGTACAAATAAAACAACAAAACAATAGACCAGGGGTTTTCAAAGGGGGGCCGCCAGGGGGCGCCAGGGGGGCCGCAGCAAGTTGGGAAAAAAAGCAGAAAAAAAGTTTTAAAAAATTATATTTATATAAAATATTAAATATTTGCTAATATGAGTATTGTTATGAAATAACATTACAATAATTTGTTGCATAGCCTATCTGAACATTATACTTTTAATGCTAATCTTTTAGAGATGAACTGATTGATCGGCTAGTGACAAGAATTGGCCGATTTTCACGTGATTTTCAGTCTGACATATGCCGATTCAAATGCACTCGGGCGCCGCATGAATAACATCGCGCAACATCAGCATCACACATGCACACAGAACGCACATGTAGGAAACCTTGTGAATTACGGCCGTTTCAGACCGCGAGCGGCGCGTGAGCAGCGCGAATTTTTTTCGGCGTGCATGTTCAGTGAGTGTATTCACACCACGAGCAGGAGCAGCGCGTGAGCGTCAAGCAGGAGCGTCGCATGAGCAGTAGTGAAGCGGAGGGTTTCGGCGCCGAGTCTATTTTTGCTGCGCTGCTCACGCTCAATTAAAGTGAAGGCACACTTTTGATGGACAAAATAAATATGATTTCACACAAAAAGTACCTAAAATGCACATAATTTGCATGTATAGTGTGTTTGAACAAGAACTGGAGTAGGATTTTTGTCTTGAAAATGAAGACAAAAATATTTATAGAAAATGTATCCATTTAAACTTGTTTTTATTAATCAGTTTGGGTAAAAGTGGTGTTTTATTTATATAAAAATTCCAAAATTGTGGAATGACCTGCCTCATCCGACAGGCCACTTCAATCACTCATTTTAAATCTCTTTTAAAAACTCATCTATTTTCTTTGGCCTTTAACACCAGGAGTTGACATTTTGCTTTTATGGTTTTGCAGTTTATGGTTTGTTTTATACGTTTTGTTTTAATTTATTTCACTTTGTATTTTATGCTGCATGAGTTGTGTTGTTTTTGTATATTTGTTTATTCTTGTGTACAGCACTTTGGTCTACTTTGGTCGTTGTAAAGTGCTTTATAAATAAAGTTTGATTGATATATATATATATATATATATATATATATATATATATATATATATATATATATATATAATATTTGTGTGTGCTGTAAAGTGGTTAGAAAAAATGAGATCAGAATCGGCTAAAATCTGTATCGGATTCGGCAGGTCAAACTTAATGAAAAATCGGAATCTGCCTTGAAAATTGTAATCGGTGCATCTCTATAATCTTTCTGGTATCAAACACCATCACATAATCTGATGTTCACGTAGATGTTTTATTTATTTATTTCTACACGTGCCATAGTATTGTCGATGGGTTCAATAACACATCCTGCAAAAGGGGGGCCTTGGCCAGAACCTAGTGGTATTTGGGGGGCCTTGGCATGGAAAAGTTTGGGAACCCCTGCAATAGACACTGCATAAATACAATAGAAACAATGCAAACAAGAATTTACTAATATCTTTATATTAGATATAATATAAAGATATTAAAGATCTTTTAATATTTGGCAGGTAAATACTAATATTTAATATATAAATATTTAATATTTTAATCATTTAATATTAAAGATAATATATCTTTATATTATATAAATAGGCCCAGATATACTAATATATTTATCTCCTCTATTTTACATTACAGATGATGATCATCCCTCCAGTGGCAGTCCACCCAGCCCCTCCTGGCACCACCATCGCCACGGCCCAGATCCACCCAGCCCCTCCTGGCACCACCATCGCCACGGCTCCTCCCTACATCATATCAGTGCCAGTTGTTGCTGGCTGTGTAGAGTGCCCCACCTGCCATCGGCCGCCAAATCCTTTGGTCGCGGCTGGAATTATCCCGGCGGGGCTCGCCCACATCCTGGTCCCGCAACGCTTTGACCAGTTGGCCCGGAGGAGGCGGCGGCAGCAGGTTCCTGCCGGAGCACGCTGCATTACCAGGAGGATGGTAAGGAGGATGGAGGAAGTCAATGAAAGGAGAGCATTGATGGAGGAAGAGAAGAAGAGGAAGCAGAGAGAGAGGGAGAAGGCGCAGAGAGAGAGGGAGAGAGAGAGGGTGAAGGAGCAGAGAGAGAGAGAGAGAGAGAAGCAGAAGGAAAGGGGAACAAGAGAGAGAAAGACTACGGAGAGAGAGGGAGCAGGAGCGGCTCCAAAATGACATCTGTGCCGCTTGCAAGCAGCCAAGCCCCCCAGAATCTGCAACAGAGACAGTGGAGTGGGTGCAATTTTCTGGTACCACACTGAGTGTGTCACTCATGTGGTACCAGAGGAGGCATGGCTGTGCAGGGAGTGTGCCATGAGTCGCGATCTGTAAATATGTTTATAAATAGTTTTGTATATAGTTTTGTATACAGTATATATCAATTACATGTTCTATTTTATATATGTACTGCATTCTTTGTTTATTTGTTTTAATAAATATGTTCATGTTCCTAAAACATTTATCAAAATCAAAAGTGCAATTTCTTGTAGCACACAGTTTCCTAAAACCTAAAGCCATGTTTGATACAGTGACCGTTATTGACGGGTTTACCTCAGTGATTTAAAAAAAAAAAAGTATACTGAAACTAAATGATGATCTAAATGAAGGACTTTTGGTGGAGGATACAAGCTTTCATAATACACACAGCCTATCAAATAATAAACAGCAGAAGCTAAGTTTATCAAATAAAACATTATCTACACACCGTTGAAAACCCCGTTTGGATGTGTATTTAGTTTATACTGAAACTAAATACACATCCAAATCAGTTATTTCGGCCTGACAACAGATAATATACATAGCATATGAAGTAACAAACAGCAAAAGTTAAGGTAATTCACATAAATTTATATAGAAACGATACCTTAACGTCATCGAAATCATGATGCCCCGTTGTACGGTTTCATGTTACGCTCCCAACAATGACTGTACGGAATCTTGTGACACGTAACATAGTTCCCCACCCAGCGCTGCCTCAAGCAAATCGCCATTTACGAGCATTTCATAGGCCAAAAATAAACCAATCCAGGCTAAGAAACGAAGATAAGACCCTCCCCCAGTAAATGACACATCAAAAGTTCATTGGTCTAATCCGTTAAGGGTCGCTCTGACGTTTTTATGTGCCCGGAAGCGAGTTTTCAGTACGGATTGTGATGCGGAACTGCTAACGTTATAACAACCCTAAAAAGTCCCGCCTGTCAAAGATACACTTAAAGCCTTTTTAAGTCACCATTCAGTTAGACAACAGTACAACACCACTAAAATGCAGCAAGCTGTAGATTCAGATATACTGGAAGATGTCCAGGATGGAAAGAATTGGAGAAAAAACACACTTCTTCAGCAGTGTCCATCTTCTTTCTCCATAATTTTGTACCAGGATGCATTAGAGGTTGCAAATCCCCTTGGATCTGGCAAAAAAATCCATAAACTTCTGGCTGTATACCTTACCTTGGGTGAAATTCTGCCATATAATAGGTCCTCTATTGATCCCATGCAGTTAGTGATGCTTTGCAGGAAACAGGATTTAAAGTTTTTTGGCCAAGACTTGGTATTCTCTTGCCTTGTTAATGATTTGAGGGATATTGAGGAATCTGGAATTATTTTGGATGATGGTGAGAAACTGCAAGGAGCTCTCATAGCAATTGTAGGTGACAACTTGGGATCCCATTCTTTGGGAGGATTTACTGAAAATTTCAGCAAAAGCAAGCACTTCTGCCGGTACCGTATAATAAATAGAGACGACTTTGAAAGGGAGCCTACAAAAATTGGTCCTCTGAGGACTCAAGAGGCCTATAAGAACAGTGTGAGAGAGTTGTCACTGGGTCACAGCCTTATAGATGGTGTGAAATTTGATTCTGTTTTCAATCGTTTGAGACACTTTCATGTATGCCAGCCAGGCCTTCCACCATGTTTAGGGCATGATCTTTTCGAGGGGATTGTGTCGACAAATCTTGCTTTGTACATCAAGCACTTTGTATCGGTAAAGCATTTCACATACACTCAGTTAAACAGGAGTATATCTCAGATAAAGCTTGTTGGCAGTGATGCAAACAACCGGCCATGTGAAGTTGTGCAAGATGGAAAGAAGTTGGGGGGGAGTGCAGCCCAGAATTTGTGTTTTTTGCACCTTCTCCCTCTTTTTATTGGTGATCGGATCAAAAATGCCCTTGATGACCAAGTGTGGCAGTTGTGTTTAAGGCTCAGGGAAATTGTAGAGCTTGTTTGTGCACCCAAGATTCACACCAATCAGGTAGCCTATCTCAAGGTTCTCATCAGGGAGTATGTTCAGAGGCGAGTGGATATTTTCCCAGATACCCCTATCAAACCAAAACACCACGTCCTTCTCCACTATCCAGACCTAATCCTTAAATGTGGTCCTCTCATTCGTCTTTGGACAATGCGGTTTGAGAGTAAGCACACATATTTTAAACAGTGTGCACGGAAGCTTCACAACTTCAAAAATCTCTCCAGTACTCTGGCAGAAAGGCACCAGTTGCTTCAGGTGTATCTTCATGCTGGCAATATCTTTCCTCCTGTACTTCAAGTAGGTTAGGCTAATGAATTGACTGCCCACATGTATAATTTCGCCATTCACGAAGCTGTACGACTCAGTAATTTGACTGGTAGTTTCATGGAGACAGACATGGTCACATACAAAGGTACAACATATAAGGCTGTTGTTGTACTTGATGTTAGTGATGGTGGATATGTGCCGGGAAGATTGTTCTGATAATAGTCTTTCAGGAAAAGGTGTATTTTGTTTCAGAGAGACATCAGTCAGTGCCAGTGTTGGATCTTGGTGTGCACTGTGTACAGCATGACAGTGAGACTCGTTATGTGTGTGTTTGTGTCGACGAGCTTGCAGACTATCACCCAGTGTCTGTTTATAGACATTTGGATCTCGAACTTGTTGTGCTTCATCATTCTATCTGTTTAGGTGGCAAGACGACATGGAGTCAATCATAAAGGGCACTCTTGCCCACTTGAGTGAGGAGAGGCTGACATGTCTTCTTGAACATCTCTCTAACATTGGTATAAGGGCCTCAGATGACTTCAGATTTCTTGCAGAAGATGATTTAAAACAAATGATTTCATTGATTGATAGGAGAAAACTTCTACATGCATTTAACAACAGAGGTAAAACATTTTGCATATATATTTTGTATATGTTGTAAATAACTTGATTTTCAGAGTTTAAATGTTACTTAAAGGGATAGTTCACTTTGAAATTAAATTTTGGTATGTTTTAGCTTACCTCAAGGGCATCCAAGATGTAGGTGTCTTTGTTTCCGCAGTAGTTTCAATTTTTATATTTTTAGGTCAAACCGTTCTGGTCTGTCAGTCATATAATGCAGGTCTATGGTCACTATCTCAAAGAGCATGCACAGAGAAGTCCAAATTAAACAATTCCCCATCGTAAGTACACATTGATGGCCTAAGACACGAAACGAGCGGTTTGTGTGAGAAAACGAACAGTATTTATATAGTTTTTACCTCTTGTACACAACCACATCCAAGTGATCTGAGGGCGCGCCTTTTTTTTATGGCGGATTGCAAACAAATATGTGCATTACCGCCACCTATCTCAGAAATGTACCATTGATACTTTCCTATACTTTTTTTAACCTATCAACCGACATAAATTCCCCGCATAGATCCCCCCCCCCCCACCCCCACCACCCCCCACCACCCCACAAAATGCAGAGCCAAATTTCAGCAGAGACATAACAGTGGCAGGATGGTGCAACGTAAAAGCAGGGCCCTGAATCCACATGTTGCCAACTTCATCAAGGAATTCACCAATTATGACTGGCAGAATTATTAGAGTTAGGTAAGACTTTTAAGTACTTATTCAGTAAAGAGAAAAGATTAGTCAGTGTAATTAAGGTATCAACAAACAAAAGTCTAATTTCAATATTTAATTTGCTTTTAATGGGAAATACCAGCATTACATTTAATCAGGAGCATTTTTACCTTAATTGTATCAATCAGGGTCATTCAGAAAGAAGATTCATTGTGAAAGTAATCTCTCTGTGTATGTCTATGCAGTGTTGAATATGTTTTTCATTTCTTTCAGTGTGTACAGTTGTTTGAGATTTCAGCGTGCTGAGGATGAAGTTTTGCTCCTACATTATAAACAGAGGTAAGTCATTTCAGTTAGTGTTGAATGCACTAAAATTCATAAAAGTAATCTCTGTGTGTATGTATATGCAGTGTTGAATATGTTTTTCATTTCTTTCATTGTGTACAGTTGTTCGAGATTTCAGCGTGCTGAGGATGAGTTTTGCTCCTTCATTAAAAACAAAGGTAAGTCATTTAAGTTATTGAATAATGCACTAAAATTCATAAGTAATCTCTCTGTGTGTACGTCTATGCAGTGTTGAATATGTTTTTTATTTCTTTCAGCATGTACAGTTGTTCGAGATTGCAGCGTGCTGAGGATGAGTTTCGCTCTTTGCTTGGCCCTGCCAAGTCTGGAGTGTTTTAATGAATTTAAATTTTAATAAAGAATTTTAAACTGACTTCTGTGTGTTGTAATTGACGTAACATCTAATAATCAGTAATATAACTGTGTGAAATATTTTTTTGCATACGCGCCTTTAGCTTTTATTCTTTTTTTTAAGCGTGAAACAGATTGCAGTTGGTAATATGTTGTGTGTATATATATAAAAATACCATAATCAATTATACTGCATAGTAACTTTACAGTATTTTAAAATACAGTGCAAAAACAAGCACTGTAATTCATTTTACAGTATACAAATGCTGTAAGTTATTATACAGTATACTGTTAACTATTGTATTTTAAAATACAGTGCAAAAACAAGAACTAATTAATTTTACAGTATACTGTAAGTTATTATACGGTATGCTGTGAAGTACTGTTGTCAGATTTACAGTAATTTTACCGTGGAATAAAATACTGAAGCTTGCTGGATATTTGTTACCAGTAAGTTACTGTTAATTTTACGTTAAATTTTTTACAGTGTACCATATAGCCTATATGGTCATTTAACTTACCAGTTAACAGGTTTTTATTGTAGCTTTTTCACAATATTTACAGTAAAATAACATGTATTGTCTTGCTATGGTAGGATAACGTATAGTTTAATGGAGCATTTTTACTTTTCAAAATTACATATTTTTACAATGTACTCTAGATTCGTTAATTTTTATGATTGATGCTAGAAAACAGGAAATAAAATAAATAATTTAGGTCTCTAAAATTAGTTCTCTAATTCTTTAAAATCACGTCTCAATACTTGTTTAAAAAACTTTTTTTTTTTTACTTTGTTTGTTTTATCCAGTAAAGAAATGTGTTTTATTGACAGTTCCTTCTGTATAATGTTTAAAAAATAATTAATAAATACATCTAAGCATGTTTGCTTATTTATAGACACCCTTACCATTTCATAATTTGTCATTGAAAGGCTTTTTTTTCCAAAAATGTTTCATGAAAAATAAAGCAACTTTAAAGCAAAATTATTTCCTTTCCCTTTTTCTCTAAAGTGCAACTAACAGTAAAATGTGTGCAATTTTTATTATATTTATTATAAGTTTCTACAATTTACAGTTTGGTCTATAGACTGCATTATAAGGCACGGAAAGTAATAATAATAATCCTGACAAAACCATAAGGTTGCTGGCACAGCACTTTGTGCTTGGACATCTAAACATCTTACTGCGGAGAAAAGACGTCAGTTTTGGCTCTACTCTAGTGATGGGCTTAATGGTAATGAACAGAGTGCGTGATTGATGTTTCTCTGGCTTACCTTTTGATCAAAGGAACTTGCTACATGTTGATCTTTACGCTGGTATTTTGAATATGTTTTTACACATTCAGCTATGACTATCCCTTCTGTGGAACGCAAAGCCAAGTGGGTTTAGAACAACATGAGGGCGAGCAAATGATTTTTAGATGGACTAACCCTATTCATATGCAGAGAAAGTGAGAGGCATAATGTGTTTAAGTAAATTTTCTTAGGATGGAGGACTGGTATATGAGTGACGTTCCCATCAGCAGGGTCACGTTGCTGCCCACTATTCTATCATCATGATCACCGGTGAGGACGCAGAACCAACCCTGTGGCCGGATCGGGCTCAAGCCACCCTGACCACAGCAGCTCAGCTCGAGGAGGCAGAGGACCTGCCCGGTGGCCTTACTGGAAGTGGCCAAGCATCCTGGGAGTGCACTGGCAGCATGGCAGAGGTGAAGAATGTGCATCTTCCATATCCGACCCTTGCACCGGTGGTGTTCTTCTGTCTCCATCAGAGCACTCGACCCCGCAGCTGGTGCCTTGCACTTGTGTGCAGCCCATATCCTTTCTTTGTGCGCACTTCTGCTTATTCTCCATTTAGGATGGTTTATTGACATGGCAAAATATTTGTAGTATTATCATAAAAATAGTGCAAAACTTTATCATCAATATTTAGTCAAAAATGCTCTGCAAATAGAGTATAGCATAAATAAGAAATAAAGTATAATAAAAAAGTACTGCAAAGTTTAACATTGGTCTATTTATGAATTAAATTCATAAAATAATGCAAATAATAAAGTAAAATAACAAATTACTGCCTCTCGCTACAACAAAAGTAATTTTCTGTTTTTTGATTGGTTAAAAAATGCCCTGGAAATAATCAAATTCTCTATTGACTCAATATTATATACTATTAATCATCCATATATACAGTATATAGTCAAAATTTGTGCAAATAGAGTATACAATAAATAAGAAATAAATTCATAGAACATACTGCAATGTGTATACATTTTAAATGTATTAGGGTGATTCTCCAACTATGGTACTTTTTCTGTCCCTGACACATATTAAAGGGATAGTTCACCCAAAAATGAAAATTCTGTCATCATTTACTCACCCTCATGTTGTTCCAAACCTGTATGACTTTCTTTCTTCTCCTGAACACAAAAGAAGATATTTAAAGAAGGCTGGTAATTAAACAGTTACTATTTTGCCAGACTTTGGGTCTTCAACCTTATCTCACTTAAAATCTAATACTGATATAATTTTAAATTCGAACAGAAAGTATGCATTATAACCCAATTCATTCAAATCTAATATTTTTATATATTTCTTTTTAATTTGACATTTTAAACATGTTGAACACTTGTCCCTTGGGTTCACTGTCATTTCCACAGCTCTGCATTAAATGCAATCCCAGGCTCAGTGTTCTAGATTTGTATACTCAGTAACCATAGTAACTGACACTCCAGAGGAAACCACATGGCTGAATGAAAAAAATGGTCCCAGCAGAGGTTAATAAATTGGAGATATATCAAGGTAAATATGAGAAATACTGCGAGTATGTTTATTGTATGTCATTTCTGAACCGCTCATAATTCATTCCGACGGAAACATTTCTGGATTTTTACAATTTCATCAGGTGATATTTGAGATTATTTAATGCTACCTCTAAAACTAACACTAACAGGCTAGTCAAACATGAGATATTAGAGGGAAAGGGGGAAAATGCCATTTCCATGGAAGTGATAAAGACAGGTTGGCTTGGCAAGGACGTTGTCTGTGCTTAAAAGCAAAGTAGTTTGCCTCTAGTACTAAAAATATAGTGTAAACACATAAACTTTACATATAATGTCATAGAAAATGTTTTAAATTGAGATATTTTATTGTTTACAACTAAATCTGACATAGTCTCTCTGTTGTTCTTTAAGATGGCACCCAAAACATCTGCAGAGAAGTCCAGACTATTCAGGGAAAGACTAAAATCTGATCCAATTAAATATGCTGAGTTCCTAAGGAAAGACAGAGAAAGATATGAAAAGAAAAAACAGCAAGGACTTAAGTCTGTCAAAGAAATGTCAGTAAGCGACCAAAAAAAAAAATCAGAAGACAGTGGCGAACTGTACAATGACGCAGACGTAAGAAACATAAAATGGTCTCAGCAGCTGAGAGTTTCATGGCAGGGGCAACACCAGACGCTGATGACGTCCCTGAACCACGTTAGTGTGGGAGGAAGTACTCACCGAACTTGACTGTGAGTGAACCTTGGCTAATATACGGGTGATTTTAAATTCAAACAGAAAGTATTAATTATAACCCAAATCAATCAAATCTAATATATAGTTTCTTGTATTTCTTTTCAATTTGGCATATTTTAAACATGTTGAACACTTGTCCCTTGGGTTCACCTGTTCATCTGTGAGTGAACCTTGGCCCATATACACTGCTCTGGTTCAGGGAGTGGTGAAACATTTCACATTTTCACAGAAATTATCATTTTGATTTTTTATGAAAACACAAGGATGATTGTGTTTATGATATTGTTTTTGTTTCAAGTAATTTGTGACGCATGGAATGAGTTATCTTTTTAATTACTACTGCTGTTAGGCCAATTGTTCATCAATACACTATCCCTGTTTGAAATAAAAATAAGAATAAACTTCAAACTTGAATTTGAGATTCATTTTGTCCTACACATTGAGGTCATGACTCACTTTTGCATTTCCATCATTTATAATTCTACTACAGGTTTTATATCTGAAATGTTATTTTCACCATAACCCGCCTTTCCCTTGTCATTTCCACAACCACAAGTATTTTTTGGTAAAACATTTAAAAAAAAATAAAGTTAAGGTAATGATGGTGGTGGTGTTGATTATTTAGCAGTTAAGGGTAAAGTATATGTATACGAGTTGAAAAATATCAGATTTGAAAATGTCAGAAATATGAATGAAAGGTTTCAGTGGCTTAGTGTTCAGCATTTTTTTTTTTGTGTGTTAACTTTGTAAAATCTTAACAGTTGCATTTCAGAGAAATAAATCAATTTACAATTTGGAAAGATGCAAGTGTGATGTGTAACCCAATAAATTTATAACTACAAATATTTCAACATTTATGGTTGAAAACACGTTTTTGTTTGGTTGTGGAAATTACAATTTATTCTGCGATGTCTGGAAAAAATGTAAAAAAAAAAACCCAACATATTATTTCATAAAAATCAGCACAGCCAACTTCAGGGCAGGTATCTAGGCATACTGGGGAATTATGCCAGTAATATTTTAATTAAAAATGTTTCATTTTCTGAAAATGTCCAGGTCCAAAAAGTACCATAGTTGGAGAATCACTCATTAATCAAATAGGAAATAAAATAAAATAAATTACTACCCCTTGTTACAACAAAAGTAATTTTCAATTTCAGATTAGCTAAAAACAAGTCCTGGAAATAATCACATTGACTATATATTAACTCAGTATTATATACTATATATTTATCATCAATATAAAAAACAGAGTATACAATTAATTATCATAAAAATGCTGCAAATTTCATAATGTATTTATTAATTAAATAGAAAATGAAAATAATATAAAATAGAAAAAAAACCATTACCCCTTTTATATGCTCTATACAAATAATCAATCTATAGTAAAAAAAAAAAAAAATGGGTGCAAATAGAGTACAATAAATAACAAATAAAAGATTATCCAAAGTTTTTTATATTTTTATTTATGAATTAAATTAAAAATAATCACTACACCTTCTTATAACAACAAAAGCCATTTTCAGTTTCAGATTAGGTGGAAAAAGCCCCTTAAAGCAATAAACAATAATATTTTTTGTTTTTATAGTGTACTATAATTAAAGGTAGGGTAGGTAATCCTGTTCAGAAACATTTTTTTTTTATACTGGGTGAAATGGTCCTTCCATTCTGATAGTAGTCAATACATTATGTGTTCAGAAAAAGGAATGGAAAAAATCTGACCTCTGTAGCAGCTGTAGGACAGTAAAAACTCTGACCAATCACTGCCATTCGGTGCGAATGTAAAGAACCAATCAGATGCCTTCATGTCTCGTGCCCGAGCACCACTGCGTGCACAGCCCTGCGTGCACTCATCATCACATGTCACCGTTCCCGGAAATATTCAGCTCACTACACCGAGTAAGCAGGAGTTTGCGGCACAATGGCTGAGAAAATGCAGCAAAAAGTACCAATGCCAGCTTTGCTACTTTGCTAAACTACTTCCTCGGACCCTGCCCGCACTCTTGAACGACCTCCTCTGCTTCGTCCCCGACCCCGGAGTGGACCTGTCCTCGAACCGACGATGCGGTACTTGTCACCGGAGTGTAACGTTAGTCCTCATCAGAATCAACAATGTTTTCATCATGGAAACTCTTACATGCAAAACACCGTATATGTTATGACTCTTACACGAAATTCACCTTCATCACAGTTTAACTGATGGTAATGGAAAAACGTGTATCAATGCAACCTAGCTTTGCCTTATAAATATAGCTCGTTACCTATAGCCTAAATATAGCTCGTTACCGAATCAAACAAAATATATTTTAAACTTTACCAGTATCGATATGCTAGCTTGATAGTGAGTACTAAAAGCCATCATATTTGTTTATATTCATAGTGATAAAGTTAGGTATTTTATTACATGTGATTCTGACATGATGTCACTGCATGCACTGCGCTCCTTCCTCTCCGCTCATCTCAGGTAAATAATAAATGCGTCTTCAGCTGAGCCTGAGCGTTTGGCGTCAGCGTGTTCATGTGTTTTGGGGGCGTGGCTTTGGAAGGAGCCCAGAAGGGAGGGGGTGGAGTGAATGGAAATAATGACCTGTGTTTACAACAGTCGTGAGAGGTCTACAGACACTCGATTTTTATACTTTCTTTTTCAGAGTACTTACATTTTAATTATGTATTGGTATATAAAGACAGTTTAAACAAATTTGGAATGTTTTTTTTTCTGAACAGGATTACCTACCCTAGCTTTAAATCCTGGCAATTAGACTTACTGTGCTGTTACTCCGGATTTCCACCAACTGCGGAACGGCTGCAGATCGGCTCCGCTGCGTGTCGGCTCCGTGCTCCGTCATCCTTCAATACCCACCAGGTCCAGATTTGTTACGGAACGGCTGCGGCCTTGACTGACAGCTGGAGTCACGAGGACCCACGAGATCTCCCGAATTCATGTATGATCGCGCGATATAAGTGCTGAATTGCTGCGGAGCTCTCCGGCATCCGGCAAAAATAGAAGCTCTGCGTATCTGCTCCGGAGGGCTGCGGATCGCCGGAGTCGGAACACAGCCGTTCCGCAGTCAGTGAAAATACACACATTGACTTTAATGGAAACCTATTGACTCCGCCGCCGTTCCGGAGCGGATCCGCAGCCGTTCCGCAGTTGGTGGAAATTAGGGGTTAGTACACCTCTCCCTCTCACTCTTTTTCTGGGTGGAGAAAAGTTAACTTGCCAAGTAGGAGTCAGGCATGAAGATAGTTAATAAACTTTTCAAACCTGCCTGTACAGCCCGCATTTAGCCAAAGGTAATGTTAATGTTAGCTATAGTGCTACTTCAGTTTGCGCCATAAAAGTACAACTAGAGGCCAATTCACACCGCACAGACAAACGCCAGCAGACACCAAAAAAAAAAAATCACCAACAAAAGTTGGCCGTTGTATTCAGAATGTTATGACACGACTTTCTTCTCGTTTTATATTGTTAAATGTCGAGAGTGCATCTGTTACAGGCCCCGAGTAAAATCGGCCCGTTCACAAAATGGCGCACGGTCTGCACATATTCAATATCTTCACAACCCAGAACATTAATAGACAAAATATTTGAAGCATGGACATAAACATCAGAATTACATGACTCGTGTGCATATTTGTTGCATCCTACCTGTATGAACAGGAGCAAACGTGTCAGCGTAATCGTAATCCCCAGCAACTGTGAGGTCGCCGGCGCATTCTGCTCTATAGAGCTGGTAAGTCCCGCCCATCCGTAAAACCCCAAGTGGACCTCTAGGTTGAAAAATCGTCAATGCAAGTGAATGGGAGAAAATAATTATTTTCTGGTCCCGTTTGAATTGTGCCATGAATGTGAATTTTTTATATAATTTTTCATGTAACGAGTTTGACAGTATATTGTATGATTCTTTGGCTAGCAGTTGTGGAAAAGACAAAACTAGAAAGACTACATGTCGCATATGTGACGTCACCCCATAACATATTTTCCCTCCACAAATCACGGTGCGATGATCTATGGAGACAGATCGAGATGCCTGTGTGTTTTGTACCCAAATGTCACCATTCAAACAAAATGGGCTGTTCTTTCTTCAGATTCACGTCTGAAGTAAAAACTAGGAATCGCTGGATAAAACGGATCAGGTTTGTGAATCTAGCAAACGTTGACTTACCCACTACTCTGCTAGAAGCTCCTGAAATATTAGCAGGTTTGCCTAGTAGCACTAACGTTAGCACAATAAAAAAGGTGCTGCTTGAATTATTATAATTTCAATAAAACCCCTCAACCAAGTCCTCCTGGCAACAATGAGATATGCACAGTATGATCAATCAGTGCAGCAATTCACAAAATTCAAAAAGGTTTTAATAGGTGCACATGATGGCATACGTTATCTGTGTAAAGGTGATTTGGTTTCAGAGTTATGAAGTTAGTGAGAAAAGGTAGCACTAGTGAGCAAAAGGTAATGATAAAATGTATATTCTTTGAGGTGAAATGTAACTGCTGATATAATTGTTCAGGAAAGTACCCTCTTGTAATATTATGTAATCATGCAATCAAAATGAAAAACCAAAATCAGACAGATCAGGGAGAGTCGAAGGGACCATCAGCCATGCATGAAATTGTTTCATTGCTTTGAGGGGTGAGTCAGACCAATCACTGTTACTGTTACCATGCGTGAATCAGTCTTTATAATTTTTAAAAGTGATTTAGTATTTCTTTCCTCTGACATTAAATACATCATGTTCTGTTTTGTCCCCTTTATCTGTTTTGCAGGAACTGCCAAAGACCCCCAAACAGGACTGGTCCACAGTCATTTTCAGGTCATGTGTTTTATTAATTATAGTGCATTACAGTTCGCAGTTAGCAGTGTCATCATACACAGCAGTATTTTAAATTTAACAGTGACCAACTGGGCACTTAACCATGAACATGTCCACATATCTCAGTCACAGAAAGTATCACAATACACCACCCCACGTTGATCATATTGCACATGTGACCAAGCGGTTACCGACAAGGCGGGAGTCAGCCTAACCTAAAGAAATAATTCTTAATATAATTTTTCAGGGAGTGGGGAAACATTTCACATTTTCACAGAAATTATCATTTTGATTTTTTATGAAAACATAAGGATGATTGTGTTTATAATATTGTTTTTGTTTCAAGTAATTTGTGACGCATGGAATGGTTTTGGTTGTCGACTACGCCACCTAGGGACTTGCACCCTAAGAATGAATTACAAGCCAACGGCTTTTATCTACTCAGAGCACACAGGTTCGTTATCAGCAAGTAACTGGGCAGAGTCATGGGTTCTACAAAAAAATACTTTATTACAATAAGCCTCAGTCACACTATAAAACCACTCCTCGATGGGGTATTAGACAAAATGCTAATAATTCAACATACACAATAATTGACAAAGAAATAAATCAAAAAGTTGAGATGTCAATAACGGCAACGGTAAATTACCAAAGAAAAACAATAAAGAAAAACATTCATCGACATGACCATACAGGGCTGGAGGACATCTACTTTGGGCACCCCCGGCTGGAAGTGGCCTACAAGGAAAGCAAAAAGGAAAGCTCACTCCATACTCACACCTCACCACACCACACAAGTGAAATAAAGCACTCTCAAGTGAACGGGAGACCCCACTACCACAGCCCCAGGACACCCACGTAAGTGGCCCTCAGCTCCCGTATGGAAATACAAGAAAAGAAATGAATACAAATACAATAACAATTTTACACCACTAGCAGTGTAGGCTAATACAAAACAACAATAAATAGAGTCAAGATGGAACAGTTACACAGTTACACTGGACTTACACAGCCCAAAAATCCAGCGTCCCCAATAATGTAATCAAAATCAGATATAAAGAGATAATCACGATAATAAATCTACGAACACAGGAGAACAACTCCTTTTAGTCTTTACAAAAAAACAAAATATTAAATGAATCAACTCAAGTCACAGACACAATAACGACCAGACAACGTATCATTAGGACAAGAAAAAGGAGAAACTACACATCAATTCACCATTGCACTTTTTAGACAGACAACACAAACCAGATTAACTGGAAACAAAAGAAAAGAAAATCAAAAATCCGAGCGAGACAACAGCGCTGGCCGGGCCGCTCGCACTACTGCCAAATGTTGCAGCACGTCATGCCCAACCTATCCCAACACGAAGATATCACGGGTCAGAATATAATCAAATCAATCCTAGTGGGATAATTGTTCAATACATACCGACGATGATGATTCTGTTTACCTAGGTGAACTGTAGCTGGTGCACCGACGCCACTAAACAACCCAACACGAAGATATCAAGAGTCAGAGTATGGTCAAATCGATCACAGTGGAATAAACGCTCAATACATACCGAAGATGACGATTCTGTTCACTTAGGTGAACTGCAGCTGGTGCACCAACGCCACTAAACGACCCACGCCACAGAATGCTGCAATGATACACATTATAAACGCACGCACCCCAACATTAAGCCCACGTGAACGCCACTCACCTGAATAAACCAGCCAACTCCAACCTATCTGCTCCTGTATCAAATGGTCCAACTGATTTGCATGCTAGCTCCCAGTCTATACCAGCACCAACAGAGAATATTTAATAGTCATATCCTAAGAAAATAAATCAACCGCAAACACTTACACATACCTTTTCCCTGCAGCACGTCGAGCCGGAATGACAACACAATAGGGTGGGTGTTACAACCGATCGCATCACAACACAGGCGCAGCCTACTTAAATACGCGTAGCTTGAGATTTAATGTTCATCACATGAGCTTATGTTATGTTCTTCTATCCTCAGCTCCATATGTTCCTGTGTGTCCTGCTTGCAGTACCCTGGATTTATGTACCATTTCAAATAAATAAGGTTTTACTGTACTTATGACCTTATGCTGCGTTTCTTTCCGAATGAAAAAACAATGTTTGTATTTAAAATACAATTAGTCGCATAATCTTACAGAACACAAGCTGACTTTATTTGCTAAGTCAATAAGTAGTATTTATAACATTGAAAAATATACTAAGTGTAATCGCTATACATTGAGTCACAAAGTTGGACATTAATTGAAACAACTACAAAAACCGTGTCTTATCCTGTAAAATGTATGCTGACATATCATTAAAGAAGAGAAGGAAGGCTGGAATACATTGCACAACGTGATCTCCAGGCACACCACCTGATGGGACAATCTCAAAGGTCACGGTGAGGGTCAGGACTTCACAGTCCTGGCAAGGGCCTAAAGGGAGAAGGAATACACACGTGCACCATAGGACTAACACCACTCACTAGCAATAATAACTTAAAGTAAACAGCCGCATAGGACTTCATTTAAGAAACATTAATTCTGTACAGACCATGAAGGGAACATCTCTCGTGTCAAAAGTCAGTGCGGATCATAGACCATGTCTTCATTGATCTGCCTAAATCAAAAGAGAAAAAAATAAACAGTGACACACACACACACACACATTAATTCCATAGCACTGCTAATACTTACCGGTAGGGCTGGGCAATATGGCCAAAAAAAATTATCACGATAAATTTTTTTTTTATATCAGTCGATATCGATAATTATCACGATAAATGTCAAATCTTTATTTCTTTCAAGTTTAAAGACAAGTGAAAGTTGTAGAAACCAGAGCGTGAATTGTGGTTTTAAACTACTCTTTGTCAGAACATATCATGGCAAAAACTTGCCAAACAGGTGAACATTTCACAAATCTGAGGTAGAACATTCAAACATTTGTCATTTATCCTTAACAAAATAAATATCTTAATAGAAAAAAATTATTTCTTATTTTCTGCATGTGCTAATCTTCATTTGGTAAAATGTAATATTCTGACTGTTTGAGTTTTATTAAAATTAAAACATTGGTCATCCAGTATCATGCATTTAGATCATGAAAACCAGATAAAAACCAGGCATACAGTAGCACCTCACTATCATGATACACATACAAAATGAGTCTTATGGTTTCTATGATATTTGTATGAAAAACAGTAGCCTAAATACATTATTAAATACTGTAATTATATTCCATTAGTCATTTAATATATTGTCTACATTCATAATGTAATACAATTCAATATGTATATCCCACATTTCATGGTGCAGTTAATATTACTAGGCTAACGTTACAGTAAATCCATGGTAAATGATGGGAATTTGTAGACGGAAAAGCCTTCTGACTGTATCGTTGCACACAGTGTTTCTCCTGTTTGTCAGCGCTGTTTCATCTGCCTTTAAACTGGTTTAAATCACGGAAACGTGTGTTCTTCGCTGAATTTAAGCGCTTCTCACTGGATCTCGTGACCGAGACCGATCAGAGTAAATGCATCTGACTTTGGTCCGGTGTGGCGCGTGGTTCAAATGAGTGTAGTTCCGCTTTTGGCACGTAAACATTATCGAACAATTATCGAACTCTTGATATCGATTTATCGAGAAAAATTATATCGCGATAATTAACGTTATCGTTTTATCGCCCAGCCCTACTTACCAGTGATAATTTCTTATCATTTGGTTTTGCAGACAAGCTGACAGAGAGCCGGACAAGAACTCGAGGGTGTGTAGCTGCCATTTCCCTCATGGCAAGGAAAAGGGCCCATCCCTATTTCAGTGGTCAAAAGATGCATCTCAAAGTGGCCCCAGCACCCAGATGGCAGTAGAGGTGTCAGCAGCGGAGATGGTAGAAGAGGTGTCAGCAGCGGAGATGGGAGAAGAGGTGGCAGCAGCGGAGATGGCAGAAGAGGTGGCAGCAGCGGAGATGGTAGAAGAGGTGGCAGCAGCGGAGATGGCAGAAGAGGTGGCAGTAGAGGTGGCAGCAGCGGAGATGGGGGAAGAGGTGGCAGCAGCGGAGATGGCAGAAGAGGTGGCAGCAGCGGAGATGGTAGAAGAGGAGGCAGCAGCGGAGATGGCAGAAGAGGTGGCAGCAGCGGAGATGGCAGAAGAGGTGGCAGCAGCGGAGATGGCAGAAGAGGTGGCAGTAGAGGTGGCAGCAGCGGAGATGGCAGAAGAGGTGGCAGCAGCGGAGATGGCAGAAGAGGTGGCAGTAGAGGTGGCAGCAGCGGAGATGGGAGAAGAGGTGGCAGCAGCGGAGATGGCAGAAGAGGTGGCAGCAGCGGAGATGGCAGCAGCGGAGATGGTAGAAGTGGTGGCAGCAGCGGAGATGGCAGCAGCGGAGATGGCAGCAGCGGAGATGGGAGAAGAGGTGGCAGCAGCAGAGATGCTTGAAGAGGTGGCAGAGGATGTGCCAGGGCTCTCCCAGTACCAGGTCCCACACAGTAGCAGGATGCATGCCCTTTATACTCCAGGAGGCCTAAGTGATGCTGAGATGAAAATGGAGACTGGCCTACCTGACATGGCCATGTTCAGAAGGGTGGTGGGGCTGGTCCAGCGGTTCCAGGGCTCCATCATATATGCAGCTGGCTGGAAGGTAGAGGGGATGACTTTGGAGTCCCAGGTTTTTATGACCCTGATGAAGGTGCGTCAAAATTATCCCCATCTGCACCTAGCCAAACTTTTTTCTTGTAGTACTGCAACTGTGTCAAATGTTGTAAGAACACTCATTCATGTGTTACACACATTATTATTCAAGAAAATGATGGCGAATGTGCCCAGTCGGCAAAAAAAACAAAATAGCATGCCCGAGTCATTCCTGCCCTCTGCCAGAAACTGCCGGATAGTTATTGACTGCACCGACATTAAAGTGGCAGCTCCTAAGGACATGGATGTGGCAAAAATGGTGTACTCTGCATACCGTGGAATGTACTCCTTCAAAGTATTGATTGGTGTTGCCCCCAATGGAGTCATCACATTTTGCAGTCAGCTGTTCCCTGGGTCTGTGTCAGACAAGGCCATTACAAAGGACTCCGGCTTGCTGGAGCAGCTTGTACCAGGACATATGGTCCTGGCTGACAAGGGGTTCCTGATTTCCGACATTGTTCCAGAAGGTGTCAGTGTTAACATACCACCATTTTTGAATAATGGAAAGTTCTCCGAGAGTGAGGTCAGGGCCACAAGGGAAGTGGCAAGAAACCGTATCCATGTGGAGAGGGCCAATGGACGGTTGAAGGACTTCAAAATACTTCAAATAATCCCCTAACAGCTAAGGAGCTTGGCCAATGTGCTAGTACAGTTGTGCTGTGCATTAGTAAATTTGCAACAGCCGCTAATCAAAGAGGTAGGCAGCACCCTTGCTGACACCTAATTGTTGACATTCCCTTCTATTTTCTCCCTCTGCTATCTCACCTTTTAATAAATGAGTACTTTATTTTGAAATTTATGACAAAAAAATGAATCTGGCTGAATCTCTCTAACACACCTCTATGACCAAAAATGTAACTAACTTACGGTAATGTATTGGTAAATAGTACCCTGTTAACATAATACAACAGATTTTAGTTTACAAGAACTGTAGTAGTACAGTCTGTATCTGGATCATTGGCTTCCCTGATTACAATAATAACTTATAGTAAACAGCCGCATAGGGCTTCATTTAACCCTCTGGGTGAATACAATAGTGGTCAAATACTGAAACTTGAGTCTTATATCTTTTTAATGATGTATAGTTTGTCAATGTATAACATTAAATCTGATAGTAATTTTTAACTAAATTAAAAAAAAAAAACGCTTCAGTGCGCCGACGCACTGGTGAAGCTTAACAGGTTAATTAGATTCAGACCAGGGGTGTGACATAGACACCCCCCCCAATGACTAAAGGGCCATCAAGTGAGGCAGCCTGCTCAAATAACAAAAGAAGTAGAGGTTCAAGATTCAAAGGTTTTGTTTTTCAATCTGTTTTATTCTAATTCCTCTGTGGAGGAAATAAATGTTCTAAATTTGCTCTAAGCAAATCAAATGTGAGCTGCTGTGCCTTGGTGAAACGGTGTTTGTACGTGAAGAGCTCTTTTCCAAAACGCCATAAACCTAAAAAGCTGCCTCAAAGATCCACCAAAAGTAATGATTATGAATATGTAAAATATTGCAATAAGACATTTTAATTGTTTATTAACTTCTGGCAAAGATGAAGTTGACGATAGGCTATTGACTCGCGATCTTCGCAGTAGGCTAGTGAACGCACCGGAGAAATGCACATTTATTAGGCTACATAGTTTTTTGTTTTGGATGGTTTTGTTTAGAACCAGCTTTCTGTAAATATATTTAACATTTTTTAGACCTGTGAGGCGAGTAGGCTACGGTCTGGTTCATGATGATTTAATCTCCAGTTCAAGCACGTTATGTTGTGATTGCTACCCTATATTTACTTTTTAATGTATTAAATGTATTAAAGGAAATTTGTTAAAGGGGGGGTGAAATGCTATTTCATGCATACTGAGTTTTTTGCACTGGTAAAGAGTTGGATTCCCATGCTAAACATGGACAAAGTTTCAAAAACTAAGTTGTACGTTTGAAGGAGTATTTTTGTTCCAAAAATACTCCTTCCGGTTTGTCACAAGTTTCGGAAAGTTTTTTTCGAATATGGGTATGTGTGATGTCAGATGTAACGGAATTTCCTTATATGGGTCCTAAGGGCACTTCTCCGGTAAGATCGCAGCCGCGCGCGCACTCGTAGACCAGAGCAAGAGAGTGAAAGCAGTTCGCCATCAAAGCGCCCTGCCCGGCTTTAGGGAAGTCAATGTCACCAAAGAAGTGGGTTTTTGGTTGCCAGGGCAAGACAACCCTGCACAGATTCCCAAAGAACCCAGCGTTAAGGAACCCGTGGATGGAGTTTGTTTTTCTGAGCATAAACGGAGTTGTGTAAGACTGTTTGTTCCCTGCATTTCGACAATGATAGTTTTATAAACAAAGCCCATATCGACGGATTTGCAGATCGTCTAATGCTTAAGGATCGAGCAGTCGCAATGATAAAGGTTCGCGGTCGTGCGTTGGAACCGGACGGTGAGTAAAACTGTTGAACATATGTCTGTGTGTTGTCACTAGCTCGGCGCGTTAGCACAGCTAAGCTTCGCCCACACGGCCCGCCCCCAGCCGCTCGGTTTTTTCCGGAAAGACTCGGTACAGCCGATTTTTCTTTTATAAATATAATAAAACAAAAGACTTTTTGGAGATATGAAGGATGCAATATTACTCTATAGGTACTCAAGATTAACAGGAGATTGAGTGAAAATGAGCATTTCACCCCCCCTTTAATGAAAAAAATATTAAAATTAAGATACAATTAATACAAAACGAAATTCGTTTTAAAGAAAGGATTTGTACTTTCTGTTTTGAGGTCTCTGTGAAAGTTTGAAAGTCTTTTAGTGCGCTTTCAGAGCGCTCGCGCACATAATGGAGAACTTTCACGTAATATTGTTTTTTCCTCATAAATGCGAACACGAAAAATAAAAGACAAAAGATTTTTTTAAAAAGACAAACCGGGGGGAGGGGGAGGGGGAGTGGGGGGGAGGGAGGGTGCGAGGCATAGATTACCTAAACTATTTACCATGTGAATAGCGCCGGGGGCGGGGCGGCCTCAGCTCATTATAGAGTTAATGAGGGAGAAGGAAAAAATGGTATCTCTCCTTGCTTTCAAACGGATACCATGAGTTGAAAACATTTGTTTTTTATATAAATTACTTCATTTAAAAGAAGAGATTTCAAGCTTCATAAAGACATATCTCACGTGTCTGTGTGAGAAGTATTCGCTGAGTTATGAGTTCATTTTCGGATGCGTTTCAGAATAGAATTCACTGAGAGAGAGGAGGCAGAACGCGCATCATGTTTATTTTTCTTTATTTGGCGAAAAGCACAACACTTTGTTTTTATTATGAGTATACACAAAAATAATACACACTTAACAGGATCGATTGATGTATGAATAAAAATTTATATTAGTATTTTGATTTTTTTTTGCACTGATAAGGAAAAAAACGAGCCTATCGCGCCGGCGCGATTGTCGACCTCAGGGGGTTAAGAAACATTAATTCTGTACAGACCGTGAAGGGAACATTTCCTTTGGTTATCTCTTGTGTCAAAAGTCAGTGCGGATCATGGACCATGTCTTCATTGATCTGCCTAAATCAAAAGAGAAAAAATAAACAGTGACACACACACACACATTACTTTCATAGCACTGCAAATACTTACCGGTGATAATTTCTTTTTTTTTTTGCAGACGAGCTGACAGAGCGCCAAAAATGTAACTAACTTACGGTAATGTAATGGTAAATATTATCCTGTTAACGTAATACAACAAATTTTAGTTTACAAGAACTGTAGTAGTACAGTCTGTATCTGGATCATTGGCTTCCCTGATTACAGGTACTGACAGGAGACGCGACGGGAACGCTGATCCACGGTCTCCCAAAATGTTTGGAATATGAACAAAAGAACTGACTGTATACACTCACCTAAAGGATTATTAGGAACACCTGTTCAATTTCTCATTAATGCAATTATCTAATCAACCAATCACATGGCAGTTGCTTCAATGCATTTATGGGTGTGGTCCTGGTCAAGACAATCTCCTGAACTCTAAACTGAATGTCAGAATGGGAAAGAAAGGTGATTTAAGCAATTTTGAGCGTGGTATGGTTGTTGGTGCTTCATTGGCACCATTTATTTTCAAGCATGTTAATGGCATATTTTTATGAATGAAGACCAGTATCACTGATATAGCTACTTATGTCTCGATGAAAATTTATTTTTCCAAAATTTGAAACATTTATTAGGCTTAAAAAAATATAACAACTTTTAATTTAAGTGAACTTAAAACAATCCTCACTTAAACTCATAATAAATGTCATATTTACCTGTACCTTTCCTGTCTAACCGATGTGAATTATATAGAAATTGAATACGTTTATAAAACAGTTCGCACTGCATAAATTATAAATGAAAAATAGATTAATCCTTAAGCGTTGAGCAGTTAGTAATTTTCTCTGTTCCCATTGTTCTTTGGTTAACTTTACTAACAGAGAGAATTGCTGTCACTTTAATGCCCGCCGCTGCTGACAGGATCTCATTCTCTACTCTTTACTTCCATTTAAGATTGTATTTAACTCATTTGACTGTTCTTGTGAAGATACTCGACAAAACTGACATTTTGGCATAAATGTGTGTGTTATCGTTCAAGCGCGAAAGAGAACTCGATGGCGCGCTGTCGACTGCGATCCTGGCGCGCGTCTTTCTATGTGTGTGTGTGTGTGTGTGTCAGTGTGTGTTTCAGGAGGACATTCACTGACAGCGCGTTCTCTTTTATCTTCTCGCGCATTGATAGTTTAAAACATTTGCGTGAAGGAGAGCATGATCATATAACCCAAAGGATGACAGAAAGAACGGACGCTGCAATAAATATTTAAACACGTTAAAGCTGGACAAAAATTAATCGCATGCGTTTACGTTGTCATACATTGCTGACAGAAAATGCTGCGGTTTAAAGTGGACTCGTTTTCATGGTAGGCCTACACAGAATGTTTTTGGTTTTTTGTAAGCTACACAGAATATTTAATTAAATATTAAAATTAAATAAGTCTGAAGTTACCAAGCAGCAGTTAGCGTTAGCTAAGTTATCAACAGGTGTAGACAGAAAATATGATTATCCTGACCTGAGCTAATTTACTGAATCAACCAACTTACATCTCCTTTCTTTCTTTTCATCCATGATGACATTAAAGTCACCTGTTGTTGTTTCTGGCGTTTCATCACTGTCTGTGCCGCAACCGCTGCTTGCTCATTAGAACATTCAGTGAGCTTTTACACAGGCTCGGTCCTGCTCCTCCGTGGCAATGACTGCGTGCGGTTAAACATAACAAACGAATTTGAGTGGGGGTGGGGGGGACAACGGGATTTTGGAAAGTGTCCCCATAGGAAATTACGCCCGTGGGTAGGACATCATCCCCAAGTTTCATGAACTAGCGCTCCTTTCACCGACAACATATAAATCTCAATCACACTGTGTTGCCAGGCCCCGCCCTGCTCCGCTTCTGATAGGCTTGTAACGTTAGTAAGAGCTGCGTTCCTTTCATATGATTGGTAAGTGAAATCAATTGACTCGAAAATATTAAACCGCATGCAAGTTACAATTTTTTTTTTTTTCTTCCTCACGGCCGCACGCCGGAGATCCTTTATACTTTAAGCCCTGCGCACAACCATTTCTAGGGTTTACAAAGAATGGTGTGAAAAGTGAAAAAAATCCAGTATGCGGCAGTCCTGTGGGCGAAAATGCCTTGTTGATGCTAGAGGTCAGAGGAGAATGGGCTGACTGATTCAAGCTGATAGAAGAGCAACTTTGACTGAAATAACCACTCGTTACAACCGAGGTATGCAGCAAAGCATTTGTGAAGCCACAACATGCACAACCTTGAGGCGGATGGGCTACAACAGCAGATGAGTCTCGATTTCTGTTGAGACATTCAGATGGTAGAGTCAGAATTTGGCGTAAACAGAATGAGAACATGGATCCATCATGCCTTGTTACCACTGTGCAGGCTGGTGGTGGTGGTGTAATGGTGTGGGGGATGTTTTCTTGGCACACTTTAGGCCCCTTAGTGCCAATTGGGCATCGTTTAAATGCCACAGCCTACCTGAGCATTGTTTCTGACCATGTCCATCCCTTTATGACCACCATGTACCCATCCTCTGATGGCTACTTCCAGCAGGATAATGCACCATGTCACAAAGCTCGAATCATTTCAAATTGGTTTCTTGAACATGACAATGAGTTCACTGTACTAAAATGGCCCCCACAGTCACCAGATCTCAACCCAATAGAGCATCTTTGGGATGTGGTGGAACGGGAACTTCGTGCCCTGGATGTGCATCCCACAAATCTCCATCAACTGCAAGATGCTATCCTATCAATATGGGCCAACATTTCTAAAGAATGCTTTTAGCACCTTGTTGAATCAATGCCACATAGAATTAAGACAGTTCTGAAGGTGAAAGGGGGTCAAACACAGTATTAGTATGGTGTTCCTAATAATCCTTTAGGTGAGTGTATATATTAAAAAAAAAAAACTATTTACATATTATTTACAGATTCAGTCCTCTCTACTGACCAACACTGGGAGAACGTGCTGCCGGTAAAAGCATAAGGAGGTGTTGTCCCCACGCAGGGTCTTTGGCGATGGGGATGATGACTGCCTCCTTCGTAGTCCACACCACAAAAATGGGTGGGTCCTTTTGAGGGCATACCCCTGCCCCTCCACACACAGGCAAAACGATGGGACCTCTGTGACAGCCTCTGTGATGGTGTTGTTTCGCTGGCTGTAAGGGCACTTTACCTCCAGCAGGGCAGATGGCCCAACCAGCCCATCAGGTGACGCTCCCAGGATGCCTGATCGGCTCACAAAGAGTCCACTATCAAGCACCTCCACCTGATGAGCCATTTTAAAGGCTTTCACCCCCTCTGGCTCATTCATTACGCCCCAGTTGACAGCGAGGACACCATCCAAATTCTGTCCCCCAAGCAGCCGCTTCATGAGGGATGGACATGGAGCAGAAGATCGGCGTGAAAGCACAGCGCCAAAATTACTGGCTGTCAACCAGCCCTGCCTGTGCTACTGCCACTGGGGATTTGCCCGTTGCCCCACAGTGGCTGTTAGGATGGCCAGGCGTTGATCCTCAGAAAGCACCAAGGATAGGCGGTGGGCCGGACGTCAAAAATACGAATTTAATACTTACCTCACAGCTGTGTAAGTTTTTTTTTTGCTGAGGTCATGTAATAAAATCGTATAAGTACTACAGACATTGTTTCCAACTTTGTTGTATGCACATTTGACGCAAAATGTCCTTACAAACTCTTACTTTTTTAAACCGGCAAATAAGCAGGAGTACTAATCATAACGTTAGAAAACCTCCCGTTTCCTTGACAACCAATGTAAATAATGAACACAGATTCTACAGCGGAGGCAAAGTAATCTTTGTCAGTGACCACGAAGCTGCGTTCTTGAAATTTAAATGTTGCTTTAATCATTAAAAATGTAATTTTAGTAATGTAGTTCAGTAATACTGAGGTAAAAATGAGGTGTTTTATCCATTTAGCCTCAAATGTAAAAAGCCCTGTAACCCCCTTTTCCCAGACAAGTTGGGCAAAGTTTGTTCAATGTACACACTTATGGGTGAACCTGAAAACCACAGAGAGTACAGTAGCTGAAAAAGCCGTATTGGCATTTAACTTAAACTCCGAAGACGTCCAAGATTAAAACTTGTAATATTGTGAAATAGTATTACAATTTAAAATCTTATTTGAATATGTTTCAAAATGTAATTTATTCATGTGATTTCAAAGATAAATTTTCAAAATCATTACTTCAGTGTCACATGACCCTTCAGAAATATGAAAACAGTTTGCTGCTTAATATTGTGGAAACTATAATTTTTTTCATGATTCTTTGATGTATAAAATTTTCAAAAGAACAGCATTTATTTAAAAACGAAATATCTTGTAACATTACACATGTGACATGTTTTAAGGTCACTTATAATGCATCCTTACTGAAAAACAATTCTGACTAATCAACACATTTTTGAACGGCAGTGTACATTCAGTAGGTCATTATTGCAATAAACACTATCAGACTGATCAACAAGGTAGGCTATCTTCATTTACCAGTCGAAGACGGAGCCACTTTCTGCTCTTATGTTTACTCCGTGCACTGTCAAGGGCTTCATCATATTTGTCGTGGTACCGGTCTTTGCAGCAATTATTTTACCGCAAATACTGCATCGCGCGCTGTTGGCATCGAGCCTGGAGAAATGTAGCCATACTTTTTATCGACTTTTCCACATCTTTATGGTATTGTGTGTGTGTGTGTGCTCGCGTCTCATATGAGTATGTGCGTGAGTGTGTGTGTGCTCGCGTTTCATATAAGCATGTGCGTGGAGTCTCGTGTGTGTAGAGTTTGCTTCTATGTGCGTGAGCGACTTTAGGTGTGTCGTTGTGCATTTCGTATTTGTTTTATCAAAAACTAATAAATTATAGTTTTTTTTATTTAAAATAAAAGGAAAAGGAATTTATAAAGGAAATGTTTACTGTTCATGTTTTTTTTTATTCTATGGAAAAACCCCATTTAAAAAAACAGACCGCCATTACATTTTTCCTCTCGCGCAACAGACATCACTCGGTTAATAATGAGTTGTACAACACAGAATAAAGTACAAGTTTGAGGCGAACTTGCTTACTAGCTAACTTACCTTCAATTTGGTTACGTTGTCTTGCTAGTTACTAAGTTAGCCTAAGCTTGGTAGTAAAGTTAGTTCTTGGCTAATACGTTATAGTAAACTCAGGCTAAGTTTGCTGTTACACTCTATCGTACTGTCAATCACTAGAATACACCTTTTTTTGTGCAGGAGAGGTATCCATGGAATTCAATAGTCCCGACTTTGTCCCTTCTGTCTTTTCATTCTCAACCCAGTGTGAAATAAACAAAGGTGATGCAAAACTTGAGAGGTAAATATCGTCAATTTTGCATTATTTAGTTGCTAACTGGGATCACATTGCATGCATCAATATGCAAAGAATGTATGGCAAGTAATGTCACATCTTTGTTGTAAATATAATTTGTTAGACCAGATCGTTTTTGTGTCTACTAACCAATTAAACTGTTTTGGACTGATTGTTTGCTCTCATCTTTGATATCAGATTTAAGAGGAAAAGAAAAAGGGATGAACCCACCCACAGACCACCAGACCAAGTTACTGATAAGATTGCATCAGAATCTGTAGGAGCTTGCCTGTCCTCAGATGACTGCAGAATAGAGCCTGTTGCTGGTCCTTGCATTGGTAAGAACTTCTCATATCTTAACTAATGGCAGTCTCTAGGCTTGTTCGGCGCTGCGCAGACCATCAGTTTATGACATCAAAGTAACGCAAGAGCGATAAAAAAACCTTTAGGAGCCGTCTACTCTCTAATCACTCTTGTGGTACTTTGATGTCATTCACCGATCGGTCTGTGCAGCACAGGTTCAATTCAAACAAGCCTATTATTAGGATGAATCAGGTCATTCTGTTTTATATTGTTCAATACAACAGAACTGTGTTGTGAATGAAGTTGAACATTATTCTGTTTAGCACATGCTAAAACATAAGATGAAAACATCGTATCAAATAATTGAGAAAAGCTAAACTAAAACAAGTGACAATGTATCTTTTATAAGTCAATTACAATCTAATCTCTATTTCAGAAGCCACAGTCCCAAAGGTTCTCCATGATGATCTGAAACACAAGTACAGCCAACTTTCTACAGAGTGTGACAACCTGCGTTTGGACATAAAAAAACTGAAATCTGAGAATGAGGAACTAAAGACAACACTCAGAAAAACACAATTTTCCTTTAGCTCTATCAAAAGCAAGGCAGTGCATGTTCTGTTTTTCACAGGTCTGACAAGTGTAATTTTTGAGTGGTTGATTAGCAAACTTAAAGACAGTGTAGAGGTTGTGCATGGCTCTATAAACCTGGAGGATCATCTACTAGTCGTCTTACTAAAATTAAGATTAGGACTCAGCAACAAGGATATTGCTTTCAGATTTAATGTTACAGAATGTGACATCTCTAGAATTTTGAGAAGTTGGCTCCCTGCTATGTCTCTGGCTTTAAAATGGCCAAGCAAGCTTGCAATATTAAAGAATATGCCAAAATGTTTTAAACCCAAATATAAACGTTGCAGGTGCATTATTGACTGTACAGAAATTTTCATCAACAGACCCACAAATTTAACCTCCAGAGCCCAGACGTACTCGACTTATAAAAGCCACAACACTGTTCAATATTTGGTTGGCATGTCACCTGCAGGAGCCATTACTTTTCTGTCGGCAGGTTGGGGCGGGCAGGTTTCGGATAAACAAATTACAGCTGAGTCTGGATTTTATGACCTTCTAGACTAGAGCATAATGATGAGATACTAGCAGATCGTGGTTTTACCGTTAGAGATGAGCTTGCCACACGTGGTGCCACCCTTAGGATCCCTCACTTTACCAAAGGAAAGAAGCAGCTCTCTGCTCAAGAAGTGGACATATCAAGGCGTTTGTCTAATGTGCGAATACACATTGAAAGAGTTATAGGTAGATGGAAAATTTTTTAAATTCTGACAACTGTTATTCCACTCACACAGGTTGACCTCTTAGATGATATAGTGATTGTGTGTGGAGCATTAACAAACCTTTGTAAATGTATAGTCCCAAGAAGATAGCTTGATTTAGATTCCACTTATTGAAGAGTTTTTTTTTACATTGTTTTTGTTTTCTATTTACTTGGTTTTTATATGATCTCTTTTTATCGCCCTCTTCATACTGTGTCTTTTTTAAATCAATCCATCAACTCACACAGGTTGACCTCTTAGAGTATATAGTGATTGTGTGTGGACACAAACCTTTGTAAATGTATATTAGTCTCAAGAAGATAGCTTGATTTTGATTAGTTCTTTATGTAACTGTTTATTTTAAATAACATAACTTATTGCACATTTAAGTGTTTTTATGTAAAATATTAGTATTGTATTAAATAATTTGCTTCGAAGTACATTTCATTCTGAGTTATTTTTTGCACTGATCACAATACCAATCCACAAGCTTTCTTCTTACTCTGGCACATGTGTAGTGAAAATGATTCTTGCACTTTGCACAGTCAATCATCATCCCAAAGTCTGGCCTTTGACAGTGTGAGCAGACTGCAGGTGCTTGCATCAGTGGATCCATGGTGTGTGTTAACAGCTCAGGCAAAACTCTGCGTTTAAAGAACACTTCAGCTTTAGGCAGGACTGCTTGCAGCATTTCTTCATCTCTGGTGATGCGGTTGATGGTAATATCTTGCTTTGTCCAAACCACGAAGTCGCAGTACTGGGCGTTGCATACAAACATGTGAAGCTGAACTTGATGGTAGTATTCATGATTTTTCTTTAGTTTAAGTGCTTTGTCTAAGCAGAACTGTGTGTCCTCACTACTTCCTGTCAGACCATCACGGTATTTGTATGGGCACTTAATCTCTACAGTTGCTTTCCCACAGCAGGTACAGTTTGCCATTCCATCCGGCGATGCTCCAAGATGTGGTTTGTCTGGCCGCACAACAAGACCGCATAGCTCCACGTCAAAGTTGTGATGTTGTGCTTTCATTATTTCTGTGTATTTTCTTCTGGCTGTGTCCTCCATATCTCTTCCCCAAAGTACTGCTGGGACATGGGACAACTCATGTTTGTTGTAGTGCATTACCTGTTTTACAAGGTTTGTTTTAGACTCTCGGTTACTACAGTACATACACGATGTAGGGTTGTGCTCGTTATCCTTCCAGTTCTGTGTGTGTGCCAGGCCTGAGAGTGGGCCTGATTTTTAGTCGCTAGCTCAAGGTTTACACACTGGTCATTCGTTAACTGCTTCCCCAGATTTTCGAAGGTCTCTTCACACCTCTCTTGTAGTTCATTTTGGCAGAGGCATCTCAGATTGGCATCATACAGAGCTACGAGTGGCTCTGGCAGGTCTCCGGTCTCTGTTTCAGATTCTGATGCGGAGTCTGTGTCACTGAAGTCCATGCTAGTGAGCACAGCTGCATTAGGTGCCAATACTTTCAGGTCTGCAATGTCTTCATCTGTCAGTTCTGAATACACAAAATAAATGTTAGATAACTTATTTTAATACAAACTACAATCAAAGCTGGTTACATGCCATTAATAGTTACAAGGCACTGATTATAACTTTAACTTTTTATTAACAAAACTGTTTTTACATTAATTACACTACCGGTCAAAAGTTTGAGAACATCCCCATTTTGTAGTTTTATTGAAATATAAGTAGTTCAAGTCCAGTAAATGATACAAAAGTAAGCAGCAAACTGCCAAAGTTAAAAACAACATTTAGGTATTAACAGGCTGTTCCAATGTGTTCACAGATTGGGACACCTTGTAGAGTAATGTAGAGTAAATGTGTTTTTGCATCAATCATTTACTTCCATTGCTTCAAAATAATCAAAACTCAGAAATAATGTAACACCTTGGAACAACATGTCCTAATACACCCTCAGAAGCTTTATTAGTGCAATATTGCAACTAGTCTTTTTTCATTAATTGCCCTTTTCATTTAAATAAAATAAAACAAATTAATACCTGCTTGTTATATGTACGACCTGATCTTTTCTACATTCAGATTGTGTCTACCTTTTACATTGTTCTTTCTACACTTTACTCTGACTGGCTGCAGTTGGGTGTCTGTCCTCTTAGCCTTTCTGAAGCTGATCTCACTCAGTCTGGCTGGTTTCACCTCTCTCTTGGATGTGTTAATCCACATATTTGTCCCTGATGTACAACACTTCTCCGTCTTTCCCATCCTGACCCACAGCTCAACTTTAAACATAAGTGCAGCTGCATGACTGCAGCATGACCCTAACCTGCACAAAATTGTATAATAGTAACACACTGGTTTACATTGTGCTTTAGGCTATACATAACAACAGTTGTATCTATGATTTCAGCAAATAAGAAGTTACATTTTGTTTGATTGAATTGCTGAGACTGACTGAAATGGGTAAATAATGAAAATGTAATATAGTAATCTTATTTTGGTTACATACCCAGCCATACAGGTGCAGTTGGCAGTAAGGATACAGTTGTTTGTCTTGTTGACGATAACCCAGGCCTTGTACAATTCCGTCTTCTTACTCTGTCTTTGGCTAGGCAGAACCTCCGTCTTCAGCACAACGAAGTTTTGAACTTGATAATCATGAAATTGTATGTCTTGGACGTGACCACACAGAACAAAGTTGTACGCATCAAGCGACTTGTACGCTTTTAACTTCTCCCGGGTATATACACTCGGAGTTTCGATAAGATAATTGTATATCTCTGGCCACTGGATGGCTGGCCATTTCGTTACATCGTTAAACCATTCAGAAGGTTTTATGGCGAACGGATCTGTAAGATGTATCCCACTCACTAACGTTAATTTCATTTTATAACAGTTCTTATCGCTGGGTGACAAACTGTTAAAATACGCGGAGAACATTCCGAAAATTAAATATAAACTCAAATATATATAAAAAATGTATATGAAAATGTTTTAAATCGAACTATTAGTATTATAGTATTATTCTTTTCCGTATCCGTGTAATGATCAGCTGTAATGATCAGCTGTTAACGGTCTTTCTGCAACCACGATGCGCGCGCATCCCGGATGTTTACAAACCTATAATTGGTCTATATGTCTTGCCGTTATTCAGTTGGATTCAGATTTTTGGAATCTAAATTTATTTCATCTAAAAGCCTTTTTAAAGGCTACAACTCATTATCACTGGTGTCATATATTACAGGGTATTCTTAATATACATATATTATATTATATACTATTATAAATATTATATACTATATTATATTGTATACTATATTATATACTATATTATATTTTGTTTTATTAAATTTTTTTAGACTCGAATTTTCTTTATAAAAAGCCTTTTTAAAGGCTACAACTCATTTTCACTGGTGTCATATTAATTACCAGGGTATTCTTAATATACATATATTATATACTATATTATATTAGATACTATTATATTTTGTTTTATTACATTGTTTTTGGACTCAAATTTTCTTTATAAAAAGCCTTTTTAAAGGCTACAACTCATTTTCACTGGTGTCAAATTACCAGGGTATTCTTAATATACATATATTATATTATATATTATATATATTATATACTATATTATATTATATACTATATTATATTTTGTTTACACACTGTCGTCAGCTGAGCTCAGCCCCTGTTTTGAGTTTCCTTTGCCGTCAGTCACTGAAATTATTTGGTTACTCTTTCTGTAAGCGTGTTCTCATTCCCTCCATATCTCTCTATCGCTTTCTCTTGTAATTTGCACCGAGTGACGAGTCGAGTATGCGCCGATTTCTGGTTGCTTAAGCTAGCACTGGCAGCAGCAACGAGGCTGCTAGGGCATTAGCTGCTGCAGAGACCGAATCACCCGGCTCGTCGGGTGATACTGTCATAGATCACACCTCTGTGGCTCTCTCCATTCATCAAAGAACACCTTCACCGGAGTATTGAACTTCATTTCCCATAAGCCTGGTACCTAGGTCTAATCACCCGCACAGGTGTTCCCAATTCTCCTCTCCATATAAACTGCCTTCTGACTCTCACACATTGCGAAGTCTTGTTCTGCCCCGGCTAACATTTCCAAGCGTTTACTCTCTGTTATTGATTCTCCGTGTATTGACCCGTGACTGTTTATCGACTCCTGTTTCCTTGTCTGCTGCCTGTCCTGACCTTCTGCCTGTTACTGTTTCTGATTCTGGATTGCCGCCTGCCTCGACCTCTGCCTGGTATTGTTTATGTTTTTGGATTCCCTCCGTTATTGTCTACGCTGTACTCTGACCACTGCCTGTTTGACCTGTTTCTTAATAAATACTGCAAATGGATCCGAACGTCTCTGACTCTGCATCATAGATACTGCTCCTCGACTCGCTACAATTTCTAACCCCGTGCCCAGTCCAGTACCAGTACACCTAGTTCTAGTTGCACAAGACCCGCAGCCCCCGTCGTTCCCAGCCCATCCGTGGCTGTTGCGGATGAATACAACATAGGCTTAAACACTGAAGCACCGTCACAACCCATAGCTCTGGTTTTCCCCAAACGTAATTTTGGCAAGAGCTCCTGCTCATTCTGCCCAGGTTGGTATCGTGGGAGACCATGGCTCGAATATTCAGCAAAGCTTGATGCGTGCTTTTGTTTCCCGTGTCAGAGATTTGGGGGGAACAATGATAGGGATTTGGTTTTCACAAAACAAGGATTTACTAATTGGAAAACTGCATTGGAAAAGGACAAGGGACTCTCAAAGCACGCATCAAGTCAATGCCACATAAAAAATGCAAAAGCCTGGTCTGAAATATCCCAAAGAGAGGCCACAGGGGAGACCATTTGTAATTTAACAGGGCCCACACAAATGGAAAAAATAGGTATTATATTAAAACAATTGGAGAAGTAGTTCAGTTCCTAGCAGTAAATGAACTTCCACTTCGTGGCAGTGTGGAAAGTTCAAATGATGATGATTTCTCTGCAGGACTGTTCTTAAAGGGGGGGTGAAATGCTCATTTTCACTCAATCTCCTGTTAATCTTGAGTACCTATAGAGTAATATTGCATCCTTCATATCTCCAAAAAGTCTTTTGTTTTATTATATTTTTAAAAGAAAGATAGGCTGTACCGAGGCTTTCCGGAAAAAAACGAGCGGCTGGGGGCGGGCCGTGTGGGCGAAGCTTAGCTGTGCTAACGCGCCGAGCTAGTAACAACACACAGAGACATTTGTTCAACAGTTTTACTCACCGTCTGGTTCCAACACACGACTGCAAACCTTTATCATTGCGACTGCTCGATCCTTAAGCATTAGACGATCTGCAAATCCGTGGATCTGGGCTTTGTTTATAAAACAATCATCGTCGAAATGCAGGGAACAAACAGTCTTACACAACTCCGTTTATGCTCAGGAAAACAAACTCCATCCACGGGTTCCTTAACGCTGGGTTCTTTGGGAATCTGTGCAGGGTTGTCTTGCCCTGGCAACCAAAAACACACTTCTTTGGCTTCCAAAAGCCGGGCAGAGCGCTTTGATGGGTGTACTGCTTTCGCTCTCTTGCTCTGGTCTACGAGTGCGCGCGCGCCCGCGATCTTACCGGAGAAGTGCCCTTAGGACCCATATAAGGAAATTCCGCCCTATCTTACGTAAGACAGAGCCATACTCGAAAAAAACTTTCCGAAACTTGTGACAAACTGGAAGGAGTATTTTTGGAACAAAAATACTCCTTCAAACGTACAACTTAGTTTTTGAAACTTTGTCCATGTTTAGCATAGGAATCCAACTCTTTAACAGTGTAAAAAACTCAGTATGCATGAAATAGCATTTCACCCCCCCTTTAAAAATGGTTGACTAAACACTGGCAAAGGACCCCAAATTGAATGAAATTAACAAACACATCCCACCAAATGCAAAATACACCTCTCACAACATACAAAATGAAATTATTGAAACACTGGCCAAAATGGTATTAAATCAGATAAAATGTAATTATGACAAAGCAGATTATGCTGGGTTTTGCATCAAAAGTGACGGAACGAGGGACAGATGTAATATGGAGAATCTGTCAATCATGGTTAGATTTGTCTGTAAAGGCATTCCAGAGGAACACCTGATTGGCCTGCTTGACCTCAGTCAGTTAAATGCTGAATTTATTACCACACAAATTCTTTAGCATCTTTCTGACTCAGGCTATAGTGCAGCTGAAATTATCAGTCAGTGCTATGATGGAGCTTCTGTCATGAGTGGGGTCAGGGGTGGGGTTCAGGCCTTATTGCAAAAGAAGATAGGGAAGGATATTCCTTATATCCACTGCTATAACCACCAGCTGCACTTGGCCGTGGTCCATGCAATGCAAGGAGAGCCGTGTGCAAAAATCTTTTTTTGATCTATCAGGATCACTGCACTCTTTTTTTCACCGTCATTATGTGTCACACATATAATGTTCCCTCCCTTAAACGACTGTTGGAGATCAGGTGGACAAGCCACCATGATGTGACCAAGTGTCTTGTGGAGAATCAGGATGAGGACAGATACACCGCTGCTGTTGATATCTGTACAGAGGCATCAGGGCTGTTGATGATGTTAAGGAGGCATCATTTCTTTGAAATAGGAAAATTCCTCCTTAAAGTTCTGGGTTCCTTGAAGTCTGCAAATGCTATGGTGCAGGCTCATTCTGTTGACCTGTGCTGTGCTTCAGAAGTAGTCAGTGCATCTCTGCAGGCTCTGAAGCAGATGAGAGATGAGGAGAGTGAGACATTAACCAGCATGCAAACTGCAAATGCTGGTTAGAGATGCAGCGCAGCGTGCGTCGAACGCGTGTTCCACAACAACAACAACAACACTAGGCTGCCCACAGATGCGCCTGCCTAATAATCGGCTTGATACACTTGGATATTGGCCGATGCCGATTATGTTAAAAATGCAAAAAATCGGCCGGCCGATGAATCGGTCGACCTCTACTTGTGATTGTGGAATATCATCTGCATCATGCGAGAGCTCTTTCTCCACTTTGTCTCGTGTTCTTACCCCCTTCCGCCGCACTATGCTACATGAGAGAAAAATGAAATGTAGTTATTCTGGCTCACGAGAAGGCCATAACAACAGGTCTAGATATGGACGCATTTGTTAGGACTTTTGCACAGAAAAGCAGACGACTGATGCTATAATGACTGATATAATGCTGTGTACAGAGCTAAAGAAATGAAAAAAAAAAAAAGATTGAAATAAAAAACGAAAGGACAGACAGACAGACAGGAAGACAAACAGACAGACAGACAGACAGACAGATTAAAAAAAAAAGATAAATGCAGCCTCAACAGGGCACAAGCCAGTGTCCTATTTGTGCCGGTCCCAAGCCCGGGTAAATGCAGAGGGTAGTGTCAGGAAGGGCATCCAACATAAAACCTATAAGACAAATCAAATGGATCAAAGGAGCTGATAGATTAGAGCTGGGCGATATAGGATTTTTTCATTTCACAATATATTTTTTCATTTCTGGCCATATTGATATATATATCACAATATAAATCAAATCACTATATTTGTCAAATTTAAATGTTCCGTTGCTCATAAGTGAGATGTGAAATCATCAGCAGCTTGTTTGGATTGAAATATTTCTTTCCTATCATAGATTAAACATGACAGACGTACTGAAGGAACATGACAACTTTCAAAGCTTTATTCTGAGTGCTGAGAGATTGTTGAGAAGGAGCGACAAAGTGTGGTCGACACTTGTAATTTCATTTCCCTTCATTTATTGCCTCACAGCACAACTTTTTCAGATAACTAAAAAAAAAGTTACACATATTACAAACTAAACAAAAAGTGAAGGTTTTCAAGTTTCAAAAGATAATATTGTCAATATGAAATGAATTAGCTAGGAACTAACAACAAATTATCAGAATAATTGTTGTTTTTTAACAAAAAATCAAACAGAATATAGATGCCGTACATTTTTGTTTAAATCCTTGGTGCAAATTAGAGCAGCTTTCAAAGACAACATAAACTAAATGAAATGCTAAGCTATTAGCAGTGTCAAGCCAGATGTTAATTATTTTGTTTCGAATCAGACCAGAATCAGGTGTGTGTGTGGGGGGGGATTTTTGACTGCTAGGTTATATTCTGTGTGTGAAGGCTTATTTTATTTTAATGTTTAAATCTCTTTGTTTTTTTCCCCTCTTCTGGTATAACGCTGGAGTTCTTGGTAAATTTTTCATCAGACGGAACATTAATGTTCTCCGCTGCCCGGTCGGCTCCTGCAGCCCAGACATCCACATGTGTACTGCTTGCTAATTCACAAGTGCTGTAGGTAACAGTGGGAAGTCTGGGAACATGGCTCTGTTCCCACAATGATTGGTTCGGCACAGCGCTACTAAATTCTGATTGGCTATTCTTATGTCTATTTAAAAAAAAATTGGACAAATGAGTTCTATGCAATAGTCTCATATTTCTATCGAGAAAATGTTATTTCGCGATAGATATCGTTATTGTTTTATCGCCTAGCCCTAAGATAGATATATGAATAGATGAACTGATATGATGATAGTATAGTTAGTATAGATTTCTATGCATTTTAGGGGTTTGGGGGGATTTGACACCCCAAAAATTACTTGCCCCCCCTGATATTCTACCTGCACCCCCTAGTGGGGCTGGCTGAATCCGGCCCTGCTTCAAATTATTGATCCACTCGCACATATAACATACAACAAAACACACTATACATCTCCGTACTGTTTACAAGGGGTTATTAAATCAATTTACATACTTTGCACACTTAATTTGCTCATAAATTGAAGAGCTCTGAAAAACGCTTACCTCTCCCCAGCATGTGCAATGCGAACTGGAGAGAGGCGCGCGCACACACTCAAAATGGCACCAGGACAGCGGCAGGAAAATATGTCAAAATAAAAGTCTCTAGAGAGTGAATCACAGAATCAACATATATTGCTCAAAGAAAAACAGAAATAAATCAGTAATAAAATAATAAGGATTTTAGTGAAAAAACAACAATACATTAAGCTTGGATTGTACTTATTATAACTCGTTACACTTGCACGACATTGCAAAAAAACTGATATTGCAATATTTTGTTTTATTTTCTGCAATAAATAATGCAATATGAAAAACAATTTCACCAAATGACTTGAATAGCTCTATTTGGAAATAATTAATCATTCTAGAATGATTGGTGTGATTTTGAAGGGGTTTGCATCTGCATAGAAAATAATAAATTGCAAGCACAGATAAAAAAAAATTAACAAAGAGGTGAAATATACAATGCCTCATATATTCCAGGTAAGTCTAACAGCATGTATGTACAGAAATTGAGTAATCAACTGTAAAATAACACGGCATAGGCTTTACATAGCCTGACAGACATCACAGAGGCCTATACTGCAATGTCACTACCACAGATGGGTATGAATGATAAAGCAATACATTGTGCAGCCCTAGGCCTACAAGTTAATGTTCATGGCTTTAATGCATCACATTATGTATACAATATACACAATATACATGCATGTTCATGACAGTGTGTCAGGTTGTGTGTGTCTTACACCTGTCTATGAGGACACTAGTTTTACCGGGACACACATATGGAATATTAGGATCGATACTGATAACCCATAATTCACAGCTCATTGTGGCTAATACCAATAGCGAAAACTATTTGTGCTTGTCAGATTAAATATAATCGTTGAAGAAGTTGGTAGAAAATAGCAACCTCTGTTGAAATTGGCTTTCAATAAGTAATACTAAAATTAGTATTTATTTGTCTTTTTTATATTTTTTTACTACTTTTTTTTTCAATCCTCGTGTTTTACATGTACGTCGCCATTTTGGCTCTAACTCACTCATGCTTACACCGCCATTTTGGCTCGAGATACTTCCAGTTGCGAACGCATATTAAACTCACTCAAACTTTCTCATCTGATAAATCAACATTATAAACTCTTTAAAAACATCCATGAATGCTTTTCACATGTATATTTTCTCATATTTCACTTTGCATTCACCTATTCGTCCCTCTTATGTGTAAAGCCAGTAATACAGAATGCATCTTATAAACAGTCTTTCTCAGTAATCTAACAAAAATAAGGTGACATCAGGCCAATGAGGGCGCTTCGCGCCCTCCTTGCCATTTCCCGCCGAGACGGGTGTGGCTAACCTCTATAAAAGGAGCTTGAATAGGCTGATTCACTTGATTTTCATCGCCGAAGCGAACCAGAGTGAACCGTACGCACGGCAGAGAACGCAGTACTCGTTCCCTCTTCTAGAGAGAACCGAGGTTACGTTAGTAACCGAGTACGTTCTCTTACGAGAGTCCTCTCGTACTGCGTTTTTGTAAAAACGCTACGGGAACCCCTTGTAAAACGCCGTGCGTGCTGGGATAAAGACACCGATCACTGGAAGCTAAACCAGGTGTACAGTGCATAACCACCAGATAGACTCACAAAGAGTCTGGAAATAAGGGAGGGGGACCTTAATTCCCTATACTGTAGCGTCCGCAGACGTAAAACATGACCTCACAGAGAGAGTCTAGAGACAAGAGGGGATTCCCTCCGTCCTTATATGGTCGCGTCAGCAGACGCGAATATGACATCACATAGACAGGGTGGGGAACCTGAACTAAATGTGGGAAATGTGGGTCTTACACAATTCTGCCCATAAGACAGTCGGTAGCACGTTGCGCATGCGATTTCAGTGTTCTAGTTAGACAGCTGAATCGACTACACCGATAGTAGCTTAGCCTGCAAGGCGGGAACCTCTAGGTTGTAAAACCTAATAAATGTAGACGGCGAGGCCCAGCCTGCCGCCGTACATATATCCTGTAAGGAAATCCCGCTGGACCAAGCCCACGAAGAGGCGACGCCCCTCGTGGAGTGCGCTCTAACTCCCAACGGGCACTGGAGGCCCTTGACAGTATAAGCCAGCGCTATGGCGTCAACTATCCATCTGGATTAGCTCTGTTTCGAAACAGCCATTCCCTTGGAACGTCCACTGAACGAGACAAAGAGCTGCTCAGTCTGTCTGAAGACAGCAGAGCGGGACACGTAAGCTCTTAAAGCCCTAATGGGGCAAAGAAAACTTGAGTCCCCTTCCTCACTTGATCCCGGCAGGGCAGACAGGGAGATAACCTGAGCCCGAAACGGCGTGTTGAGGGACTTTGGCACATAGCCATGCTTAGGTTTGAGTATGACTTTAGAGTCATTAGGTCCAAACTCTAAGCACGCTGGGCTCACGGAGAGCGCGTGCAGGTTGCCTATGCGCTTCACCGAAGCGAGAGCCATCAAAAACACTGTTTTGAAAGACAAATGTTTGAGGCTAATAGATTGGATAGGCTCAAAAGGGGCACCTTTCATGGCCGCCAAAACCGTAGAAAGGTCCCATATAGGGACTGAAGGAGGTCTGGGTGGATTCAGCCTCCTAGCTCCCCTGAGGAAGCGGATGACTAAATCGTTCCTTCCTAGTGACTGACCCAGCGTTGTTCCAGAGAACGCTGTAATAGCCGCCACATAAACTTTGAGCGTGGAAGGGGATCTGCCCTTATCCAACAGCTCCTGTAGGAAGGAGAGAACCTCCGTCACAATCGAGAGGTGATAGGCTCCGAGCTGTACACCAGCCGGAGAAAACCGACCACTTTGAGGCATAAAGCCGCCGAGTCGACGGCGCTCTGGCCTGAGTGATGGTATTTATCACTCCCTCTGCGAGGTCAACGGATATCCGTTGAGCGCCCACACATGAAGGGACCACAGCTCCGGGTGTGGGTGCCAAATCGAGCCCCCGGCCTGCGAGAGGAGATCTCTCCTCAATGGCACTGGCCATGGGGCGATGTCTGCTAGCTGCATCAGGACTGGAAACCATGCTTGGTTCTTCCAGAACGATGCTACAAGCAGCACTGGGCATTCTGTTTCCCTGACCCGCTCTAACACCTGTGGCAGGAGGGAGACGGAGGGAAAAGCATAAAGCGGGCAGCGCGGCCACATCTGGGACAGCGCGCTGTCGTTCTTGGAAAAGAACACGGGGCAATGAGCGTTTTCGCGGGACGCGAATAGGTCCACCTCCGCTCTGCCGAATCTCTCCCACAACAGCCGGACTGTTTGTGGGTGTAGAGACCATTCGCCCAGGGGAATGTTGTTCCTGGACAGTCTGTCTGGGCCCACATTCTGGAGCCCAGGCACATGCACTGCTCTCAGCGAGCGCAAATTGTGCTGAGCCCATATTAGGAGGCGTTTCACCAGCCTGTACAGGGATGTGGATCTCAGACCGCCCTGGCGATTTATATAGGACACCACGGCCGTGTTGTCCGAACGGACTACGACATGTTGGTCCTTGATTTGGGGACAAAAACGCGTCAGCGCGTTGTGCACTGCCAGCATTTCCAGGCAGTTGATGTGTTGGAGATTTTCTCGTTCCGACCACAGGCCGAAGAACGGTCTGCCCTCGAGCAGCGCTCCCCATCCCGAGGTGGATGCGTCTGTCGACACCATCCTCACTCCCGAGGAAGTCCCCAGGCTTACACCTGATCGGTACCAGTCGTCCGCCAACCAAGGTATCAGGGCTGTCACACAGCTCTGATTGACCTTGAGACGTAACCGGCCGGACACCCACGCTCCGCGCGGTACTCGCGCTCTCAACCAGAACTGCAGAGGGCGCATGCGGAGCAAGCCCAGCTGAAGAACTGGTGATGCTGAGGCCATGAGACCTAGCATCCTTTGAAACGTCCTGAGCGGGGTAGTCGCGCCGCAGCGGAAGGATCTCGCCGCACGCTGAATGTGCAGCACGCGCTGTGGCGACAGCCGCGCTGTCATAGACTGTGAGTCCAGAATGGTACCCAGAAACGAAATCGTTTGACTGGGGTTCAGTGAACTCTTCGTCCAATTGACCGTGATACCAAGATTCTCGAGGTGATCGAGTAAAATGGTTCTGTGCTCCACGAGCTGTGATCGTGATTGAGCTAGGATCAGCCAGTCGTCCAAATAGTTCAGCACTCGCATGCCTCTGAGTCTGAGAGGGGCGAGCACTGCGTCCATGCATTTCGTAAATGTACGAGGTGCCAGGGACAAGCCGAACGGCAGGACTGTATACTGGTATGTCTGACCCTCGAAGGCGAATCTCAAGTATCGCCTGTGATGTGACGCTATCTGTATTTGAAAATACGCGTCCTTCAGATCTATTGACATAAACCAGTCTCCTCGGCGAACATGCGCGAGGATTTTCCTGGTCGTGAGCATTTTGAAACTGCGTTTCACTAATGCTTTGTTCAGCCGTCTTAGATCCAGTATGGGTCTGATACCACCGTCCTTTTTGGGGACTAGAAAGTATCTGCTGTATAGCCCCCCTTCGCTTTGAGCTTGGGGTACATGCTCTATCGCCCCTTTGCTTATCAGTTTTGATATTTCGGCGCAAAGTAGGTGTGCTACTTCTAAAATCACCGTAGTTTCGACGCGTGCTGTGAAGCGGGGAGGGCGTCGACAAAACTGTAGCGAGAAGCCTCTCTTTATAATGCCTAGCACCCAGTCCGAAACCCCTGGAAGCGCTGCCCATGCCTCTGCATGGCTGGCTAAGGGTTGGATGCGAAGCGCGCTCTGTTCGTCGTGCAACAGAGGTGCTTCGGGGCGCAATAACATAGGCGTTACGCCTGTGACATTCGAGGCGGGGAGCGCGCTTATTACAGCGGGCAGAACGCTCATCCTCGACCCTACTACAGTGCTTAACTGAGTGAGGGAGGGCTGAGAAAGTCTCGTGGGACTCATGCTGTCTGCGAGTAAATGTGGGCGGGAAACGGGCACATTCACTGCTTTGGACGCGCTGCCTGCCTGAGCAGAGCGAGCGCGCACAGGTCACGTTTTTACAGAGAGCCTGTAATCTGTGAGACAGTGTTCGTGGGCACTGGGAAGTGGGCACTTTTACTATGTTGGAAGCGCAATCGACCTAAGTCGATTTTATGTGCGCGAGCCCTGAGTGTAGGGCTGTGCTTGTGTGTAGGGATGGGCACTGGGCAGTGGGCATCAACGCTACATTTATAGCACCATCGGCCGTGGCCGGGACAACAGAAAACCTGTGATCTGTGTGACATAGTGTTCGTGGGCACTGGGAAGTGGGCACTTTTACTATGTTGGAAGCGCAATCGACCTGAGTCGATTTTATGTGCGCGAGCCCTGAGTGTAGGGCTGTGCTTGTGTGTAGGGATGGGCACTGGGCAGTGGGCATCTGCTCTACACCTGAAGCACCATCGGCCACGGCCGGGATTTTAAATTATTTTATGAAGCGCGTTCTACCGAGGGGGAAGCGCGCTGATCACAGCGGACAGAATGCCTGCGCTCGACCCCGCTGCGGTGTTTAACCGAGCAAAGGAGGGCTGGGCGAGTCCCGTAGGACATAAAATGGCCGTGAGTAAGTGTGGGCGCGGGACAGCGGGCACAGTTACTGCAATGAGTGCACTGTCTGCCTGAGCAGAGTGAATGCACACAGGTTTCGTCTTTACAGAAACCACAAGGCATGCAGAACATAGTGTTTGTGCGCACTAGGCAGTGGGCACGTTCACTATGTTGTGTGCGTGATTGACCCGAGTCGAATATATGAGCGCGGGCCCTGTGTGAAGGGCTGTGCTAATGTGTAGGGATGGGCACTAGGCAGTGGGCATCTTCTCTACACATATAGCATCATCGGCCGTGGCCGGGACTTCGGTATAAGTCCGGCCATGTACCACGTGCTCGTGGGCTGCAAAAAACACGTCTGCAGTTGCCTCTCGGGGAACAAACAGAGTGATTTGCATTCGGCGGCATAAATATTTTCTGCCGGCAGACCCGGGATTCGAACTCGGATCGCCCGCGCGAAAGCCTAAGAATCTACCACTGGACCACAGTGAAGATACAGAGACAAAGTCAGCGCGAGTATTATCCACACTGGCGTTTGCTTGCAGGTATGCGAGTAAGCACAACATGCAATACTAACATTTTCAGACGCCTGAAAAATGCCAGAATGTGAGAAGAGTGGATATCGGCCAGTTTCAGCGGGGCTGAAAACACTCCATTCTCCTTTCGCCAGTGACGCACGGGAACCGTAGAAACGGTGTTCGGTTGCAGGCAAGCGGGTACTACGAGCTTGCTGGCTGCAAAATGCATCTCTGCAGTCGCCTTCAGGGGACTGACAGAGCGAAGCATTGGCGGCATAAATATATATGCCGCTAGACCGGGATTCGAACTCCGGTCTCCCATGCGGAAAACCTATAGTTCCACCACTGAGCCACAGGGGGATACAGGCTTTTGAAAGCGGCGTGAACACATATTCTTCGGCGTTTGCTGGCAGGCAAGCGTGTTATAACAGACTCACTTGCTGCAATAATATTTCCAGTCGCCGAACAGGGAACTGAGAAATGTGAGAGAAAAGAGGTCAGACCGACCAACGGCGGGACTAAGAACACTCTTTTCTCCTTCGCCGGTGAATGACGCGTGCAGAGGCAGGGTAGCTTTTCTTGTAACGTAAAGAAAAACTAATCCCGCCATCCGCTTCCAGGAAGGGCAGCCTCGGAAAGGATGCCCGGCGAGTCCTCAGAGTCACCGTAGGCAATTGGCTCGGAGTGAAGGCGTTTCGCCGTCAGCGAGCGTGAGCGCTGCATGAGAAGGCATCTTGAAAAAGACGCAGCTCTTTTAGGGGTGAGTGTTGCAAAGCGAACACACACACACACACAGACAAGAACAATAGAATGGAAAGGATATGGCGTCGGAAAGCGCAGCAGGTACGGCGGTAGAAGGCGGTGTTGGCCAGCGGCTTCGAGGGCTCGTCCCGCTGAAGTACTTGCATCAGACGACGCGTGCTTCCTCGTGATCCAGCGATGCGTGAGCTTCGCTGAAGAGATGAAAAATCAAGTGAATCAGCCTTTTCAAGCTCCTTTTATAGAGGTTAGCCACACCCGTCTCGGCGGGAAATGGCAAGGAGGGCGCAAAGCGCCCTCATTGGCCTGACGTCACCTCAGGCCTCGCTCGATAGGCTTATGCAGTTGCCGCAGAGCAGCCAATGAGCGAGCAAGCCGTCTCGCCATAGCTGAGTACTGCTGCAACGCGCTTTACATGTATGAAAATTAAGGATCATTTTTTGCTTCAGTATTTCGTGAAAAAAGAGTTTTTCCCGTAGCGTTTTTACAAAAACGCAGTACGAGAGGACTCTCGTAAGAGAACTGGAGTACTGGCTGCAGTCTTCGACAATATTTTATTGCCTCTGACTCGCCCGGTGCATTAGCTTGAAACAATAGCGTTCAGCGCCCTCTACAGGAAGCAAGCATAAACAGCAATAAAGCATTATTTTCTACACAACTAGATGTACCGCATGGCGGTACAAAATATGACCGCCACTCAGGCCTGCACTGGCTTTCCACAAAAATAAATGATGTGGAGCAATTTGGCTGTATTGCGTGTTTATGTATATAAGTTGTATATTTTAAAAGACTGTCTGGAGTATTCCTGTGGATCATGGATAATTTAGAGTTTTGTAATTATATGCCATTACTATTTAAGTTTTATATCAAAAGTCATTAGTTTAGACACTTAACATCCATAATGTGAAAACGTCACATCCATAACAGTGGTTTTCCCTACATAATGTATTACAAAAATGAGTTTCAAAAACACACTTATTGTGTTCAAACAAGTCTTTTTCATGCTACATCGGCAGTTTGTTTAATAATTCACAGAGTTTGTAGGACACTTGTAAAGTGTGTGTATTTCATGTTATGTCCATAACGCTGATAAAATGTATTCATAGTGTGTGTCTGTGTGTGTGTGTGTGTGTGTGTCTGTGCGTGTATGTATGCGTGCGTACATGTGTGTGCGTGTATGTATGCGTGCGTACATGTGTGTGCGCGTGTGTGTTTGTGTGTGTGTATCTGTGCATGTGGATTTGTATGTGTGTGTATGGGTGTGTGTCTGTGCGTGTGGATGTCAGTGTGTGTGCATGCTTGCGTTTGTTTGTATTCCTGCATGTGTGTGTGTGACAGTATCATCCTAAACCAGCAACCCTTCGCTCAACACCACCATCTACAGGCCGATGAGTGTACAGTCACTAAATGTGCACATAAATGAATTTATTTTATACCCCCCCATGGATGAAATTCTATGAAACTTAGCATACCCCCAGAGGATGTCAAGTTAATCATACACATGAAATATGGTGCAGTTCTGAACATCTCAACTGAAGATAGGGGCGATTAAAGCAGAATAATATTGCATTTTCATTTTTTATGGGAAGGGGCGCAAATCACAAATGAGTGATTATGGGCTAGGTTGATGTGGGCCCTTAAGACCAACATACCATAAAAATGTCTTCATCCTCGGTGCCACGGTTCAGGTAGTTATTTAGGAAAAACTGCATTTTTTGGGTTTGGGGGGGCCAGCGCGGGGGGGGGGGGGGGGGAGTGGCCCCCGGGGACCAAACAAAATTTTTCCGTAAAAGTCTAGTGGGGCTATATGCCCACCCAATTTCATGTTCCCCGGTGTTTCGGTGTCCATGGTATCGTTGACGAAAAATTCAGTAGATGACAAAAAAAAACAAAAAAAAAACCTTTGACAATCCCTTTATGACCGCTTTCGCTAGCTACGCTAGCGGCGGTCATAATGAACTGCTGAATGAAAATGAAAATGATGAATTCACACCAATTTATATCCGGAAAAAAAATATGTTTTTAACGCACAAATGCCATACAAAATTTTAAGGGGTGTCTTTTTTCCTCTACACATATACACATGCATTTTTAAACACATTCATTTTTACCAACCCACTACACATACATACACACACTTGAACTCAGTTCCGTCCAAATGTATCTAGTTACCAGTGTCCCAGTAAAACTAGTGTCCTCATAGACCAGGATCCTGTCAAACTTACACAACACACTGAGATTCTTCAGTCAAAGTCAAACATCAGGAACATGCTCTTATGATGTCATAAAACTGGTGTAAAGCTACACACAACCTGACACACTGTAATGAAAACACATGTAATGTGATGCATAAAAGCCGTGAACATTACCTTGTGGTAACATTTAAATATTGATTTGAAAACTTTAACTATTTTGTAATCTTGTATATTATCTCAAATCAGTATTTCATGTGTATTTATTGATAGGTAGCTGTGTATCGGGACCCTTATTATCCTGTCTATGTTTATTTTGTATTAATTACTGACTGACTGTACATTATCCCTTATATATTCCATTTATTATGCTTTTTTAAAACTCTTAGGTGAAGTGTTTCTGTATGTAACGCTTAATTTCATATTTTCAGATGAGCCATAAGAGCCAGTTGTCATCACATTGTGCTGCTCTAACTGTGGGACTAGACAAGGTAAGTGAGAGTTGTGCTGGAAGAGAATGAGCAAACGAAGCAGAGACATCTGTGAGATCTAGTGTTCTCTGGAACTCTGTCCCAGTCAGAAGTCAGAGATGTACAGAAGGTATTGTTTTGTTTTTTGTTTTTGGAAATCAAATTAGGGATACACCGATATGAACATTTGGGCCGATTTCGATAACTGATCATTCTTTATATTCGAAAGCCGATATCTGATATATTAGCCGATGAATCTAAATCCAAAATTTGATATACTTTGAAAGCCTGATTGCAAAAATGAAACGCACATCATTTAAAGCCAATGTCCCAAACACTTCAACATAAATCATCACCGGTACAGTGAAGTGTGTTCTGCATTGCTGTATGAGATGACCACCGGTAGGCCTACAGTGAAGCGCTTTACTGCAGCGCTCATTAACTCAGCCAAATGCATCCTATATGAGATAAATCAGATATATATCACAAAATTAAAAAAAAAATATTACAACTTACAATTCCACAGAATGCTGCGAATGCACAAGCGAACTCTCCCTGAAACAACGCGCTGATTTCACAGATTTGTGATTCAAACATTTCAAAACCATCATGGTGAACAGCGCACATTTGAAGCTGAAGGAAATAATCCGTTATTTATTAATGTTAATATATAGGCCTAATTTTCTTATCGGATTGACAACGATAACATTAAAAATGAGCATTTATTTTCCAATACTGATATATTGTCCAATATATCATGCATCCCTGATTGGTTATGACCATATATTTATAGGGTTTTATTACAACTTTATGTCACCCTGTTTTAAATCTAAAGTCATTATTCATCTCATTAATATGATCACTATTAATACTGAGTGGTTTGAAATGTCCCATCATACCTGAATTTGTTTTGGCATCAAGTCAAGTCAAGTCAAGTATATTTGTATAGCGCTTTTCACAATACAGATTGTATCCAAGCAGCTTCACAGTATTAAATTAAAATAATACAACAAGGTTTGTTTCTAGTGGAATTTATTGATTTATAAAATAAAATAAAATATCCCCAAAATATCCCCATCATCATCATTTCATCATCAGCCTTCTTTTGCTCAAGTATATCATAGATAATGTGAAATTGTTTTAATTGTATGTTTTATGACAGTGATCAGTCAGTGTTAATGGAGTCAAGTATCTGTGCTGCTTCATTTGGAGAATCTCTGAATCCTTTTTCTGCACTAGAATTTATTTTTTCTTTCTTTACCTTGCTTTCAGGTGAGCCCTGAGAAGGAACAGTCATCATTGGAGGATCAAGACTGTGTTGAGATGGTAACAAAAAGAGCATTGCATCATTTTAGAAAATGCTAGTCTAGTAAGAACTTTTTCACATTATCTTTGGGGCTGTTTTACACCTGGTCATTTCATTGTCAAAACAATTCCATTTACACTTGGCCACATAAACGTGTCTTCACAAAACGGATATAAATCCGATCTTCAATTCCTGTGCTATATCAGATTTAAAGGACAAGTTCGGTATTTTACACTTAAAGCCCTGTTTACAGATCGTTTCTGATGAAATAGAACGGTTAAGATTAAATTTTGGACAAATGCTGTCCCGAGAATTTTAGGTTTCTTTTGCTTTCCCCCCCACCAGTAGACTGGGTGTATAGGTGCACTCGAACACTCCTTCCTAAAACACATTAAACTTTCGTTTACAAAGACGTGAAACTCACCGAGTGGTCAGGGGTGTCCACTGATATGCTCACACAAAAATCGCTGCAAAAGACACTTTCCAACAGGTGTTTTACCATTTGTTGTAAAACTGTGGATCTATTTTTCCAAACGCCTCACACCCGTAGATTCTTCCGTTGAGAGCTTGAATAATAGACACTCCAGCCCAGTTGGTGGCGATAATGCACCTTTGCAAGCAAACCGCTGGCATTTCATTGTTTGTGATCCGCCGTAAAAAAAAAAAAAAAACAAGAAGGAGAAGAAGAAAACAACCCCTGAACCCCATTTCAGTTTCCGGCGGCGGAGTAATACCGTACCTCACAGCACATCCAATGCAAGTCAATGGAGGAGACAAAAACTACGATAAAACCTGTTGGAAAGCATATTTTGCAGCGATTTTTGTGTGAGCATATCAGTGGACACCTCTGACCACTCGGTGAGTTTCACGTCTTTGTAAACGAAAGTTTAATGTGTTTTAGGAAGGATTGTTCGAGTGCACCTATACACCCAGTCTACTGGTGGGGGGGGGGGGGAAGCGAAAGAAACCTAAAATTCTCGGGACAGCAGCATTTGTCCAAAATTTAATCTTAACCATTTCATCAGAAACGATCTGTAAACAGGGCTTTAAGTGTAAAATACCGAACTTGTCCTTTAACGGTGTTCACGTCATCGAAAAGCTACTTCTATGAGCAGCATTTTTTGTAGCATCAGCTAATTTTAAGATCAATAGGAGAGAGAGTAGTATCAGCACTGGTAAAATAATTTATTCTCACTACTTTTAATGAAGATGACTGTGTGTTGAGCATCTGCGACTTACTTTAATTTTCAATTTGTATTTTGCGCATCTGCATGCTGAAGAGATCCTCAGCTACTCATCTGCAGTGACGCTCTCACCTGTTTATTATTTGGCATTTTTGGGAGAAGTAAAATTCATACAGTGTTACCATTTATTACTTTACTCTAGTGACCCACCACAGTTTGAACCAAAAATATTTTTACGTCTCATAATAACATAAATTATCTTTGTATTTTGCGCCATTGCTCTGACAAAGCATCTCTCAAACAAACAAATCAAAAGCACAACATGGCTTAGTGCCCTTATCAAATCGCAAAAGACGATAATAAAGTAGCTAAGTCTGTAGTCTGTTGTGCTGAGTGTTTCAAACTGAAGAGCACACTTTGCTCGCTCGATCAGCTCATGATCTGGCTTTTTCCACGCCTTGTAACAGGGAATGAATGCAGTGAACTCCATCTCTGCATGTGCCATGAGTTTAACATGAATTTGGGAACGCAACCAGCACCAGTTACTCACATTTGCATTATATCCACATTTTTTGTGGGAATACAATTTTGCAATAAGATACGTTTATAAACCTGTTTTCACTGAAACTGCAGGTTTCTGCCAGTATAACAGCTTAAGTGAAGAAATTAAGAAAGTATTATAACCTCTTATTGTAAAATAATATACTCATAAAATATTAATTTTTCATTGACAGTATTAGTATATCACTGTCTTAGCGATAATTCTAATATTAGTGATCTTAGTGAAGTATTATAGTTGTTATTAATATTATTATTATTATTATTAAATGGTGGCATTTGTCATGTTTCATAAATGACTTCTGAATACAGGTTAAACCGAAGATGTTCTTGTTTTAAATGTCTCTTTTTCTTTAAGATGAGATCAATATGACGGACTCTGATGCCAGTGATCCTGATGAAAGCAGTTCTGAAGGTGATGTTCCTGCTGGAGCTGCAGGCGTCTCCAGTAATGTTGATGTGTCAAATAATGCTGGGTACACACCAAAAGATTTTTTACATCTTATAAGATTTTCAAAATGTGATAGACCACAAACATGAGGACAAAAAATATAGATTTAACCGTTCTGCTCCTATAGTGTGTGGTGTGCCATGATGTGACAAAAACCATGCATGCACAAACAGATTTTCAGCCAGAGTCTCAACTGTGAACACAGGAAATCTCGGAGACCTCAGAATAAGCATGGCGGACGATATGCAGGAAGAAATTGCGATGATAGTGTTTGGAAAGGTTTTACACGACATGTTGAATAAACATTGGTGCTACAAATCAACAAGCTGATTCTCCATCTCTGCTGTCCACATAAATTTCACTCACTTATTCACTTATGGCTGCGCCATGACTGCGTTTGTTATACTTCCGTCTTCCATCATCTCGCTTTCTGATTGTATATTGTTTCCTTTCACGTGATAATCTCCAGAGCGTGCGCGCGTTTGTCCTCAGGGTTCCCCCCACACATCAGGATTTATGATCGTAAATATTCAACATGTTGAATATTTACGATTCGCGATCAGTGCGGCTCCGACGTTCTTCCGATCAGGTTCGGACACTCTTAACACACCTCACACCAAGGGAAAATCTGATTAGATCATCTGTAGAACCATCAAGATAATCGGGACACAGCTAGGATTATCAGAAGGGGGGAAATCGGCCCAAAATCAGCCTGATTATCTTTTGGTGTGTACCCAGCATGACAAGTTTATGTTTATGAACATGTTTATTATTATTTTAACCCAATATATATTGTAGTGCAATTTTACGTTAGTATTTTCACCAAAGAAAAATGGTTATATACACTGAACAAAATGATAGATCTAACTCAAAGATCTAAGACTTTTTCTATGTACACAAAAGGCCTATTTCTCTCAAATATTGTTCACAAATCTGTCTAAATCTGTGTTAGTGAGCACTTCTCCTTGCCGAGATAATCCATCCACCTCACAGGTGTGGCATATCAAGATGCTGATTAGACAGCATGATGATTGCACAGGTGTGCCTTACTGTGCGTTCACACCGCCGCCGACTTGAGCTGCAAAGAAGCTCTGGCCGCCCAGTTAAAGACGCTTGTCAAAAAGTACGAGGAAGCTTGTTGACGCTTTGGCCGCTCTGACGTAGCAGCATTCTGTGTTCGATCATGGGAGAAGAGAAGTGTCACACCATGAAATGTAAACAGAAAAAACAAGCAATGCATTCGGCAATTTAGGATATCGCGCAAGATTTGTCAGCACAGAAAACATTTCATCCCTGGAGAGTTTTTTGTCAACACCATCGTATCAATTGATTTTGATTAATATGCGCGAGGGAGAGAGAGAGCTGCATTCAAGACAGCGCTCGGGTGAGTAAGCGCGCGCGCGGCCGGGGCTCTCTCTCTCCCTGCTCGTTCTTATGCCCTGTCAAGCTGACAGGACTTTAAAACACATGCAAATGATACCGTTTCACTCTATGATGGTTAAACTCTGCAATTAATAATTTTTTCTCGGAACTAATGTTTTGGTAGGAACGAAAGTTTACATCGTATGTTTCTCCGGAATCAGCCAGCGCGAAGGACGTCTATTCCGATTGGTTGCTGGCGTTTGCCGCTGCTTGCCGCTGAACCGCGTCATAGCTCATTACCATAAAGTTGAGCTTCTCTCAACTTTCAGATTGACGCTCAAAAAGCTCAAAACGCCCAAAACGCGACGCCGAGGAATTTGACGCTCCTTGCAGCTGAGAGAAGCCAGCTTCCATTGAAAATGAATGACTTCCGGTAACTTTGGAAGCTCAAGTCGGCGGCGGTGTGAACGCACAGTTAGGCTGGCCACAATAAAAGGTCTCGTGACCACAGCGCTTGGTCGCTTCCTTACCTTCCCACAACGTTGTCTAAAGACCAGCTGATGACCAATTATTTTGGTCATTTTCTAACCTCCTCACCACGTCTTAGCCACGTCATTTCTTGACTTTAAGCAGATGTACATTTTAAGAAGAATTTGTTTTTAGATGTTTTATATGTACAGGTGCTGGTCATATAATTAGAATATCATCAAAAAGTTTATTTATATCAGTAATTCCATTCAAAAAGTGAAACTATAATTTTTATATATATATATATATATATATATATATATATATATATATATATATATTATTTAAAAATGTTAATGTTAAATGTTTCAACTATTTCACTTCGGTACAGTAGGGGGCAGTATATGCAACTCTCAAATGCTTGCAGCCTCCCCATATCCACAAAAGAAGAGCTTCCGCTGCTGGTTTATAGAAGTCCCGCCTCACGAACGTGCGTGGATTGTGTTGGAATTTTCACTAGTATAGGTATCCTTTGACCGTATTCTAGTTGTTTATTTTACACGCTTTCTTATCTTTTCAGTTTTTAGAGTTACCTAACGTTACAGCAGTAGTTTAACTTATCTAGAATCGAAGAAAGAAGAAATACACCATTCCTTCACGACGAAACACAGGTACAGATGGTGCCCAACCAGAATGAGACTTTTACCGCCGCCGTTCCCGCGGCGGCAAAATTGGGATGTGTATTTGCTGCCTTTTACCGCTGAGTGGCGCTGTAATCACAGACTTTGAAAAGTGTCAGTTTATTCTCTTTAATGCCGTAATCTGCCGCGGCAGTAATCTGAGTTGAGGCCACAGATAAATTTAAGATAAATATTGTGGTTAAACGAATTCAAATTCATTTAATTTAAACAAAGTAGACACACGTTAACATTGTGTGCCCAGTTTTTCTATAATTTAAAAAGGCTATGTCAATAGGTTACTTGTCATTTACTTCGTGTTATTTTAATGTGTTTGTAGATTTATTAACTGAAACATAACAGTGAAATAAATTAAAATAATTTACCGTAAAACATTTTCAGGACTTGCAGTTACTAACCGATGTTAGTCGGTTTAAGCATTATTTGTTATATTCAGAATTAGGCTTACATGTTGTTATGATTATCAATTGAATTCTTTAATAAATAATCAACCACAATGCCTATTACTACTGCCGCAGCAAAAATAAACCAGTCGAATTTCAAAGTCGTTCGCGAAATTACTATAGGCTATACCGGGCAAGTGACAGGGCAAAACAGCAGCAACTGCGGCATTTTAAAAGGTAAGTTTCCTATCTGTTTATTTAAAAAAAAAAAAAAAAAAAAAAAAAAAACTTTTTTCATTATTTGAACAAAAATGAGACAGATTGAATATGTTAAAATATAAACAAACAAAGCAGAGAATAAAACAAACTTTTAGGGAAAAAATATAGGCCTATTATGCTCAGAATTGTTTAACATTAACAAAAGCAAAATATGTAAAAATACATTTCAAACAAAATAAAACAAAACAAATTCGTGGCCAAGTGGTAGGCTATAACTTACGTTTCAAATCCCGAACAAACATGGGCTACTCTTTTATTATTAATTTGATTTGATAGTTCTAAAATATTGCTACACCATATTGTTTTTTTTCTCCTATAGCCTATAGGCTATTAAATATTTTATATTTATAAAATAAAATTACCATTCATTTCCATTTTACATTAGGGACAATTTTTTTTTCCAACAGAATGGCTGAATTAACATCTGCATAATAATAATAATAATAATAATAATAAATAAACAGCACAAGGTCTTGTAAAAACACTTTTTTTTTTTTTGACACATAATTTTTTTTTTACTTTTAAAACAGAGAAAATAGTAGACCTAGGCTATTCAGACGATATCTGTGGTCAATGCATTAACAATAGACTCTCGGAGCTTCAAACGATCTGAGATCGAATCTCAGTATAGCCGACAGTGTTTATGTTTTTCCGTTCTTGATGCTTAAATATGCATCTGTTTATTAAAGTCAATCATCTTGTTTAATTATCAATTGTACATTAACATAAATTTGCTACATTCCAGTTGAGCCGCTGCACGCTATGACATATCTGATGAAGGAAGACTGTCAGCCGATTGCACCAGAAAATGAAGATGATGAAGCTTGTCTTTAATCTGCTAAATTATGTTTTTTTTTGTGTGTCTGAATCATTCACGAGATTGAGATGACTGACAGTAATACCCGGCCATAGCAACGGTAGACATTTTCCAAAACAGATCGAACAAATCAGAAAAATACTTTCAATACAGTATTGCTTTCAATTAAAAAATAAACAATGAAAATGTAAACTAAAAATAAAATTAATTAAGTTTGAAAACCCATCGCACATTTCAAGGTATGAATAAAGTGTCGGGACAGTTTATTTATTTAAACAGGGTTGCATCGATTCGATAGAGTTTATTCCCTTTGTGATGCAAAATAAGAAACATTTTAAATTTATTGTCAAATAAATTGCAGCTAAATTAAAAAAATAAAACGGTACAAAACGAAAAAAAGTTCAAAGCAACATAAATTAAGAACAGGCGTTTTCCTTTGCCTCTCTCGCGCTGGATATTTTTTTAGTAAGTTTGTTCTCCCGGCGCGGGTCTTTCTCGAAATTAAGCATTTCAGCGTAAAAAACACCATACAGCTGATAATACTGTATATGTCGCTGTGTGTCATCCACACAAATCACGAAAGAAAAAACTGTAACAAATAGCTTTTGTTCCTTCAAAGATACAACATGCCTTGCTGAATTCACCTCACAATAAAACGAGGTGGTCGCGAATTAAAGAGTTCTGTATCTGCTAAATTGAAATTGTGTGTGGAAAACCTTTAAATAAAATCAATAAAACTACAATATATAATTTAATAAGATATAGGGCCTACTGTACATAGGCTATGGACTTTTGGAGATTTTGAGATTAAACCTTAAAATAACTTTGCCTTTGCCTGCTCATCAGGCTGGCTCCGATACTCTCCATATGAAAGACGGAACATTGACACCTCTGTCCTGCACCCCCACGATAAAGCAACTATTGCCTTCTCCAAACCCCCCACAGGCTAGCTGAGTTTGCAAAACAAAACAAAGAGTTTGCAGTTTGCCACTCGTCGTGGTGTGCCAAAACACTTCATTATAAACTTCAATATTTCATTCAAAACAATCTCAAAACGCTTTGTGACATTTTGAAAAGCCGTGGATGCATTACTGCCACTGGAACCATGAACGCAAATACTGGTTCTGATTTTATTGTTTGTCGTTTAAACGTCATATAGCCTGTAGCGGTATCCAGTAACCGCTAAGAGGCTGAGTAGAGGGATTAAAGATTGACGCGTTTCCATTGTTGATCCAGGTGATTTATTATAACATTGAACAGGACAGTAACATGAAGATTATGACGGCAAAGTAAACAAAAAGAAATGAAATAAATCTAAATAAAATGAAAACGGTCAACAGAAAGTGAGCGTCCCAGCTACTCACCCCCTTCCTCCATGCCAACCACACACAAACTAACAGGTAATATGCACCTAAAGCAGGTGACGTAACAAACCAAAAAATAAATTTCAAAATAAAAGACATCAACCCAAACCTGGCACCTACATAGCCTATATATATATATATATATATATATATATATATATTAACAGAACTGCTTTTGAAATTACGATTGGAATTATTATAGGCTACAGAAGTAAAGTCATTGTATAATATTTGTTCCTTAGTGTAAAATGGAAATGCATGGTGATTTTATTTTGTAAATAGGCTATAAGCAAAAAACTATGTTTTAGAACTAGACAAATCTCTCTGCATCAACAATAGACTATAAAATGCATTAATAGGCTAATATAAAAATATCAATAGTCCAGGTTAGTTCGGGATTCGATCCCGTGTCATCTAAATGATCGTAACGTAAGTTCAACCACTCGGCCACGATTCACTCATTGCGACATGGCCTAATGTTCCAGTGTGTGTTCGCTCACACGAGCGAGAAGCGCTCTTCATTCAAATGAACGCGCCACCGCGTTTGTCGAACACTAATTCAACATGCCAGAATAAAACCTGGTTTTAGAACAATGCATAGCGCCACTCGTCGTGGTGTGCCAAAAAATGTACAATAATTTAGTTTTATTTATTTCAGTGTTAATGTTTGAGTTAAAAAAATCCTCTACAAATTAAATTAACACAAAGTCGGCTATAAGAGTCCTTTATAGGCTAAGTAAAAAGCAAAGGGCTTACAGTCTTAACATTTAGGCTACTTTGCTTAAATTCGATATATTTATTTTCAGTAGGGCCTAATAAATTTGTAGGGATGTAATTTCAGTATGCTTTACCAACGCTATGTATTCAATTAAAGTTCCAAGAGGTCTGGTCTCTATATTTCTTTCCCAGCTGACACTAATATGCAAGTGCACAACAAAAATCACAACTTGTGCTTGCTGCGAACGCAAGTTATTTAAGGTGTCTCAACTGTACACAGTCTACCCTACAGTGTGAATTCGTTACAAGGTTTCATTTAATTAATTTTTTTTCCATCTATGTTGAATATGAAAAGTGAACAGCACGAGTAAGATAGGATGCATTAGGCTATATCGAGAGATGGATATGGAGTGGGTCAGACATGATTTTGACCACTTCATTAAGTTTTGTTTAGTAGAAAACCTTTCTTTAAAGTGAATTTCGTTTTCTATAAATTGTATCTTAATTTTAACCAATTTTTCATCAACCAATTGCCTGTATTTAATAAGTAAGAGAAGCAAATATAACAGACACTAATCATGGAGGCGCCCGTGCGGTCACTTGCGTTGCACATCAGCTGGAGCGCATCTCATCCTCCTAACTTAACGAAACTCAGCGTATGCCTCACACAGACATGATAAATACATCAAATACACAAAGCTTGAAATGTCTTCAAACGAAATAATTCAAAACGAAAAGAAAAGGCTATACTCTCTGATAATCAGATTATGTCTTTATGTGCATTTATCTCTAGGTGCGTTCACTACAAATATGGCGATCGTCAACTTCATCTTTGCAGTCGACACTGTCAGAAAACACTAGTTTATTGATAAAAATCAATGCACGCATCACCGGATTTACAAATACACATCTTGCTTGTTGCACGCACACATATTATGTCGACAAAACGATATTATGATATAACGAAGTATTATGTTGAAATAACATTATTATTAATAATACATCTTTTAGAATATTTGATTAAATGCTGATTGTTGCGCTTGTTCAATTTAATAAAATTAAAACTTTAATTGTGATAATTAAAATAATTGAAAATTAAATATTTAGTGGCCAAGTTTTGCTAATTTATTATATAGGCTATTATATGCCTATTGCCTATATTAAGTAGGTCATATTAAGACAAGGCATATATTAAGTTATTTTAGCTGTTATGAGAAAAAATAAATCTAACGAAATCTAAAATCTAAATCTAATAAATTAAAAAACTAATAAATTATCTAAAAATAAAAAAACGCCAATTCAACATGCCAGAATAAAACCTGATTTTTGAACAATGCGTAACGCCACTCGGCCTGGTGTGCCAAAACACTACATTTTAAACTTCAATGTTTAATTCAAAACAATCTCAAAACGCGTTGTGACATTTTTTTAAAGCAGTAGCCTAGCCTATATACATTAAGGGCATTGAAACCAGGATCTTAACTAAAACGCGTTCCGCGTAATCTCTCAAAATTTATGCCACACTACTCCATGTATTTTTTTTTTTAAGGACTGCTTTTGAAATCACTATAAATTACTATGCAATTGTATCGCTCACGAGAGCTCTTCATTTATCTAATTCCTCAATAGAATAGCGTCATTGCTCCTAATATCGTCTCTATTTTTAACTTTTGATTCTATTTTTTCAGTTCTAAAATTGATTCTATCTTTAGTTCTATTCTGTTGTAGCCTTATAGGCCTATTTATATATATGAAAAATATGCCTATTAGGTTTAGGGTTTTATATTTAACCCACTTACATTTTAAAATACGGCAATTGCTGCTGATTTGCACAATGTCCCTTTGCGCCACCTGGCGGTCATTTCGGGAACGACTTTGAAATGCGGCTGGTTTATTTTCGCCGCGGTGATTTCGCCGCGGCAGCTGGCCCGGCGGTAATAGGCATTCTGGTTGGGCACCATCTGTAAGTGTAAATACAACCTGCCATAAGGGTCCCACACATTCTCTAAAGTATTTTCCGAATTTTACATTTTAACCAAGATCTCTGTTTCAAATGGAGTTTAAAATGGCTTTTTAACTAGTTAGGTTTCATTGGTGAGTAGACAGTGTTGCGTCACATTACCTCAAATAGAACATGTCCGAGTGGGCCTAACGTTACTGTAGGCCTACTGTTGTTGTTGTTTTTTTTGGTGGAATTTACTGCTGTAGTCTCTTACTGTGGTAATTTATTTCATTATCCTGGTAAATAGAATAGCTTATTTCAGCTTTATACCATGGTCTGGGTGAATACTCGATTCTGATTGGCTGCAGGGTGTCCTGTAGGCCATCAATGTGTACTTACGATGGGGAATTGTTTAATTTGGACTTCTCTGTGCATGCTCTTTGAGATAGTGACCATAGACCTGCATTAAATGACTGACAGACAAGAACGGCTTGACCTAAAAATATCAAAATTGAAACTACTGTGGAAAAAAAGACACCTACATCTTGGATGCCCTTGAGGTAAGCTAAAACATACCAAAATTTAATTTCAAAGTGAACTATCCCTTTAATATAAGTGTTACTTTTGGTAATAATTGTGTGGATGTTCCACAGCACAAAAAATGCATTTATGCTTGTCTAAACAGTTTCTGCTTTACAATTGGTTCATGTTTCAAAATATAGCTTGCTGTTTTCAAATCTAAAAGACAATATCAATATTAAATGCCCTTCTGCTTCATTTAATTTATATTTCAAATGAGTCCACCACTTGTTTTGTAAAACATATTGTAATTACACTAGAAATTTACAAAACATTTCTATTTTTTTATTCTACACAACAGGGGCTATCATGCTGAGTCGGTCCGGACTACAGGACAAAGCTGTGGAGGAACTCGTCACAAATGCTCTTAAATGTGGTGGAAGTATCGCCTTGTAGTATCGGGCCTGTTTTCACAAGTACGAGAACTTAAGCCCAGTATCGTGCCCGATACTGGTATCGGCCAATCCCTAGTTACTTGGTATAGTTACTCTTACAAAATGGTTAACACTTACTTCCTTGGTTGACATCTTGAAGGTCTGTTCACTGAATTTATTTAAATTGTTTGTCTAGGTGCAGTCAGTCCCAGAAGTGGCGGTCCCACAAGAGATCAATAACCAGCAATTCAGTGACACAGATTAAGATTCAGATGAAGAGCTTTTTAAAGTGTTTTACATAGTGACGTTTATTTTTTTCATTTTTTACTTTAATGTATAGTTGTGTTTTTTTTTTTTTTTTCATTTGTTATTATAGTGTCTGTTAAATTCTGTTAAATAACATGTTTTTACCAATTGTTTGAGTAAAATGTCAAGATTTGAACAGTAATGCTAGTTGAAACAACAAACTTAAATTCTGAAGTTCTGAACAAGAACCACAAGTTCGATAGATGTTGCTGTGACAGTAGTGGCAGGTAAATACTAGTATAAATGGATGTCAATAAATCCACTGCAGAATGAATATATATATGAATACATGAAAAACTGTCAAAAGTCATCAAATGACCAATCGGCGACCTTAATTAAATAACGTTGACGCAACGTACTGGCTACGTCACAGCAACGTCATCCAAAAGACGAATCGGCGACCAAAATTAAATAACGTTTAACTTAAGGTACTGGCTACGTTGTCACGACGTCGATTGGCGACGTCGATTGGCGACGTCATAGCGACCTGTTTTGGTGTTTCACTTTGACGGTTGTGGCGACGTCATATGCTAACGTAAGTGTGACTAAAAATGACCAGCACGTGACGTCGTCACAACGTCATATTGTTTGTTGGGTATTATAATATATTATATAATTTTGTTTTTAAAATATAATATTCTGTATTATCTGTATTACCCTATTGTGTTGCATTTCAAGTTTGATTAAATTAATTTCTGTTGCTTTTGTTTTAGGATGTTGGAGTATTCTTTAGATGGTCATGTTAGTTTCTCAGCCATCAGAACCGTACGGGTTCTCCAACCTTTACGAGCCATCAGCAGAGTTCCTAGTGAGTACTGTTTCCATCTGTATATCTTTCTCGATACTCTCTTACTGTCACTGTTTTACAATCCAGCTATTGATTTAAAGCAAATGATTGGACTCGTGCTGAAAAAAGACGGGCCTGCTGTATTTAAAGATTCACACACGCAAAGAGTAGGGTGACCACCCGTCCCGCTTTGCGTTGTACCGCACAGCATTTTCACCCCTTGTCCCGCACGTCGCATATTGAGAATATGTCCCGCATTTTCATCGGTCTATTGGTTTTTAATACTCATATTAAGAAACCGTGCATGTGTTCTTTTGCCTTTTTAAGAAAGCATTTTATTTATTCATTTTGCGGTGTAGTTTTTCACCTATATTTAACAGCGCTTCGTCAGAAGTACAAACACAACAGCCTTTTTTTTTAATCCTATCCAATGGTTGAAAAGAAAGGAGTAAACATGGTCACTAGTAGGTTGTGACAGCTGTCAATCAAAATGTGGACCAGTGATTTGTTCCATGTGTTTCCTGTCAGAAAACATGGATAATTCGGTCAATTAAAATGAACTTAATGTTAAATAACTAAATAATTCATAATTAATTAAATTAAACTATTTAATTTAACAGAATTTATCAACTTGTTGCCTGCTGTGGTTGTTTTAATTCACATCCTTTCTAAAAAATATGAACGTTTTTGGTTTAATATATTCTTAATAAGACTGTCAATGATCTAATTTCATGTTGTTTTATATTTTATTTGTTCATTGTTTATTTTGTTGGATTTTAATTGGACTTGGTCAGAACTGTTTATAAAATAGTTATCTGCATGATGCCTGCTGCCTTTGGGCTCAGTGATGTTGAATTTAAATGACATGTCAAATAAAGACATGTTATGTTACATTGTGATGTAGGCTAATGGTGTTTTCTGGAAGGGACTAAAGAACAAAGAATTTTTATCAACTGAAAGGCAGAATTCAAATGTTTTTATTAAGTTAGACATTATATAACATATATATTATATAATAATCGCTTGTAGTGTGAACGGGGCTTTAGGCTCAACAATGTGTTTTGAATGCTGTTTGTAAAATTTTTAGATTATTGAGTCCTGCAAAGTAATACATTTTTGTCTCCTTGAGTGATCCTGAAGGGATTGATTCATCTTTTCTGCAACTCTTTTTTTTTTCAGACAGTTAAGAAGATTAAGAAGATGCAAAGAGCCAAGAAGGCAGAGACCTGGTCAGATCTCCAGTCAGAGGCAGAAGTGTCTGGGCAAAGACCACAAGGTGTAAAATGTACGGTTATTTGTTCAGCACATTACTATTCCTTAGTGCTTTCATGCTGTATTTTAAGTAATATTTATCATGAAACATTGTAGAATTTGTCAATAAAGTTGATTTCATTTTGATCAATTTAGTTTATTATTAAAATAGGAAGATTGGTCCACCTGGAGGTCAGGACCAGTGTTTGCTGGACTCGGAGGATGAGTCTGCCCCACCACCCAAACAAATCGTGCCATCTGCCCCCACTATAAACTTCCCTACAGTTACCCCAGTATCATTCCCTACTGTCACCCCAAACACCAGTTTCCCCTCTGTTCCCACCACCACTTTTGTTACCAGCGGCATCAGTATCACCAGCACCCCATGACACATTCACCGAGATGCTACAGAACTGGCAGCCGATGGACAATATGCCAAGTGTTTTCTTTTGCTTTATTTGCTTTCTTTTTTATTCATTTTGTAGAACATTTTATGCTCAATTGACCGTTCGCAAAGACCTGTCCCCTTTAGTTACTGTTGCTATGTCCGACAAGCGACGCCGCTCTCGCGCCACACCATGTTTTCACTCAGTGAAAAATACATCGCGGAGCAGAGAGGAGACTGACAACACGCCGACAGACAGGACAGACCAGGTTACTTTTGATATGAAACAAAGTCTCACCTTTCGAATTTGGTCATTTTTTAAAGAAATTTAAACAATAAATACCGTTTTGTGGCTCTTTAATGTGTCTGACAGATCGCTGTAGAGCCTCTTAAAGCTGCTTGTGAACCGATCATCTCTTACTTCTAGTTCATTTCTAGCATCAAATAAACAAGAAAGAACATAAGAAGGAATGTTGTTTTAACTGCGGAAAGACATCAATACACTCCATTTTTCAAGTTCAAATTCTCCAATTTTTATCTACTAACTCTACTGACTGCTTTGTCGGACAAAAATGGCAGATTATGATTGGTCAGATCGCCTGTCAATCAAACTCCCTGCGAAGGGTCAATTAAAATTTTCTCTTGTAGCACTGACAGGTAGGGGTGCACCGGTTGACCGACCATAAATCAGCGCTTTTTTTCCCGGGCGATTTTTCCAACAGTATGCCTGGCGCCGCGTGCACAGACTACATTGTAATCATTCGCTAACATGTCATTTGTGTGGAAGTATTTTGAAATCAGATTGCAATCAGCGATGTCTGCAAAAGACAAGTTAATCGCGGAGGAATAAACAGCAAAGACATTCGGCACAAACTTGATCTGACATTTGAAAGTTCATCACCCGAAAGAACATGATGAGTATCAAAAATCTGTTGATAATGCAAAACAGGCAAACAAAAAATGACATAGATTATTGCCTGTTATTATCTAGAGTCTCTATTATTATTATTATATGTTGTTGTCGTTATCTTGGATCTTCATTTTGTAAAGAAGAACTTGCATGCACTTTTGAAAAGCTAGACGTAAACGTCAGTTCTGTATAGGATAATTTTTATTTTACCTAAAAATTATATTGACTTAATTTGATTTAAAAAGCACCTGCTGTAGCATGTTTGTTATAAACTGTAGCTGTAGCATGTTTGCAGGGTTTGCGCTGCTCTTGGTCTTTCTTCTTTACTTGTTGCACTAAACATTGTTCGATTTAACAATTTGGAATAATTTATTTATTTTGGTTTTATCACTGGTAAAGACGTTTTTTCTTTACACTGAATTTAAAAACAAATGCTGAATGCTGATTAAGTAGCCTAACATCTTTGTTTGGATTGTTGAATGTGTGTTGTTTGGATTGCAGAAGTATGCAGTTGTTGCCTTTAATTTCACATGGATGCAGTTAATGTTTTCATTTAAGGCAGTTTTATGAAGGTTTAAGTTCTAACCCAAATTTAAAAACAAAATCTAAATGCTGATGTTAAATGTCAGTAGCATCTATGTTTGTGTTGATTGTGCTTACTGCGCAGCTACTGCCGTTAATTTCAGATGGTTACAGTTATTGTTTTCAAAAGCCAGTTTGGCCTGTGAAATACCAAATAAACATATTTATGTATACTTTCATTCTTTCTTGTTTGTCACTTAAAGATAAAAAAAAATCACAATCAGCCAGTTTGTTTGTAAAAAATCGGCCATGAAAAATCATGATCGGTGCATCACTGCTGACAGGTTATCAGACATTTCAGACATATCAGTCATGAAAGGACATTTACTAAGATTTGTGCTCATCAGTTTACTGGTATTTGCGTCATTGCATGTGTTAAACCAGATGCTGATTTGCGCTGCTCTTGGTAGATTGCATTGGTCATTATGGAAATGAGATGTTGTGACCTGTGCTTTTTTACTGTGCACATTGCTGGTTAATGAACACCCCCCACCCCCCGTCCTTGGATCATTGCCCATATGGATGAGCAGAGAGCAAGTGAATACCACCATGCCAGACAAATTTAGGCAGTTTTTTCCAGAGGTGAGGGTCATCATTGACTGCACAGAGATAAGATGCAAGAATCCATCTTCACTCACGCTCTACTCTGAGGTGTTCTCTTCATATAAAAACACCACTACCTTCAAGGGGTTGATCGGTATTGCTCCTTGCGGAGCAGTTACTTTTGTATCCAGCCTGTACACAGGTTCAATCTCCGATCAAGAGTTGACGAAACAGTCAGGGTTCTTGACTTGCTGGAGCCTGGTGATCAGGGCCAGATCTACCATACAGGCAATCTGGGCACGTGCCCAGGGGCCCTTGCGCAGAGAGGGGCCCTCCGTGATCTGAGTTTTTTTTTTTGTGCGCTACATAAAAATAGTAAACACAAGGCTTGGCCTCGATCTTGATAATTATCCAATCAGAATAAAAAAAAGTGTATATTACATTATATGATCTCTTATTCATGCAAATGCTTTGCATCTTATTCATGCAAATGCATGCAAATGCTCATGCAAATGCTACCTGGCCGACGTCAATCCTTTAATGAAATCGAAAACCCTTTCTCTTCACTTAATACAGTTTCCAAAAGAGATTTGTACTTTAAAAAGAAATGGAGTATTGTTGACCCTGTGGATAAAGTGCTAGGTACCAGGTTTGAAAATAGGAAAAATAGGAGTAAAGGGACATATGATCAGGTTGTGGTCACTGATAAATTTTCCTACGTCCCCATTTTAGAAACACTAAGGTCTATTTTCAGTAATCCACATGTGTTCTCTCTACTGAAAACTGAATGTCTCCAAAGATGGTGTTTATTCAGATTTAGATGATGGATTGTACATTAAGAACCGCCCTCTTTTTTCCACTGACAAACATGCACTTCAAATTCAGTTATTTTATGATGATTTTGAAATGGCTAATCCATTAGGGTCGAAGAAGGGTATTTACAAATTAGGGGCAATATATTTTACATTATGAAACTTTCCACCAAAATTTAACTCTTCCTTAACAAGCATTCACTTATGTGCACTCTTCCACTCACAAGACATTAAGACATATGGATTTAATGCCATCCTTGAACCACTCGTTCAAGATTTGAAGATGCTTGAGACTGAGGGTATTGAGATTCCCACTCTATCTAGCCGTGTGCGTGGTAGCATTGTTCAGGTTGTGGGTGATAACCTTGGCTTAAACTGTATATTTGGATTGGTTGAATCGTTTAGTTGCGCCTATTGCTGCTGTTTCTGCCTTTTAGAAAAACAAGAATTTCAAAGAGTGTTTTATGATGATGTCTCGTCTGTTAAGTTCAGGACAAAAGACGAACATTTACAACATTGTAATTCAGCACAATCAAATCCTATGTTATCTCATGTCTGTGGTGTAAAGCGACATTGTTTACTGAATACTTTACAGTACTTTAATACCTCTGAAAATTTCTCTGTCGATGTTATGCACGACATTTTGGAGGGAATAGGTCAGCTTGAGATTAAGCTTGTTTTGCAGTATTTGAAGGCAAACTTGGTCACTTCCAGAGAAATCAGGTTGAGAGTACAGCATTTCAACTATGGTTACACAGAAAGGAAAAACCGCCCACCTGTTATTAAATTGGATGATGATCGTAATGATTTGGGTATAAATGCTATTCAATGTTGGTGTTTACTTCGCAATCTGCCACTCACGTTTGGTGACATTGTCCCAGACGGAAATGAACATTGGTCCCTTCTTTTATTGTTGATACAGATAGTGAATATTGTATTTTCCCCTGAGTTAACTGAAGGCCTAACAGACTACCTGAAATATTTGATAGGTGAGCATCATAGACTATTCAAGCTTTTGTTCCCAGAAAGGTCTCTGTTGCCAAAACACCATTTGTTAACACATTACCCTCGATCTATTAGACATATTGGGCCTGTCATTCATATGTGGTGCATGCGTTACGAAGGGAAACATAACTATTTTAAAAGACAACTTAAAAGTTTAAAAAATATCACAAAGACTCTAGCTAAAAAACACCAAAGGTTTATGGCATATAGTTGGGAATCGATAAGCTTTCCAAATTAACCATGGGTCCAGGAAGGATGATAACATTAGATGACTTTGCAGAAGGCTCCGACATTGCTGCCAAACTGAATCTAACAAATTTTGAGAATACAAATGTCCTCTCTGTGAAATGGGTCAAGCACCAGGGCATTGAGTACCGTTTTAGACTTTCTTGTTTGTGTCAAAGTTGATATTGATTTACCTTTGTTTTACCAGATCAAAGATATTATTGTTCAAAATGAAAGAGTGTTTTTTCTTGGGTTTGTTTTGACAGCCATTTTAATGCATTTAAAGGGGAAATGAAACGTCCATGTTTTGGCACTGGTAGTAGCTACATATATTAGAAAAATCACCTTGCCAAAAAATTTATTTTAAAAAGTTGTTAAAACCACAGATATGACAAAATTATTTTCGTAATTTCTAGCTAGCGAGTCGCCATTTTGGAGTGACGTCACAGCCTACGTAACGGGGTTGGTTGGTTCTGCTGGTGAGTGAAGAGAGTGAAGCGTTACTGGACCGGACTGAATACGCAATTGATTTGAAATGGAGGAAGGCGAACTTGAAAGACCTGTTGAGCCCGTGTGTCCCATTGCTTATGCATTTGATTCGATACGGCGTGGGAACCGAGCAGTGGTACGTCGCTATGTCGAACAGCCGGTGATGGACATGGCCATAGCCAGCTATGAGGTCATTTTTTTACATTCAAAAATAAAATTTCAAGCTCTCTGAATGATTAATTAGCCGTTTAAACCACATCATATGAGTGTTTGAAATTCATTTTGCTGCGAGAATCTAGCGCAGTGAACGGGACTTGAGAGCGCGTTGTGAGGGCGCGGGTGCGATCCCATGTTGCCAGATCCACCTAATGGAAAGGTGGCAGTAGTCTTCAGGACTTGTTTTTCTGATTTAACCATCTGGGGTCTGGGGTGTTTTTGGGGTCCTTGAGATGTTCTGACATGCCCTGACATTTGTGCTTTTTTCAGTTGCTTACATATTAATGGCAAAGGTGTAAATTCACTCTATATAGCACAAACAGGACTTCCATAATATGTGAGCCACATGTATGTACATGTTTTCATTTTTGAGAGAATAATGTTTATGCATGGTTATCGAAAAAACTAAAAATTAAAGTTTCTGAAATAAGGTCACAAAACACATACTAAATATGTGGCAATAAGACTTTTGACTAATGGATGTCATCGCCTCGTGTTTTTTCTTCAAAATGATATGAAAATCATCCTGCCTAATCATTCACATAAAACGATACATTGATTTTAGTTTTGTGAAACACTTTTAGTTTGGAAAGCCAATATGCGGATGGGGCGTAAACACTCCAACAGCATCATGCATATTTAGTAGTTCACACCTGGTGAGACTTGCATACTTAATGAGCCATTCATTCAGGTGTGTCACCTATAGCTAACTTAAATATACAAGCTTCATAAAAATGATCATTCTACGAGAACATTTCAGATGGCATTTAGAGGCTTTTGCATCTGAACTCTTCATACACCCACACATATATATATATGCATGCACATACATACTTTATAATCTTTTCAAAACTAGTCAACGTCTTTCAAAACTAAAGTATACATTTTATCATACGTATTTCAAAGTAAAGGATTCATTAGTTAGTTGATGACTTTATTTTTGACAAAACACATACAGTATATATTCCTCATCTCAGTATAGCAATAGAGTTTGCTAAAAGCTGTTCATTCAATACAGCAGTATTTGAAAATCGATCATATTTTGTAAAATTACATTTATATTTGCATTTATGTCAAAACCTAGACACTTTTAAACATCAAAAGGACATTTATTAATATGTATTCGTGTCAAAATGACAAATAAACAGATTTTCCTATTCAATTTTGCATGGAAACGCTTCCAAGACGCTTGCGTGTCGCGTGAAAAATAGGCGTTGGTTCTATTTCTAGAATGCACGCGTTTTAAAAACGGACACGCCACGCAGCTGAGACGCTTAAGCCACGCATCCAGTGTTTCACCGGCCTTATCCAACGGATGTGGGCGTTTCACAGGTTTGTATGGATCGCCTCACATTTGCGTTTGAATAGCGCGGTCTCCGTAGGCGGAGTCACATTAAAACTTAATTAGCTGAGATGAGAACGACTGACATCTCTCTCTTTACATACATATTATATAAACTGTGAATATTTGTTTTTTATAAAAATTACTTCATTTAAAAGAAGATAATTCAAGCTTCATGCCTGTGTGTCTGTATGCCTGTTTGACTGAGTATTCGCTGAGTTACAGTTCATTTTCGGACGCGTTTCAGAATTGACTTCACTGACGGAGAGTAGGCAGAACTCGCATCATGTTTATTTTTCTTTATTTGGCGAAAAGCACAACACTTTGTTTTTATTATGAGCATACACAAAAAAATACACACTAAACAGGATCGATTGATGTATAACACAAGCATATAAGATAAAAATTAATTTTTTTTTTTTGATATTTTTTTTGCACTCATACGGAAAAAGACGAGCCTATCGCGCCGGCGCTATAGCCGACCCCAGGGGGTTAAGGACCATAAACGCCAATTCAGAAATAATAAATGCAAAACATAAATTACTCAAAGATGCCTCTAAAAGTAAGCAATGCATTCCTAACAGAGACATGCAGTGGTGTGTGAGTGTTTTCCAACGGGAAAACACTAACACAGCACTGCATGTTTTTTTTTCCTGGTTACAGGTTCCCAAAGTCTGCTCTGCCACTTCTCCTTAAATACCCAGACCAGAACAAAAGGGTTATACCAATATTTTTTAGAGTTGTTTTGGGACAATTCATGTACCCCAGGGTAGCACCTGATTTCGGGGGAGAGGGAGATACCTTGAAGAGACATCACCCAAAGAGGAGAACAGGATTCTCCTAAGTTCTCAATCTTTCTCATTATACCAATGACTGCAATGAAATTAAGACCATTTTACCAATCGCACTGAGACATTTAAAATGATACCAAACATGAAAAGGAAAAACAATAGATTCACAAGATATATCATATGTGATTTATAGACATTCTTAGTGTACTTTTAGTGACTTGACTGAGGAAGGGAGGAGGGAGAGGGGGGATGCAGAGAAGAAAAGTTTGGACAAGACAATGTCCTGTGCTCTTTCTTTGCAATCTTCTGTCCAGGGTGCGTTTTATTGCTTTATTATAGGGTGCTTTTGTTTTAGCAGGAAAATCAGTTCTTACAATTGCCAGTTCATATAAATTCAGCATTAGGGACATGTGAAGTCAGTAGTCACTGAACTGAATACAGCGATACTGAACTCTCACCTGTCTAACCAGCTTGCTATCTGCCACCTGTAAATAAACTATCACGTTACCTGAGTTGTCTCCTTCTGTAACACTGACAAACTGGTTTTATGCAGTGCATGTCTTTTTCATCACATCAGTCAACTAAAGCAGGTTATTTGTTTGTTTTCACATTTGAGTACGAGAATTTGGCATCATTTATAAGCCTAAATGTACCTATCAAACTGGCCCTAAATTCTTACAATGTTGTATTTTTGCAAGTGCATTTGAGACAAATGATAACCAACAGTCCGAAAAGGAGTTAACGAGAACAATTGAGCAGACAATAATATTGATGGTGTTAAAATTATAGTTTGTACAAATAAAATACAAAACTATTACCCTATCTTCTTTTGTTTTCCACAAATATTTAAATATATATTTAAATAAATCAAGCAGATTTGAAATGGCATAAGGGAAAGTAAAATCATTTTCATTTGTGGGTGAACTAGTCTTTAATAACATTTACTAATTTTTCTCATACATTAAATATGCAAACTTAAATATAGAGACTGTATTTGCAGATGATCAGCAATAATTTATATAAACACATACACAAACAATATCTTTCTATTTTTATCCATAAACATTGTACAGAATGATTTTTATGAATGTACTGTATGTTTGCAGCATTTCAAGTAGGCTAATAGCATGAAATAACTTAATGTGAAATCATCAGAAACTATTATACATATACATGCAACATTACTAATATACAGTACAACATATATACATTAGAGGTTTGATGCACATTGATACTAATTTCAATTAGACCATTAAGAACTGACAACACATTATCCGAGAGAAGTGTTACATTTCATAAACTTTTAATCATATTTGACAAAAAGCCACTGAAAGAAAATGTAGTGTCCAAAGAGAAAATGGTGTCCAGACCCAGTGATGTGATGTGCATTAATTCCATTGGCAGCTCTTTCAGAACTCTTAGAGAACTGAAATTAATGTGTTCAAAAAGAAAAAATGAAAGTTTTTTAGTCAATTTCACTTCTGCTCCTCTGCTTTCGGCCCTCTTTAACTTCATTACAGCATCTTTGATGTTCATCCTGAGTTGGTCTATAACATTACATTTTACTCGGAAGTGTTTTGCGAGCAAAGTCTTGCCTTCTGCTTTCTGCTCTTGGCTTGATAATTCCACATATCTTAGAATCTGCGTCAGATGTGACTTGTATGAATCTATTTCTTTGTCAGCTTTTTCCAGATCAGCCAATGCTTGAGTATTATAGCCAGCATCTTTCTTCATAATAGTGGCCAGTGCACGATTATAGAGAGGAATAATCTCTCCAGATGCACCGTCCTCCAAAGCTTTGCTGTACATCTCAATGCTCTCCGCAAGGCGTCCCTTCTCACGGAGATTGTTTCCAGACCTGATATAATAATAGACCATTGAGGATGGGGACTGTTTGCTCATAAGTTTCTGCTGTGCAATCGACAAGGCAGTTCTCAGCTGTTTCTTCAGTGTCTCTATCTTCTTTTCTTCATTGAAATGCATCAGGAGCCACAAACCCCAGCACTCTTGAAGACAGGACACAGTTACATCACGCTGATCTGAGAAAACATACTCTTCATAAATGTTGTCTAAAAAATCAAGGTAGGAAGAAAAAAGCTCTTCTTCTTTTATGATTTTTTCAATGTCTTTTTTAAGGAACCGTGAGAGTCTGAGCTGGACCTCATTGTTTCGAGCATCTTTTGCCTCTTCTAGATTACTATCCTTGAATGGGAATGAATTTATGGTTAAAAGGTCTGTGAGAGAAGAGATCATCGCCTCATGATTTTGAGAGCTATGATTTTTCAGGTAGTGATTAACAGTGTCCTCAAATATTTGTTTTATTAAACACAGAGGACTGAATAAGCTGATGACAGATGCGGTCAGGCTCATCACTAGTTTTAGAGAGTCAGAGAAATGGCTGGTGCATGTGATGAGTTGAGCGGATCCTGGACTCCCTTGGCGAGCCGTTCGTCCAAACGCTTGCTGTTCAACACGGACATTCTGAGGTAAGAAGGTTTGCACCACAAACAGACCTCCTGCCTCATTTACACTTTCACTGACCTTTAGGTCTGTACCTCGACCTGCTAGATTAGTTGCAACGATGACGTCTCCTGCTTTTAGTTCTTCATCTACAATTTTTGAGTTATCCATGTTGTTATTTACATAGAGTTTTAAGTTGTGTTTTAAGATGGTCTCCGCAAGGGTGCTGTGAAACATTTCTGCACGGTTGATTGTTTCACAGATGATGAGAGCTGCTCGTGGACCTCGATAGACTGTAGAAGTCACTTGATGCTGAACAACATTACAGACGGTCCTGATCCACTCGTCTTCTTCATCTAACACAAGGCCTTCCAGCTCATAAAGTTTCCTTCGTCTAAATGGGGGAATCTTACAGGTCTCAATGCCTTCATAGACCTTCTTTAGTATCTCAAGCTCTGTTTGATCCCCCAAAGTTCCTGTGATCCCATAGATCTGTTTTTTGTATTTCTTAAATAAGCCCAAATTTGACATGAAGTTTGCTATTAGAGTCATGTTGGACAGTTTAGTTTGATGTTTCATCTCCAGGAACTGCTGAAGTCCGTCCCCCCAACTCATGTTGTTCTGCACAACACCAGTGGAACTGTAATCCACAGGAGCGACTCCATCTCCATGAAGGACGTATTCATGGCCCAGAGACATTTTTTGGGCTTTCAGAGCATTTCCAATCCAAGTTTGCATCTTTCCATTGATAAGGTCTTGACGGCCTGCGATACAATATTCATGTACTTTAGCTGATTCAGACTGATATCCCTTTTTAATCGTTTTACCCAGTGACTTAACTAAAGATTCTTCCTCATAGTACACTAAACGACACCGTCCACATCCCATGAGAAGAAGTGATATTTCTTTTCTATTATTTTTACTTGTGGAACCAATCTCATCCAGTTTCTGTAAATTTCCGTCATGACCCTCTTGGTAAAGTTTAAAGAAATACTCAGGGAAGTTTTGAACAAACATGGTTAAAAACCCAACAATTTGCACAACACTTGTGTTGTCTAGTTCTTTTAGAGCATTTTTCATGTTTTCTTGAATTCCCTTTGAAAGTTTTTTAGGCATAATTCCTGTGTCCACAGCAATCTGCATAATACTAAGTGGATCGACATCTTTATTTTCCTGCATGATTTCAGACAGAACCTCAGAGAAGAGCTGAATGGGCCCTAAAATCTCTCCAGTCTCTAAACGCTTCAGTTGATTGACGACAAACCAAATTTTAGCCAGTATTACATTGAGCGATTCCATAAGAGGAATCTCACTGCTCAGATACACCACTTCATGACCTTTGTCCAGCATTAAAGAATCCACCTCATCCACTATAGCACAATGAAACTCTCTCTCAGGTCTCACATCTTGTCTAAGGACACGCTGTCTCAGGAAATCACCTGCAAAACTGACAGCGGTACCGTAGACCACCTGACATTCATAGCACTTCTTCAGCTCTTTTTCTTCTGATTTGTTGGTGTTGACGTTAACAGTGATACCTAGTTCTGTATAAAATGGAGTCCATTCTTTAGCGTCTCTTTCAGCGAGAATAGGAGAACTGGAGATGATATCAGGGGTTATTCCCTTCATGACCTGATATGCTGCAAACATCGCCACGATGCACGACTTTCCTTCTCCTGTTAAAACCTGAATGAGCTGACTTGATTTAGAAAGGACGAGAATGCACCAGCTCACCATCTGAGTCACTCGAGGTGTTATTTTCTTCTTGCTCTTCTTTTGCACTGCTTTGCAGATCTTGAACAAAAGTTGCTCTATTCCTGTTAAATGTGGAGCTGGAGAAGCTGATAGACATTTGGACACAGAGGTCACAATATCTTGCACTTGTGCCATTATTTTTTCATTGATATTTCCTTGTTTTTGAATTTCCTTCACAACATCTTTCAGTGTTTTCTCTGTTTTATCAGTGTTTTTGATCTCATTAATTTTGGCCTCAACATTATTCACAATCTTACTGTCATTCGCTGTCAAATCTGACGCACTTATTTTGTGAATCTCAACTTGATGAAGGATTCTCATCATCCATGTGTGAAAATGTTCATTTCTGCCATTATATTGCTCCACGAGGGCTTTAAACAACTTAACAACATCATCTTTTCCCCATTGTCCGTTCTTTAGCAGGGAAATCAGTCTTAATGACAGCAGTTTTCCTGCTACCTCCATTTTCAAAACTCTGGGAATTCAGAGGGATATTTTTCACGATGCAGCATCACTGTCTGTAGTTTAAAGAAATTCACAGAGAAGATAAATAAACTTCTGCTAATCTAACATTCATATGAAAAACAATATATTAGGATAAATATAATGTAAACACTTTACAAAAAGGTTCATTAGTTAACATTGGTTAACTACCTTAGTTAACATGAACTACACTCAAAAAAATGCTGGGTTGTTTCTGTAAACAAATTGTTGAGTTGATTGTGCTGGGTCAAAAACACGGGAGCAGGCAGTGTTTTATGGTAAGTTAATAATGTTTACCTATATTTTTAAAATGTTGTGGTAACAGCAAGCTAATTTCACTGTTACAGTGAAGTCTTTGATATGGAAGTGTGAGGGGTAACGGATTTATTCTGTGAAACCTTAAATAGCCACAGCTAGCCTGTTAGATTTTTTGACAAAATGCTGCATCGTTAAATCCTTAATTATAAACCAGCTAGGCATATATCAGCAGCCTTTTTGAAATATGCAGTTTAAATTGTAAATTCATCACGTAATTATCGTATTCATTGTGGACATTGTGTATTTAAAAGTGAGGAAAGCGTTTTGAATGAAATCCATACAAGCGCAGTATGTTTTAAGTCCCTAACAGGGCTCGCACGTAAAATCTGCGGGAAATTAGTCTGAGGCTAATGTAGTAGTGAGTTGTGTGCGGAAAGTCTGCTGGCATATTGTAGAAATACTCGTCAGAAGAAGCGACTGGGGTAAGTTCCAGCAGTCTCCTCCTGCGTGTGTCTTCTGTAATGTCTGTCGGAATCAGGATCGTTCAGAATTTTTTTTACTGAGGAATAACATCACAGTAGGCTACGTGCCGTCACATTGTGATCTGGGGTGCGTTTCCCGAAAGCATCGTTGCCAACTATGGTCGCAAGTTCCGTCGCTACCAATAGAGTTCAATGGACATTGCGATGAACTTGCGACCATAGTTGGCCAACGATGCTTTCGGGAAACGCACCCCTGGTTAGTAGTGTAAAGGAATTTCCGCCTGGATTATTGTCAATGGACAGGCGCCAGTTTTGAGAAGAAAATTATTAAGACTGATCGTCAATATTTAAAACTTTAAAAATGTAGACATGATATCCTACCATGCATGTCATCTTTCATTTTATTGTGTAACATTATCTAAGCGTGGCGATCATCAGCGCTGCCAGTCAGAAGATTAACGAGCAGCTTTGTTGGTTTGTTAGTTTTAATGTTAAAGACTATCAACATTACAATAATATTTTGACTTTTATTGCCTAAATGTTGACAATATTAGTCCAAAGTACTCATTTATTACTATAATTCAGTTTGCAAATACTGAATTTAAATAGACATTTTGTTTGTTTGCCACATTTAGTCATATTTGGTAATGTTTGCAATAAAAAAATTTTTATACATCCACAAAAAAAGCTTAACTTGCATGTTAGTTATATTGCAACACTCTAAGTGATTGTGTGTAATCAACAGGTGGGGAGCAACATGGTTGAATATTCACAAAATGAGATGACTGGAGCATTGCTGCATATTCTGTGCCTCAAGGATGAGACGAGGGGGACATGTCAGACCTTTGCCATTGTTCCAGGCCACGCTATCGAGACCGAGTCTTTGCTGGAGGCTGTTCATCTTTGTTTCAAAGTTATTTATTTATTTTTGATGTTAAATACACAAAGCAGTGTTTCCCCGCCTGGGAGTTTCTCCAGCATGCCTTGTATCAAATTAATGGAAAAGAGTCCTCCTCTGTAAAATTTGAGGACAACAGTTGTTTCAGGCCCACGTGATATTTAGTCGCATTTTAAATGTTTGTTGCAGTTCTTAATAAATCAACACATCTTAAAAAATGAAATCGTAATCGTATAAGTTCAAATAAGTTGCTTAATGACTTTTAAAGGTGCATTGTGTAACATTTACGAGGATCTGTTGACAGAAATGCAATATCATATACATAACTATGTTTTCAGTGGTGTATAAAGACCTTACTTAATGAACGTTATGTTTTTATTACCTTAGAAGTATACATTGTATAATTGTATACAAAAAATATTAAAGACATATATTAAAAATGTTTTTTAAAAAAACAATTAAACGAGATTTAAATCAAATTTACAGTGGCCTCTCTGGTTTATTGTATTACAGAGACAATAATTATTTTACATTCGTAATATAACAAATATTTGTTACTAATTTTATTAAGGCAATGAGACATGAAATAACCCTGCATATAAGTAGTACTTAACCCAGCAAGAGGGTTAATTCCACCCACTGGTTGGGTCAAATGAATGACCCAGAAATATGGGTTAAATGGTAAAACACAGCACTTGGGTCAAACCAACCTAAAGCGTGTTCTGTCCAATAGTGACCCAGCGGTGTGGTTAAGGTTGGGTTATTTTTTAACCCTGCAGTTTTTAGAGTGCAAGAATGAACAATATTTCTTCAACATTTATTCATCTTAGTTAATATTAATTTCAACATTTACTAATACGTTATTAAAATCAAAGGTTGTATTTGTTAACATTAGTTAATGCACTGTGAAATAACATGAACAAACAATGAACAGCTGAATTTCTATTTACTAACATTAACAAAGATTAATAAATACTGTAACAAATGTATTGCTCATTGTAAGTTCATGTTAGTTATAGTTAATATGTTAACTAATGTTAACTAATGAACCTTATTGTAAAGTGCTACCAATATAATAAAAAATAATGTTTTGCTTATTTTAAATGTGCAATCAAAGAGTTGTATTCAGACTCTTTCCTTTAAGAGAGCATTCATTTATAATACTTACACCATTCGAGACCATATTGTTGTAGAGTTGTCACAGCAAATGTCTTGAGTCATTTGTGAAAAGATTGAAGTGAGTTGCATTATATATTGATAAGAAGAGGCTGTCTCTCCTGCTGTGGAATTTACAGGAATATTAATCGTCTCTAGTTTGTCACATGATTTAAAGGAACATGAGTTGCATGCCTTTATTTGAGATTAGATGGCACGCTAGATGCTAATCTGTAGAATCATGCACAGCTGACTGTTAGTCAACTAAACAAATTATTTTGAACTTTTGGATGCAAAACTTGTACATTACATGCAGGAATGTATGTCATCAGCTTTTTATTTATTATATATTGTTTAACCTTCTCAGTTTATTCACACACAGACAATGTGACGCGTATCCTGATGATGTTACCTCAGTGTGTTCTTTCACTTTAAGTGTTGGTAAGTACCTAAAATACCAAATGGTGTTGGTACAATAGAAACATATGGTGACGTGTTCCTTCACCGACTGGTTTGACTGCCATGATTACCTTGCAGGTTTCATTTCCACATGTTTTCTTTGTCCGACATTCTTCTTTTATCAGCTTGCATGTTTTTATTAAATAATAATACACTTTTATTAAATAGAACTGTTGGTCTACATCTGGAACAAGTGTTCAATGAGTTTTAGGACACGTTTACATGACAACAATGTACTAAATACGGAAGTTTCATGTGCAACTAAGTCAAAATGATCCCCGTTTACATGGAACCATGAAAACAACTAAAAAGACCGCATTAAGCTGGCCAGGTTAGGAGATGGCAACTTTGTAAAGAAACATTACACATGGTTTGCTAAAGGTGACTGCTTCCACACACTTGCTCCTCTCTTCGGTGTCAGCAAAGCTGTAGTTTGGCAATGTGTGCATGAGGTAGCATCCAGGCTGAAATTGCTCGCTCGTCGGCACATAAGTATACCCGCAGGTGAGAGACTGAATGAGGTGATGCATGGGTTTGAAGAGAGAAGTGGCTTCCCTCAGTGCGCTGGAGCGATAGATGGGACCCATATCCCAATTTTATCCCCCAGAGACAGCGCATTATACTACTACAATAGGAAAGGCTGGCACTCCATCTATTACTACAAGCAGTTGTCGATTATTGAGGCAGGTACGATTGGAACCATTTATTAATAAGACATAAAATGTTACTCTAGAATTTTTGTTATCAACTGCATATTGTCAAGTATAGTGACCAGCATTATTTTATGGCGCTTTCCATAATTGATGCAATTTACAGTTGTTGAACTGAACTGAATCAACACTGAACTGAATTGAGCCGAATGACAACATTGTCTTTTTAGAGCTGATTTGCAGCGGAATTTATGCATCATTTATCATTATTTTATAATGATCTTTATAACCATTACTGTGCATCACTGTAAAGCTGCTTTGAAACAATCTGTATTTTTATAAAGTGCTATTTAAATGTAGGGGAGTTCACAAACATAAACATTGGATGGCCAGGCAGCGTACATGACGCGGCTGTGATATTTGATCTCACAGAACGTGGAGAGCTTTTCCCAGCTGTAAGTCTTATGCATTTTACTCAGTATTTTGGAATTCAATTATATGCCATAGTCAGCAAAAGCTGCACAGTTGTAATTTATTCTAACAGTAGCCTGTCTTTTTTCTTTTTATATTTTTAAGGTAAAAAAAAAAAAACCTTTCAGGAAAAGCTGTACCCTTACTGTTCCTGGGTGATCCTGCTTACCCATTGAGGAGTTGGCTCATTAAGCCTTACCATGACAATGGAAACCTAACAAGGGCACAGAAGTACTTCAACCAGAGGCTCAGCAAGGCACAAGTATCTGTTGAGTGTGCGTTTGACAGGCTAAAAGGAAGGTGGAGGTGCTTTAGAAAGCGCCTTAATGTTTGCAACGTTCTCCAGATATACATTCACGAGTTCACACTTACAAATAAGTCAGATAGAATAAATGCGTATTTGGCGTGCTGTCCGAGGAGAGGGCTCCGGGCTCGGTATTTGGCCCAAACACAGAGTACTCCCCCCGTATTCCTGGCTGAGAAAGAACAAGCCAAGAGTGAGGAGTCGGGGTGGTGGAGGGATGCTGAAAACTGTCAAGGAAGTTAGGTGAGTTGACAGAGTGAATATATATATGCTTCCTCTCATGCTGATAGGGTAGACATGGTAATTGTTTGATGAGTTGATTGATTGATTGATTGCTTGATTATTTGAACGTGCTCCTCCCGAACTTTGTTAATAAAACATAATTTGTGACTGCTTGCTGTGTTCTTCACAACATTTGTTAGATACAAGGAGACAGGTTTGAGTCTGTGTAAAATGAGTGTGTAGTGACTGAGACAAATCAGACACAATTATTTGTTATATGTAACAAATAATCTTTAAAACTCACTCTGGATATATGGTCCCATTCCCCCAACAAGGGCAAGAACGGTCTTGGTAACTACGATCATATAAGTTGGTTTTATTACTGTTAAAAATGTGGTCAAGACAGAGACCATAGGGAAGACAGAAACAGACTTTGCTACACTCATTTATAGACAAAACTGATCTATAAATGAACATGCATCCCAGAAAATTATGTGAATGATTTAATGTCTTGTGTAGTGTCTTTTAATTCTATTATTTTTTTGATACTGTGTATTTTATGATAGAGCCAACGGTCAATGTAACCTCACTTATACCATGTTTTGTCTCTATAAATTGATACTTTGAAGATCGAAATGATTGAGTACATGATATGCCGATATTAGTATTACAAGAATCTTTCTTAGTTTCTTCATCAGAAACCAATCCAGCTGCACATGCAACTGAGCACGCTTAGAACAAAGATTCATAAATTCATAAACCACAGAGGAATTTTCCCGCTTGGAAATTCCACCCTTCTCATTGGTCAAGCAAACCCAGAGAGGTGGGGCCTTTCTCAGGCTTTATTAGAGACAAATTCACAGTGACTCCCTCTCTTCTTTTTCTGGCCTTCACCCCGGCAGGCCGTGACCACAGCCTGCTATGCCTTCGCTCTCCCAACAGAGTCAGACTGTATTTTCTTAAATCCAACTCAGAAGAAAACTGCAACTTTACCATCACTGAATGGGCAACCATCTTCGACTTCCTCACTTCCAGCCCAGGGCCGGCAGGTCACAATCTACATGTGGTCAGCCATGTGCTCATGGAGAGAGAGAAAACCTTCAACCAGAACAGAGTCAAACAAAGTTCATCACATCTTCTTCATCCAACAGAGAAGAAAACGATTTCAATTTCCACGTTTGACACTCACCAAACCATCAACATCCTTTTCCAAGAACTTCAAGAATTGTTTCTACTGCAAACACCATGCAAGTATACATTTAATGAGGTGCTCTGAAAATTATAAGCTGATGGTTCTTTTCATAATTAAATGGATCTTTTCCATAGTTACAGCTGTGTGGATTGGACAAGACAGGAGCTGCCATCCAGAGGAGCACCGACCATGTTCCTGTTGCCATTGACGTGGCTACAGATGTCAAAAAGAAAGCCACACAAGGCCGCAGGATCTGCCATCGTTGCCAGCAAGTGGAGAAGAAAAGGAACCTCACACCATGGAAATGCAAGGCCTGTGATGTAGCCCTCTGTCTCATTGTTGACAGAAACTGTTTTGAGGAGTGGCACAGATATAAAAAAAAAAAAAATAAAAAAAAAAATTTTTGTTGATATTTGTTGTAAATAGTTGTATGTATAGTTTGATTTTGTGTTCATTTTACCTTTTGTATGGTATATTTGCACTATTTAGAAACCCTCTTACTCAAGGAAAGAAAGCCCTGTAATGTAGCTGTCTGTGTAATTGTACATGAAGTGTTTTGTAGAGTTTATAAGCAAAAAAGAAAAGAAAAAAACGCCTATTGCTACAGCTGCTTTTTGCTGTATATAGTTAGATTTTATCTCAGTTTTACCTTTTTTATGTTGTATTTGCACTATTTGGGAACCCTCATACTCTGGGAATGCAAGGCCTTAAATATAGCTCTCTGTATAATTGTGTGCATGAACTGTTTTAAAAAGTGGCAAAGCTAAAAAGAGAAAAATAAGCCTATGGCTACACCTGCTTTTTTTTGTAAATCATATTTTTTTGTATATAGCTTGATTATATCTGAATTGTACCTGTATATGTTGACATTTACAGCTTGTGTTTACATTTTAAACCTTTTAAAATGCTTCATTGAACATGTTTGTGTTTTTTGTAGTAAAAAAACTATAATTTTTCTATTCGGATTTTGTGGGTTTTTTTTTTTTTTTTGTGATTTTGGGTCCAGTATGTTGCTACAGTACATCAAAGTGAAAAACTAATTATCTGGTCATATAGGTGATGTTGTGCTGAAAAAAATGATACCAAACATTGGTATGGTAAACATTTGTTAATGTCGCAAAATAAAAAAAAAAACATAAAAGTACTCAAAAACGGCCAAAATAGCCCAAGACTCCGAAGAGTTAAGCGAGTCACGTTTACACGACCAAGCTTTTTCTAACGTAATATCAATTTGAAAGGCCCAGGGGGAGCAGACTGCACAATTATGTCCATCATCACTGTGACAGAATTTCTATGAGGCCGCTTGTATTTCAGAGGACATACTTTCACTTCTGGAGGATGAAAAGGTATGTATATTCAACACGATTGGAACAGCTGATTAAAAATAACACATTAATATTTAGTGCTTTTAGATTTACTAAGCAGGGCAAATAGCAAATAGCGTGAGAGCGCAATTCCACAAAAGCGCTGATGGGAGTGGACAGTTCTGCGTGTGATCTACTGATGACGCACAAATTAAACAACACAGACGCAGTCGAATAATTTCAGACCAATCTCATGAAAAACTTTTTTGGTGTAAAAATGGCACGATAAATAAATTCGTGCTATAGACATGCAATTTCATGAATTCGTGGTGATAATTTCTATACTGACCAACGCAATACCAAAAGAGCAGTGCAAATTAGCTGATTTAACGTGGTTTGAGGCTTTTTTGGCCGTTAAATATGGCACAAACCTTAGTAAATCACCTTGCAGGATTAATTTAAATATACTGCTCCCATAAATGATGTGTCTGAAAGGGAAACTCCTAAAAATGCATATGCAATATGGTTAGCCGCTGTCTTTAGCAAAATATATTTTTAACATAAAAAGAGGATTAGCTCTGGTGCAAGCTGTTAGTAAATCTGGCCCATAGTGTTTTATTTACAGTTAGTTGATGATAAATTATAGTAAATTTAAAGTAAAAAACTAAAAGTAGCTATTGCATCAAAAGAAAACAAAAACAATTAATAATACATTTAATGTACATTTTCTGTACACTCATAATGACTACTGCCTACACATTAGAAAAATATAAATCATTAGTTTATATCTTTAAACTGACCTTGATTGTACTTTTGAAAGGCAAATGGCATATTATTTTTTTAATCCACAGATTGACAGAGATGTTATCTTGCTAATGGAGGATTCAGCTCTGGCCATCTATATTCCCTCATATGGAGATAGACTTGCTCTTTTCAATTTTTGCCACAATCAAAACCCTGCTTCCAAAAGGAAGTTGGGTCTGTTTGAAAGACTGAGAGAAAAAATGAAACTGAGAAAGCAATCTACAACTGAACCCCAAACTGAAGAGACACCTGAGACTTCTAAACCCAAATCCAGAGCCAAAGCAAGTAAGCGACAGATTGAAATTGGCTGGATTCATACAGAAAACAAAGAAACAAAACAGGTCAGAACAAAACAAGGAGGGGTACTAGAAAGGTTACAATGGACATTAATGCAGGATACAATGAGATCCTTAAAGAAGGTAAAGGACTTTTCTTCCCAGATGGAAATTCTTCTAAGGGTGATGAATGTGACTTCACATTTGAAGTTTGGGACTTCAGACAAAATGTTCTTCCCAGTGATGTCTCCATTGGCACAATACATGAGGCAGTGAAACTGCCAAATTTGCATTTCTACATAGCAACTATGCCAAACGAGTCAGCTGACAGTACTTCACATACTTAGTCTGTAAGTGAAAATACTGATGAGACCAGCATCATCTCACTACAAAGTGATTATAGTGAAGATTTAGCAGACTCTCCCCCCCCCCACACTTTATGGAGGAGATGCTTTTTGGCGCAGTATACAGTGTTATGGAAATTTTATATTTTACTCTTTCCCATTTACTTCTCAGATATTGTGTGGGTTTTCCTTTGATTTAGCTTGTGATTCTCTCAGTGTGCATGTATGTTACCTGGCATGAACAAGTTCCTATTCAGGAAAGACAGAGAGGGTTGAAGAACCATTGTCTCGATCTGGTTTTACGGGGGGAGCAGGAAAATTACAGGAGAAGAGACTGTATAAAAGACTGTCTGGTTTCTGTGTGATTAGGTCTTGTTCCTACCACGAGGTAGCTGTCGCGGTATTTTTGTGAACAAACCTCTTAAAGAAAATAAACCTTTTACTCTTTAATACAATTTGACTCTGAATGTTTCTTATGCCTTGATGCTGTTTGTTAACTATTGATTTTGCCACATCAATTGGTGTCAGAAGTCGGACTCCATGAGGTTTCTTCTGGTCCTGAGAAAGCGAATTGACGGACTGATCACCCTAAAGCACAAAAGGCTTTAGTCTTACCTCGCCGAAATGAGAGAGAAGAGCCAAAACTGCTATCAGGGCTAGGAGGAACCCACTGGAAACAGAAAGAACTCGGTGGCAGTAAAAGCATCTCGGGTAAGAGACAGTAAAATTATTTTAATTTGTGTGGTGTAATTTGATAAAACTGTGGGTGAACCATAGTGGCTGGAACTTTCTCTTTGGTACGGGCAGAAAAGGTTTTCGATGGGGAGATTGTCAAATCAAGTCAAGTATATTTGTATAGCGCTTTTCACAATACAGATTGTATCAAAGCAGCTTCACAATATTAAATTCAAATAATATAAAATAATAGATAAAATAATAGATTGTAACCTGTAACAAGCCAATTTTATGCCAGAATATATTTATTAAGCTTTGTGCAAACACAAACACAAAAGTCAAGTCAATTTTATGCCGAAAACTAGCTCGTAAAAGTGGACGGAAGAGCCACACGGACGGAAGAGCCACACCTGATTAATTAGGTTTACTCAAAATCTCTGTAACCTGAGGAAGTCTCGCAAAAGTGGACGAAAGAGCCACAAGTGGACGGAAGAGCCACACCTGACTAATTAGGTGAACCAGAATCAGTCGAGCGCTGGAAAGTATTTTATTTGATGTATGCCTTCTAACAAATGGCCTGGGACTACAGCTGGAAAAGGGATTGTCCACGTCATTATAAACTAATAAACTAAACTAAACTTGAGTGCTCACGGGAAAATTGAGTAAACTGTAATTACAGGAAGCATATTTGCTAAACCTTGCCGATTTGAGGTGACAAAATCGGATCTGTCAGAGACGTCTCACAGATTATTAGACGCGTGTCGAACGAAAATCCAGGAGAGAGAGTGTCAGCCAATATGGGGTCATATAACAGTAGGCCTAAACCAGATAATTTTTACACACCAGTTTTCGATCAAATGAAAAAGAATTACGGACATAAATGTATGCTGGACATAGAAAAATGTATCAAATATCATGATTTTCCCGAAAAAGGGACACTGAGCAAAATAAGAATAAATATTGTGAAAAAGTCAGTTGAAAAAAGCAGTGAAAAGCAACAGAGTTGTTGCATTTGTTCTCGTCATGTGTGTAAAGAGTGTGAACAGACAATAGATTGTTGGATTGAAGAAGCTGACAGGAGAGTTTCCCAAAATGCAGCCGAGATTGTCTTGGCGCCGCCGGCATATAACCATCACTACACCGGGGCAGAGCTGAAAGCACTGAAAATGGACCTCGATCTCGACCACTCTCCAATGTTAGTTTTTAAAGCTTGGACAGTGTCTGAAATGAGAGATGCAATGGCTCATCCGACAAACAAGCCTGCAACTCAACAAAAGACAAGAAGAAGAGGTGACGGAAAGAAATGGCGATGCTACGTGTGTGCAACGAATGATCACACGGTCAGAAACTGTACCAAATGCAGAGTGTGCAAGAAAGACGGCCATTGGAGCAATGCGTGCCCAAATCTGCTGTCGGATCGAAACAAGAGGAGCCGTGGCGATCATGTCGCTGACCACAAGACAGGGAAGTGACCATTTATTACTAACACGCAAACACGACACACACACACACACACACACACATACACTGATTTAAATTCTGCTATCTGAAGAAACTTCTTGCAAATCTTTGCGTGTGAATGACAACATTTTTGCAAAAGATGTGTTTGCGGAGTTGTTTGAGAATGTATAAAAGTTCAGGGTTTTTACAAAATACCCAGATTGTGGATTGCTAGCTTGAAGAAGCAGAAAAAAAGGGAATATAGAATATAGAAAGAATTAGCATTTAGGGAAAGATAGTAGGAAAATGTGGGTTTTTCCTGATAGAATTTACAAACAGTGAATTGTTGGATTAAGGATTGCAGATAAAAGAGAGATAGAATTCATGGAACTATTTATGAACGCCTGTTAAGTTAAAGTAAGTTGAAATGGTATGAAAAGTCTTATATGAAAAGTTTTATCAAGCAGAATGGGGAAAATTCTATATTTTAGTGATGTGAATATGCTTTATTGTATTAATGTTATGAAAACAAGGGTATTGAAGAATATATTGCCATATTTTTATAACAAGAGTTGAAGGTGCAAGCAGCTATGATAGCTATCTGTGTAATTTAGGGACTGAGATACGAGTAATACAATCTTGTGATTTCAGTTGAATCTGCAAACTAACCATTTGATAGAAGAATAAGCTTTTAAAACCAGTGTTGATGAAATTAATGACACGTTAAAGTTTTAATACTGTATGAAGAGTAACTGAACAGTCCTGATAAATAGTGAGATAAAAGAGAGCAAATGCTGTAAGCAGCTCTGCTCAGCTCTGAAGAGATTTGCAGATGATGTTTTGTAAAAGTTTGATTGTGATTGGGAAGATAAATAATAACTTGACTGGCTCCAAACAAAGAAAGTGCCAAAATGGCACAAATTTAAAGAAAAGTCTCTGTTAATATGGGTTAGAAAGTAGATCAATGTTAATATGATGAAGTAATTGAATTTGCAACTGGGACTGTAAAAGAAAATACAGAGAACTGCTTATCAATGGCTCTGTTTGCATTTCCTGAACGGAACACACTCTTCAGGGGTGTGAGGTAGAGTGGGGCTTTTAGAATGATCACAGTGATAAGACTATAGGCAGGATAACAGAGAGTGTTTTATTGTTGTCAGCGGGGTCATTTTGCAGTGACTGTAAATTCCCACTCGGTAGGTGTTTTGATCTGGGTTTGAAAGTGGAACAGTGTTTGGATGACGATATTGAAGTTTTGTTCTGAGAAAGAACTAAGAATGTGAATGCAGTGGTAAGGAAAGTGAAAAGAATGTGCGAGTAAATGAGGGAGAAAAGAAAGTTGATAGATGGAACTTTTGAAAGTTGTAAGAAGATTGCAAGATTTAAGTGTAAGGAATTCCTTTTGAAAGGAAAGAACTATAAAAGGTACCGGTGGACGTAAAATTACAGATAAGACTAAATGAGTTGCAAAATATTTTAAAAGTACCGGTCACTAAAAGGATGATTGTGTTTTGAATGAAACGCTTTGATAAGGTTTTAGATGATATAGAGAGACAAATCTAACGAATGATTCAAAAAATGTATCACAAGCAGAGAATGCAGCCTCAAAATTTAGTACAGTCCTGATACAAAAGAGAGCAAAATGCTGTAAGCAGCTCTGCTCTGAAGCTCTCAATTTAAAGAGATTTGCAGATGATGTTTTTGTAAAAGTTTGATTCTGATTGGAAAAATAAACAATAAGTTGACTGGCTCCAAACAAAGAAAGCGCCAAAATGACACAAATTTAAAGAAAAGTCTGTGTTAATATGGGTTAGAAAGTAGATCAATGTTAATATGATGAAGATTATGATTTGGCTATTGTAATTGAATTTGCAAACGAGACTGTAATAGAAAAATACAGACAACTGCTTATCAGTGGCTCTGTTTACATTTTCATCACACACACACTGCCTTGGGGGTGTAAAGTAGGGTGGAGATGTTAGAAAGATCAGAGTGATAAGACTATAGGCAGGATAACAGAGAGTGTTTTATTGCGGTCAGCAGGGTCATTCAGTGACTGTAAATGCCCACTATATGACTGTCAAAGTAAATGAGTGAGAAAAGAAAGTTGATAGATGGAACTTTTGAAAGTTGTAAGAAGATTGAGTGTAAGGAATTCCTTTTGAAAGGAAAGAACTATAAAAAGTACCGGTTTACGTAAAATTACAGACAAGACTAAATGAGTTGTAAAATATTTTAAAAGTACCGGTCACTAAAAGGATGATTGTGTTTTGAATGAAACGCTTTGATAAGGTTTTAGATGATATAGAGAGACAAATCTAACGAATGATTCAAAAAATGTATCACAAGCAGAGAATGCAGCCTCAAAATTTAGTATGAATCATAGAAGCAGATTGATAAACTCCTAGAGAAAACATTGAAGTCGGGTAGGAAATGATGGTAATTGAAAACCTGACAACTAAAATTTTAATGAAATTTGAAACGTTATTAAGAACTATAATAATATAAGTGTTACAGGATTAACAGTTGCTAAATGTAAAATACATGAGAAAGGCATTTGATTAAACAAAAAGCTTGTTGTTGACTATGAAAAGAGCTAACAGCTGATGTTTTGGGTTCAAAAGATAAGCTTGTGATTTGGCCAAAACAGGTTTGCTTATCTGAATTTGGTATGTGCTGTGACTGAAACTGCCACAGTTTCAGTGCAACAGAGACTCATTCTGAGTGGAAATTTGTAATGTCTGAATTACAATACATGTAATTTATGGAAAAGATGCCTTAAGATGGGCTAGAGTTAAAAAAGATGGTAGATAAAGTCTGAAGTTAAAAGTTTATGAGAATGCAGTGTACCAATCCTGAATTCCTCAAGAGTCTCTCTCATTCAATGTCAGCTGAAAGCTGTTGTCTGAGCCTGTGTAAAGCACAGTATTTCAGTTGAAAAGATTCATAGATATGGAAAAGCTAAAACAAATCATGCTACAGGCAGTTCAGATTTGAAAATTTAGAGGACAATTTGTAAATGTTTTAAAAGTAAAACTGAATGACTTTAAAGAAGTCTTTAAAATAATACTGTTTTGGACTTGTTTATTTTAGGACCAGAGACTTTTAGCTCTCATTTTAGCTTCCACCATAAAACAGGGCCGATGGCTCCGGCTACAGAAGTAACAGTACACTGAATGTACGGTTGTGATCTAAATTCACTGACTATAATCTAAGCAGCTAGGTTGCTACCTTTAAGATGATTAATGAATTTAAGTGACTAAATACTGCTGTTATTAACCTGTCTCCCTGTAAACACTATTAGGTCCGAATGGCTCTGTGTGACTCTTGAATGTGCCTTTCCTAAGCTCGAGAAAACAACTGATTATGTTGAAGAAAACAGTCACAGATTCTGTAATGGGGAAGAGCGGTTACCAGTGTGTACGAAGTGATTACCCCAACGGCGGGTAAGATCTTTTTTGGCCAAAAGGGCAACCTAAGACAGGGGGGTCACGCCACAAACACTGGGCATCTCCTGATGGAGGTGTTTTTTATGTGAGATGGGTATGAGAGTGGCGCTGATTGACTGAATGGCCACCAGCATCAGCAGATCATTGAGAGGCGAGATGAACTGTGAGAAGTTACGGCAGTCTGACCCAGAAAATGTGAGTCCCTCTAATACCACTCACAAGAAAACCGCATTCATTGTATGGCTTGTTTTTCTGACAAGTGTCTGCAACTATACCAGGGAACGACACCCTGAAGAAAAGAAAATTATTGCTTAAGAGCTGATCCAAATGGACTTTCAAGAGCCAGCAGAGACCATTGAACTAATCTAATTATCTGTTGTGGAGACAGTAAAAAAACTTTTGTAATTTTAGTGGCCTGATGGGCAAGGAAAATGCAGAGATTGTGTTGATGCTAAACTAATGTGTCAGTTCTGACTCCTGTAGATCGTTAGACATGACAAAGGACCATTATAAGACATGGTGGTGGCTAAAGATGAGAACAGCTTGTGATGAGTCAAGAGAATTTTCTGGAAAACAAAGGTTAGGTAAATTGAGTATTTAAACTAAAGACAACCTTAGAAAAGATCATAGCATAATATATTTTAGATTGTTGTAATGGTTATAATTTGAGTCAAACATTTGTATTTTGACATGTGTGAACTATTAAGGATTGACTATGACTCTGATTATTTTAGTTACAGTCCTAGGAGGCTGTTAAAAATATTATTTGCTTATAGTGAGAGAGAAAGAGACTGCTTGAGTAGAGGAAGGGATGGTATTCTGTCTGTCTTTCTGTTATCAGTCAGCCAAAGAAAGCTGAAGCAAAGTAATAATTATGCACCAAAACAATCCAGCTGACTTTTCTAAAATCAAATGAATAATGAACAGACATGCTTTAAAACTGGTTAAGAGGCCATGAAAACATTAGACAGAAAAAAAAAAAAAAAAAGGAAAATGTAAGGCTAAAATGTCATTTAAAATTTAAATCTTTTTAGAGAAAAGATATGAATAAAAAATATGAGCAGTTCATAGTCAGGGATGAGTGTGAGTGTTAATTCATGTTTTGTACAGTATGTGTTAGTTTAGGACAACTATTCTGTCTGAATAGTGTGTATAAATGTGTCATTAACCTCTGGAAAGAGTGTTTTAGCATTATAGATGGGTCAAGGCAAATGACAAATTCAAAAGTAAGTCAATCTGAGAAGGCAACACAGAACATAGGATGAGCTTTAAGTTGATTGATCATGGAGCTCTGTCTGTTAATTATTATTTTGGTCATTTATGATGTGCAGTAGATTTGAATTACTTTCAGGACAGGTTTAAGTATTGATGTGTAAATTAGAATTGTGAAGTCGTAGATAGCCGTCAGTCATGTGTTGAGAAAAAGTTATAAATTTGACAGCAACAAACACGTAGACTAAGTAAATATCAGATTATCCAGAGAGCCCTTAACAGTTATGTATTGTAAAAAGGGGGAGATTGTTGTTCGACTGACGTTGACATTGACACAGCACGACCTGACCGCAGGGCTGGACTGGGACAAAAAATCGGCCCGGGCATTTTGGCCCAGACCGGCCCACTATATGATCATAAACACCACCCATCTTTGCACGCCCTTAATTATATGCATACCAACTCCTATTCATTAAAACCACTAATGCCATGTAATGAGTGAGTAGGAACGAGTGAGAGTTAACAGATGAAATAAGTACAAATTTGACATTTATTAATACAGTTGAACTATACTCCACAGTGGTGAATCCTAAAACAAGCTATAAGCGGGCGGCTCTGGCATAGCAATACCAGTGTTTCTTACAGGATTTTTGGTAAAACTGTGGTGGGTGGACCTCGGTCCTTCTAGGGGGGTTGGGGGGCATGCCCCCCCGTGAGAAAATTTTGTGCATTTTAATGTTAAATTCTTCAATCTGGTGCACTTTGAGAGTTCAAAATTAAAAGCTCCAACCCATATTCAGTGTGCAAATTAAACAAAGAAAAATTCAAACCTCTTTTAGTTACAGTGTCTATTTACATTACACCTACTACATAATAATAGTTATAATATTAATCCAATGACAGTAATAGCCCTATTTTGTAAAACAAATGCACTAAAAATAAAGGAAACTTTCATAATTAGCTTTGTACCAATTTCTATATTTGAAAGAGATAAGCACATGATCTTTTATTTTGACGCAAACTGCATCAAGCTTTTATTTTGGTGGAAAACATGGTTTACAAACGCCTCTCATTAAATTTCTAGTGAATTGCGGTAATCGTCAACTATGCAGCTGTGGAAATAATCTGTAACTGGGTTATGGGTTCCTACACTCATGACATAGCCTAAGTGTTTTGAAAGTAGTTCTGCTTACCGCAGGCTCTACACTCTCTCATCTCTCTCCTGATCCTCCGTCCTCACTATCATCATCTGCAACTGGGCCGTTAAAAAAAAATAATAATAATAATAAAAATAAAAATTATGTATTATACAACAATAACCAGCGAATACATATAATCTTAAAACGTTTAAAACCACATGCTATAAAGAAAAAGTTTGACGATGACGACTCTTCCCGTCCATCTCATGGTGGTCCCGTCGCCGCCCGCGGGAGGAAAATACTAGTCAGCACGGTTTAAATGGGAAGTGAGCACCCGCTCCGATGTTCTTACGGACAATAAACGTATTTATACCTTGCAAATAACATTGGTACAAAACAAATAAGGCGATTACATGTGTATTAAAGTTGGCCTACCAATAACGTATACTCATGCAGGCTTTTCTTCTTCACAATGAGTCTCCCCGCCGGTCTGCCAGCGCCGCTGCGGGAGGAAAATGAAAGCTTTAGCATAAAGTTCTGCCGAGAAGACTTAATTGTTACGTCACTTTACCTTTTATCTATCCAATCACATTCCAACACTCGTGGTATATAAGATCGGTACTTACTCATGTTTGAGTTTGCAGATGCTGACGCTCCAATTCACCACCATCCTCCCCACCACCTCCAAGTAAAATCCTTCCCTCCATCCTCCCCACCACCACCACCAGGATGGTCCCTTCCATACCTCACAGGGGGTCGGCTACGCCCCTGCCTTGATCTTCAGGCAGGATATGCAGAGTCCGGACCCTCAGATTGCGAGCTACGGACGGGGCCTACGCCAAAGAACTTTATTGCTTGCTGGGTTGTAAATAAATGGATAATTGTCACAGTATTTATTCTCCCGAGTCTTTCTGGTAGAAATACTAGTCAGCACAGCTTAATGGGAAATGAGCACCCACTCCAATGTTTTTACAGATATATTAACTCAAACATACCTTGCAAATAACATTTGTATAAAAAAAATAATGCGATTACATGTGTTTTGAAGTATACCTACTAGGGTTGTGCCGATAGACGATAGTATCATGTATCGACGATAGTCAGAGACATAGACTGTAAAAAAAGATGGACGACGCCCCTTCGCTCTCTTCCATTGATGAGAACTGAAGCCGCCAGTGTCCCGATATGGCGCTGACATACTGGAACTTGAGTCTGCGCAGTAGCGATCTCGGGACCAGACCTGCGCAGTAGTGAGCAGGAAGTAAAGCTGCGAAATCAACGCTCCGCCCTCACTCTCGCAGAATGCACTCAGGGAGAGTGCTTTCTGCACACTTTTTAAAAAATTGATTGCATTACGACAAGAGGCTTGTTAAAATAAAGTAAATACAATCTCCTCAGTCCTCCGAAGATCCCGAAAAAATGTCCGTTGGTGCTTCAGTGACTACTTTGCTCAGAGAACCTGTCAATCACAGCTGTCAATCACGACGTTACACCACCGCATCACGTAACTAACTAAAAACCAACTTATTTTTGAAACAGACACTTGAACTAAGCGTGATTAAAAACGACAGCAAATGAAAGAAACCACCTTTGGAAAAAAAGATATTTGAAGTGTAATTTAATTGTTTAGTTGGTCTCACGTCCCGTTCAATAACACAGGGAGGCGGGGCTTATGACCTATACTAGGACCAGCCACCGGGGGGCGATCGAGACGTTTTGGCTTCACTTTTCAGGGCTTGTGCGGTACGCGTCAGAGATATCGCTGCTGGCAGATGCCTTTGACGATATCAATACGATAATTGGCTCGTTTTCCTATTAATGTATTAAATCATTATTATTATTATTATGAAGCTAAGATTGTTATTAAATTAATTAGGAACTACAAATAATTTGCCTTGCCTAAATTCATAACGACATCACCACATAACCACAATTGCGACATCACCACATAACCACACTTGCGACATCACCGACACGCGCGTATGAGGACTCCTCAAAGAAAATGTTTTTAAAACAGACTAAAAAACTACATCACACAACAAAATTTAATTGCAAGGTGATCCAATCACAAATTGTCAAGAGTGCTTGTTTTAACAGACGCATCATTCTTATACAGAGCCAAGATGAAGACGGCATCGTTGTTCGTCAGTATTTTGTTTCCATAGCACATTAACAAAACATTTAATGACACCAATAACACTAAAAACAATACAATTACAAAATATTAATGATAATAATAATATCAATATAATTATATAGGCCTAGGCCTGATAAAAATCTTTAGTTCACGAACGTAGCACAACTCTGTGAAAATCAAAAGCAACTTCAAACACTTGTTTAACAAGAAATATTCTTCTAATTTTTTCACTGTCAATAATGTAAGTCCACAAGAGAAATATTAAGCCAGTAAATTAAGATAGTTGCAATAGATAGCATTTAAAACACATTAACACGTGTTATTTGGGCTTATTGAAGTGCGGTGCGCATATGTGTAGTGCATCCAGACAGAGAGAGCACTGGTAGGAGGACATATATCGCAGTCTCCGACTCTTTCTTGACCCAAGAAATTATTAAAACATATTCTCATCTCGTGCAGAAGTACAGGCAAAATGCTGCATCTGTAACGGCATGAGAGGATAACGTGTGTCCGTAAATTTCTCGCTGACATGTTGAAATACTCTGAGTCAGATACAAGAATGATTAGGATCTTTTTATACCTCACTATACCGGGAAAATAACCTGATTTAGCTTATGGCTATTAATAAACACTCCACCTTTGCTAGCAAAATAGAAAACGATTCTCATATATAAAACAAAGTAATAAAACAAGCAAATTGATGAGTAAATAAGCAAGTTAATAATCAAATAAGTAAGCCCCACCCCCTCACGATAATATCGTGTATCGCCAATCTCACAGGCTGACGATAGGACGATATGAAAATGTAGCATATCGCCCAACTGTTGGTTTTTAATAAAGACTCAGAGTACTCATTTTTCAGTCAAACGCACAGAACAAAAAGTGCGTCCTCCTTTACTGCGTGTTCAGACAAACGTATACAGCTCTTCTTCAGTGCTAACTAACAGAATACAAAAATATGAGCCCAGAGCTCCCCCCAGTGGTCACACCATCAAAACCCAAAAAAGAAATTCACATTGGAGACAGCTTAATAACTTTAACAGCTTTAACTGAAATACACACAAGTCGATAACTATTCTGGTAAGAGTGAATTTTTCCAACACCAACACTAATACCTACCAATTTAACCCCCTGGGGTCGGCGGTATCGCCGGCGATACCAGCTCGCTTTTTTTTTTATCAGCTCAGAAGAGATTAATTTTGCTCTGTTGACTTTGATATTAAAAACAAGTTTCATACATCAATCGATTCTGTTAAATGTGTATTATTTTTGTGTATACTCACAATAAAAACAAAGTGTTGTGCTTTTTGCCAAATAAAGAAAAATAAACACGAAGCGAGTTCTGCCTTCTCTCTGTCAGTGTAGTCCATTCTGAAACGCGTCCGAAAATGAACAATAACTCAGCGAATACTCAGTCAAACAGACATACAGACACACAGGCATGAAGCTTGAATTCTCTTCTTCTAAATGAAGTAATTTATATAAAAACCAAATATTCTCAGTTCATGTAATCTGTAAGAAAAGAGCGAGATGTCGGTCATTCTCATCTCATCTAATTATTTTTCATTTGAACCCGCCCACGGAGAGCGCGTGCTATTCAAACGCAAATGACTGAGGCAATCCACGCAAACCTGTGAACGCCCCCATATCAGCTTGAGAAAACGTACTCGGTTACCTAATGTAACCTCGGTTCTCTTTAGAAGAGGGAACGAGTATTGCGTACGTTGCTTACGCTACGGAAAAGTTCTCTTTCTTCGAGATCTGAAGCCAAAAAATTATCCTTAATTTTGTATTCATTGTCAACGCAGTGCGGCGGCCGGCAGACCATGGCAGACCATGGCAGGTTATATAAGCGTGCTTGCGCCCTCCACACCCTTCTAACTTTCAGGATGGGTGTGGCCAGTGTGTATATAAGGAGGGCTCACAGGCTGAAAATCTGGTTTTCGTAGTCTGAAGCGCAAAAGCTCGTGGCGCGTCACGGCAGGTTGCGCAATACTCGTTCCCTCTTCTAGAGAGAACCGAGGTTACATTAGGTAACCGAGTACGTTCTCTTACGAGAGGTTCTCTCGTATTGCGTAAGTTGCTTATGCTACGGGAACCCCTTGTCAACGCCGTGCGCGCCGAGCATCCAGCGCATGAGTCCCAGGGAGACCGGGGAAAACAACATGCTGAAACAGGTGGCCGGTCGGAGAAACGGGCCAGCACATGTACAAAGCACTTCACTTCATATATAAATTAGAGCGGCACAGCCATTCTATATATCAACGTAAGCAGTGCGGCCAGCAGCACGGGCCCGCACAGTACATAAGCACATATTAGGGGAAAAATAGAGCGGTCTCACCGGTCTATGTGTGGAGAGAATAGTCCCCAGCGCGACCGAGTGTAGGACAGGTGGCCAGCGGCGCGGGCCAGCACCGGTACACAAGCGCGTAACGGGGGAACAAAGGAACAGAGCGGCACAGCCGGTCTGTGTACAAAAATACTCTTCCCTTGGTGCCATACCAGAAATATTACCAGTACGTGAACGTAGTCTGCACATGAGCGACTGGGCAGAACATACATGCCACTTATACTGACAACAGTTTAGCCTGCAAAGCGGGAACTTCCAGGTTATAAAACCTCACGAATGTCGATGGGGAGGCCCAACCCGCCGCCATACAAATATCGTGAATAGAAATTCCGCTGGACCAGGCCCACGAAGAGGCCATGCCTCAAGTGGAGTGGGCTCTGATACCCAAAGGGCACTGCAGGTGTTTGGAGGCGTAAGCTGCTGCAATCGCGGCCACTATCCACCTGGACAGGCTCTGTTTCGAGGCAGCGAGACCCTTGGTGCGGGGCATAGGAGGTTATGGCTGTCCCCGCTATCGGATGCTGGCATAGTCGACAGGGAGATGATTTGCGCCCTAAAGGGGGTACCAATCGCTTTGGGGATGTAACCGTGTCTCGGTCTGAGAATGACTATGGAGTCATTTGGTCCGAACTCAAGACATGCAGGGCTAACGGATAACGCATGCAGATCCCCCACGTGTTTTACTGAAGACAGAGCTAACAGAAAAACGGTTTTGAGCGAAAGGTACTTCAAATCCACGGATTCAAGCGGTTCAAAGGGAAAAGCCTTCAGGGCCTCCAGGAACAAGGACAGATCCCAAATAGGAACCGAGGGGGGCCGCGGGGGATTCATCCGTCTGGCTCCTCTGAGGAAACGGATAATAAGCTCGTTCCTTCCTATTGCACGGCTGCGCGTTGTCTCTGCGAACGCTGCAATAGCCGCCACATACACTTTGAGCGTGGAAGGGGACCTGCCCTTATCCAACAGCTCCTGTAGGAAGGAGAGCACCCACGGAACCCCACATGTACATGGATCCAAGCTCTTAGTAGCGCACCATTTAGAGAACACAGACCATTTAGACGCATAGAGCCTTCCCGTAGAGGGAGCTCTAGACTGCGTGATCGTGTTTACGACCCCTTCTGGCAGGTCAACGGGTATCCGTTGATTATCCACGCATGCAGAGACCAGCGCTCTGGATGGGGATGCCAGATTGATCCACCGGCTTGAGAGAGGAGATCCTTTCCCACCGGGATCGGCCATGGGGTTAAGTGCGACAGCCTCACTAGCTCTGGGTACCAGATTTGGTTCTTCCATCGCGGGGCTATAAGAAGCACTGGGTGGTGCGTGTCCCTGATCCTCGTGATGACCTGTGGTAACAGGGAGATGGGAGGGAAAGCGTACAGCGGGAGGCTGGGCCAGGTTTGAGCCAGCGCATCCTCGCTTTAGAGAAGAACGTCGGGCAGTGAGCGGTGTCTTCCGACGCAAAGAGGTTGATTTCCGCTCTGCCGAATAGGCGCCAGAGTAATTGGACTGTCTGGGGGTGCAGGGACCATTCTCCCAGGGGAATGATGGCTCTGGACAGTCTGTTTGGGCCGACATTCAGGTGGCCCGGCACGTGCGTGGCTCTCAGCGAGCACAACGAGCGATGAGCCCCCACGAGAAGGCGTTCTGTCAGTTGCATAGGTTCCTGGACCTGACACCGCCCTGTCGGTTCACATGGGACACCACGGACATGTTGTCCGAGCGGACTAGCACATGGTGATCCCGTATGAGTGGGAGGAAGCGCTTGAGCGCGTTCTCGACCGCTATCATCTCCCGACAGTTTATGTGGAGGCATTTCTCCTGGTCTGACCACAGGCCAAAGACCGGTTTGCCCTCGAAAAGAGCGCCCCAACCTACGGTGGAAGCGTCCGTCGAGATAACTTTGCGGTGAGAGGCAGCTCCCATTGTCACTCCCCACTGGTACCAGTCGGCCGCTAACCAGGGCTTCAGTGCTGAAACGCAGCTCTGAGTCACTCTGATTCGAATGCCGCCGGAAGCCCAGGCTCTGAGAGGCACTTGGGCATTCAACCAGCGTTGTAGCAGGTGCATATGCAATAGACCCAGCTGAAGCACTGCTGCAGCTGAAGCCCTACAACCCAGCATCCTCTGAAATGTCTTGAGAGGTGCGGTGCTGCCCGCGCGCGCTGTGTCGACAGGTGGGCTGTCATTGCCACAGAGTCCAGATCCAAACCCAGAAAGAGGCTGACTGACTGGGCACCAATGAGCTTTTGGTCCAGATGACCGTGAGCCCCAGGCTTTCCAGGTGGTTGAGAAGACAGGCCGAACGGCAGGACGGTGTATTGATATACCTGACCGTCGAAGGCGAATCTCAAGAATGGCCTGTGATGGGGTATTATCTGGATCTGAAAGTACGCGTCTTTCAGATCGAGAGAGATAAACCAGTCCCTCGGGCGAATCTGCGCGAGGATCTGCCTGGTTGTGAGCATTTTGAACGGTCTTCTCATAAGAGCTTTGTTCTAATATCTCAGATCCAAAATCGATCTGAGAGCTCCATCCTTCTTGGGAACGAGGACATAACGGCTGTAAAAGCCCGACTCGCTCATAGAAGGGGGAACATGTAGTGTGAGGCACAACGCGCGAGAACGGCGTCGGGGGCAAAATGTTTGTTAGTATGTGTGAGCGCTCGAGGGCGGGCACAGGACTTACATTCAAACGACATAACAGGTCGTGAGAGGCCGTGTGACAGAGCGGGCAGTGAGTAGGTGTGGGCACGGGGAGGTGGACACGTGACCTACTTTTAACACTTGAGCGGCTTTTGCCTGCTTTATGAGAGTGGGCTCTGTGAGAGACACGGGATTTATAGTGCTTGTGTAGAGGGGTGAACACAGAAACGTGGGCACATTCACTGTGAATGTGCCGTATGTGTTTCAAGTGCAGTGAATGTGCCCACGTTTCTGTGTACAGGGGTGAACACAGAAACGTGGACACATTCACTGCACTTGAAACACATACGTCGTGAGCCGTGCAACCAGACATTATGCTCTTTTGAGATTTCTCTGGGTCGCCGTGAGAACGGTGGTTGCGCACAGGCGAGCGGGTAGATATACCGACTCGTTGGCTGCGAGGTAAACATCTGCAGTAGCCGTGGCAACGGGGACTGACAGAGCGTGATGCTTTGACGGTGGTCCAGCCGCAGCGGGACTTAACCGTCTTTTCTTCCCTCATGTTTAGACGCTCATAAATACTCAAGCACCATGAGTAGGTGTGGTGCGAGAGGCGGGTTCGCTTTCTGTATGTAAGAAAAACTGGCCGCGAGCTCGGAGAAGCGAGCAGCATAAATTTTTATCTGCCGCGAGAGCTGTGATCAAACACGGGTCTCTGGCGCAAAAGCCTATGATTTTGCCACTGAACCACAGGGGAAAATACACTAGCTTTCGGTTAGCGCGAGCATATAAGAGAGCGACCTCATGTGTCGTGTTGGCGTTTGTTTGCAGGCGTGCGTGTATTATAACAGGCTCGTTTACTGCAATAGTAATATTTCCAACCGCCTGAACTTAAGAGGGGACTGAGAAATGTGTGAGAATTGGCGTTTGGTCCGGCCACAGCGGGACTAAACACTCTCTCTCCTCTTTTCGCCGGTGGTGAGTGAGGCGTGCGCGCTGAACGTTGCTCGTGACCGTCCGCTCAGTCATCCCTTGTGAACGGCGCAATCTGCGCGGCCCAACAAGGGAGCGAGCGGGTTCGCTTTCTGTATGTAAGAAAAGCTGGCCGCGAGCTCGGAGAAGCGAACAGCATAAATTTTTATCTGTTGCGAGAGCCGGGATCGAACACGGGTCTCTGGCGCTAAAGCCTAAGATTCTGCTACTGAGCCACAGGGGAGAATACATTAACATTAGGTTAGCGCGAGAGAGAGCGTCACCATGTCTTGTGACGGCGTTTGCTTGCAGGCGTGCATTTATAACAGGCTCGTATACTGCGATATTAACAATTCCAGTCGCCTGAACTTAAGAGGGGACTGAGAAATGTGTGAGAAATGGAGGCTGGTCCGGCCACGGTGGGACGAAAACACTCTATTCTCCTTTCGCCGGTGAGTGACGCGCGAGGACGGAGTAGCTTTCTTGTAACGTAAAGAGAGCTCCAAGACCGTCTGCTTCTGCCATCCCTTGTGAGCGGCGCAGTTTGCGCGGCTCGAACAGAGGGAGAGGAAGCTCGCTCCGAGACAGTCCGCTTCTGCCATCCCTTGTGAGCGGCGCAGTTTCACGGCTCGAACAGAGGGAGGGTGTCTATCTCATTCGCCTCATCCCCTAACGTGCCGGCGGCACGGGCGAGAGCCGGCGGTTGAGCGGCCGGGAGGGGGGGCGGAGAGGGCGAGAGAGAAGCTCGAGGGAGAGGTTCCGGCGAGCTCCTCAGTCACATCAGTCTCCGGTGGTCTCTGCGAGCGGCGCTTCTTCTTTCGGCAGGGACAGGCGGAGCGACAGCTTGGTCGAAAACTTCAAGTCGAGCCCGCAGGGTCGACATTGAAAGCTCTTCGCACTCGGGGCAGCCGCCCGTAGAGAGTGCGGTGGCGGCGTGCTCGCGACCCAGGCAGAGAGCGCAGATGAGGTGGCGGTCTCCGTTGCTGAGCGGGGCGCGGCACGAGCCGCAGGAAAAACGAGGCATTTTTACAAAAAAGCCTCGTGCTCTTTTAGAGAAATGAGAGAGAGTGTGTGTCGCAGGGCGAACACACACAGCAGTAATAAAAGGATATGTCGCCGGACAGCGTAGCAGGCACGGATGGCTGAAGGCGTCTGGCTTCCTCAGGCGCTTTCCTAAGCTTGCTGGTCACTGGTTTCAACGGCGGCGGCGGCTCTCAAGATCCAGCGATGCGAAGAGCTTCGCTGAAGACCAGAAAATCAGATTTTCAGCCTGTGAGCCCTCCTTATATACACACTGGCCACACCCATCCTGACAGTTAGAAGGGTGTGGAGGGCGCGAAGCGCCCTCATAGGCTGTGACGTCACACAGGGCTCACTGGTAGGCAGCAGCAGTTGCTGCCGGGCAGCCAATGAGCACGCTTATATAGCCTGCCATGGTCTGCCGGCCGCCGCACTGCGTTGACAATGAATACAAAATTAAGGATAATTTTTTGGCTTCAGATCTCGAAGAAAGAGAACTTTCCCGTAGCGTAAGCAACTTACGCAATACGAGAGAACCTCTCGTAAGAGAACACAAGTTTAATCAGATCATTGTAGCCTACTTGTTTACACCGTATGGCAGTGCTGTGAGGAATAATAATAATGGAAAATGTACCTCAGAAGTGCGGGTATTTCGAGGAGCAAGGATCCGACTGAGCTGAGGAATACTGTAGTAAGTTTTTTTTCCTTCTCAAGTGAATCGCGTTTCTGTTTGTGATGAATGAACTGCAGAGATGCACGCTGTATACCACAGCTCGCAAAAAGACCATTTAAATTTAAATCGCGTTTCTGTGTGAATGAATAATGATGTTTTAGCAAACTGTATTGCTATACTGAGATGAGTAAAAATCGACTGAAATATGTTGAAATAAAATGTAGGCTATTTGTATAAGCAACGTATTAAACTGCTAATTAACATTTATATGCCCTAATATTTCATAAAAACAACGTTACAGTCAGGCGAAATATGAAAGACAACATTTTGTTGACTAGATTTGGGTACAGTTTTTACTGTAGAATATACTGCCACATCAAATAAGCTTTTGTTTAGCAATTTCTGCTCATATGTTATATATATATATAAATATATAAATAACTATTTTTGTCAAAAATAAAGTCATCATCTAAGATGTTAGCTGTTCCAATGTTGGCTATATTCAAACTAATGAATACATATGATAATAGGCCTGTAATCATTTTTTTACAAAGAACGAGTACACTTGAAATATTCTTGAAATTGTAATTATTGTTGTAATTGTAACCTTTTTAATAAAATAGCAAAACATATTTACAAGATAGATGTAAGCAAAATCTTAAATGGTCAATATAAGTCTTCTTCTAAATATATATTTTGTCCTTGCATTGTGGCTCAGTCAGTGTCACACCTGAATGAATGGCTCATTATGCAGAGTGGGTGGGACATTGTATTCTCAGGTGTAAACCACTCCTCGTTCACGCCCCCCTCGCATATTGGCTTACACAATTTAAATCAATGTATTGTTTTATGTGAATGATAAAGCAAGACTATTTTCACATAATTTTGAAGCCAGAACTCGAAGCAACAACATCCATTAGTCAAAAGTCTTGTGGACACATATTTAGTATGAGTTTTGAGGTCTTATTTCAGCAACTTTCATTTAAATTTTTTTCAATAACCACGCATAAACATTATTTTCTTAAAAATACAAACATCTACATACATGTTGCTCACATATTATGGTAGCCCTGTTTGTGCTATATAGAGTGAATTTACACCTTTGCCATTATCATGTTTATAAATAACTGAAAAAAGCACAAATGTCAGGGCATGTCAAAACATCCCAAGGGCCCCAAAAACACCTTAGACCCCAGAGGGTTAATGTCTACTCCTAGGAGGACTTTAATCTTTAGGCTACGACGCTGCGGGAGGAAAAGGCCAGAAAATTAACGATTGCTCAGATATTCTTACCGAAACGTATTAACTAAAACGTAGCTTTATATACTGAAAATAAATAACATCAGAATAAAACATATAATGTGATTTAAAAAGTCTAAAAAATTATAGTTAACCTACCATACTCTTGTGGGCTTTCATCTTCATGGTGAGTCTGTCACATAGCCGTTGTGTGAGGAGGTGTGTGGTTTTTCGCGGTCAGTACTGTATTTAGATTTACAGTAGGCTAATATTTTCCCAGAATGCATTCAAAATCTACAGTAACATACTGTAAACAGCTTATACAGTAAGAAAATGTTAAGAATACAGTAATAATGCTGTGAAAACAACAGAAATCATTTACAGTATATATATTTTTTTTTTTTATGAAATGCATTATGTATTACATGCTTATATTTTGTAAAAGCTTGAGTTTCATAGTTGGTTATAGATGTCAGATAAATGTATGTTATGTAGTGAAAGTATTTAAAAAAAGTTTTCTCATAGTGTAGTAAATTATGAAATAGCATTAAATAGCTCAGATAAAAGTATCTCCAAATCAAAAGTACAATACTTGTGATCCACAGTGGTGAAAGTCCATTGGCACAAGTTCACTACTGTATCTGAATTTATATGTTATGTATTCGCTTTCTATACATAGCCTATGTCTTTTCACTTATCTCACAGGAGGTGCCAGCAAGGCAGTCACAGAGGCAGAAGAATAAAGAAGTCAATTAGGCACAAGTAAATATTTAGTCATTCCAAAGTCTCCCTCTTCAAATGGATTTCTGTACAGGTTAGTTTAACTTGCCTGTTACAGGTTATTTGTGTGTGTTTGTTATTGTGTGTTTGTCAAAATTTGTTATAATTTGTTACATTTTATAGAAATTATGCTATTTTTTGACTGCATTGTTGAAATAAATGTTATTCTGCTGTCATCTTTAAGCATAATTTCCTCATATTTGGACACTGTAAAATAATGATTTGAATAATGAATAATGATCAGCTTACAGTAATCAGATGATTTGCCTATTTACACATTTCTATTGCAACAAGTGAGGAATAGCAGAATTGAATTTTCACATGTAGGCTACATTTGTTGTAGCAATCAGGGGATGCAGAAAGTGTTGTAATTGCCTTGTATACACGTATCATTTGTAACATGTAAGAAAGATCTATGAATGATGTGTAACACATTTACACTTTAGATTAGGGATGCAGAAAGTGTTGTAAATTATTTATTCATGCATTTACACATCATCTATAACAGGTGTTGAACACTGTAATGTGTGCTGCAGTGTAAGTGCTGACTGATGAGGGTATAGACAACTGTCTTCTCTGACATAGAGTCTTTAACCACTGTGCACCTGATGCCAGCTTCAGTGGAGGGTAAAACCGGTTCACATTATCACTAGAACCCACACAGAACACTAGTCTGCACTGATGAGTGAAAGCAGGGTTCTCAAGTCTCACGCATTGGCCGTGAGACACACGCAATTCAACTAGGGGTGTGACGGTTAGTATATAACCGTGAGACCGACGGTTATAGTTGAACACCGTCATTAGAACTCTATAACCGCCAAAACCATGTTATTAAAATATTTTTTACAAACATTTTTTATCATAGAGAATGTTTAAATACTAATTAAAAACAATTGTTAACAGTCTGTGTTATTAATAGTCTACATCGTTTCAAATTGTATTTGATTCTTTGCCAAGTACCCCCTGACCGACCGCCAATCGTTTGAGATAGAAATAAAAGCTATGACTATGAGTGATGTGCCATCATTATGAGATTTTTTAAACAAATGAAAAACATTTGCAATAATAAACATTAGCAATAAACATTTTCAATAATAAACAACCTATCATTACCGATAACTGATCGTGCAGTTTAATTACCCCTTGACTGGCCCCAAACATGTTTGATAAAAGAAACAGTGTGTAGGTATATAGCCTATATGATGTTTATTACATTTTAACTCAAAAACAATTGTAATAAAAGATAGGATCATAAGATGCGCAATATATCGGGAGACATTTTTACCACTTAATGAAGTTTTGTTTTGTAAATCGTCAGACATGATTTTTACCACTTCATTAAGTTTTGCTTTGTAGAAAGCCTTTCTTTAAATCGAATTTCGTTTTGTACAAATTGTATCTTAATTTTAATAAATGTTTCATCAACCAATTGCAAGTATTTAATAAATAAAAAAACAAATATAGCAGACAATATAATAACCGTAACATGGAGGCGCCGGTGCGCCGCATTCACTTGCATTACATTGTGAACTAGAGCGCATCTCATCATAAATGAATGAAACTCAGCGTAGTCCCATGCCTCATACAGTAGCATTAAATATCTTTGCTGCATCCTTTCTAGAACAGACAAGGGCTTTCTTGCGGCTCACATCAGCAGAGCATCGTCCATAGACCGCAAAACAATCAGCGGATGGCGGGTGGGTGTGGCTTTGAAATTTGGTCAAAAAACGTTGGTGCGGATGATGAGTTTTGTGATGTGGTTGCAAAAGAAATAATACCCCATCCGCGTATCTCTATCGATAACAACATTGAACACTACACAAATATTAATTTTATTTTTTTAATTTAGGCGATCAGTGTCTGCTCGTTTAAAACTAAGTTGTCCTATAACAGACGAACATCGAATGTTACACCTCTTGTATTATATTTTTTCACATTGTACTGTTTAATAGGCAATTAGTATCAGCTTTGCATTGTTGAAATAAAGTAACAATTGTAGTTTCATAAAACATTTATTGAAAATCATATCTCTTATATGAAAATATACATTTTATAAAAATATGAAATCATTAGAACAATTACACCATAAATAAAAATTATATACACAATTCCAGACTACCTTATTATTATTATTATTATTATTATTACAGTATAAACAATTTATACAGTGCAGGCCTACAGTATTAATGTCCTCTTCAGTGTCAGTGATGAACTCACACCAACTGAGTGCAGTTACAGCCAGCTGACCAGCTTTCAGTTAGAAAATAAACTATTAAAAACTTCCCCTTACACTGTAAGCTTTATAGTTTCAATACGGTTCTGCATCACTTTTGAAAAGTGCAAGTAGGGGTCATGTCAAGTTAGGTGTAGAAATTCTGAACTTCTAGTGTAAGGGGTTAGTTTTATCATAACAGATTATGATTTTTTTTTCTTTCTGAGGCACATTTATATATATAAAAGAGCTACTTAAATGTTCTAATGAACTAAAGCCTAATCCTGGCTAAACCCTGTCTGTGAAACCAAGCCTTCTTTTCTTATCAAACCTGCAGAGTGTAGTAACACCGACTTGGCATCCGGCCAGATGTTCTGAATTGGCGACTCCTGATTTGCAAAACACAGCTCGTTTCTTCTTGAGTTCACAAAAGCAGCCTGAATTCTGAACGACACACACACACACACACACACACACACATACATACACACACACACACACACACACACACACACACACACACACACACACACACACACACACACACAAACCATGTAACTCAGACTTGTATCTGAAATGAAAGCTTTAGCATAAGTTCTGCCGGGAAGACTCAATTACTACGTCACTTATTGCCTTCACTTCTATCCAATCATATTCTTATGCTCATGGTATAAAAGCTCAGTACTTACACATGTTTGAGTTCGCAGATACTGAAGCGACGATTACCCCCATCCTCCCCACCACCACCAGAATGGTCCTGTCCATACCTCCCGGGGGGGTCGGCTGCGCCCCTGCCTTCGTCTTCAGGCAGGAATTGCAGATCCGATACCCTCGGATTATGCACTACGGACGGGGCCTACGCCAAATGACTTAGTATATTATCAGCTTGCTGAGCTGTCAATAAATGTACGGTTTATTGAAATAATTCTCCCGAATGGTAGAACTTCCTGTATGTATGTGTGATTAATGTTGTTTTGATCATATAGTTATGATCTTCGAGTGTTTGGCTCTGAAATGTATTTTTGAAGAATGTTCTCCCAGTAGAATCGCATCCCGTAACCCGACCTCATTAGCAGGTCATATAAATTTGACCACCAAGCTCCTCCAGCCCTATGCAAGGGAGACAACGGGGGCGCAACATTCCAACGCACACACATTCCAAAACACACATTACACACACAGACATCATCCATGGAACTTTTCAGAGAAAAGTACCGCTAAATATTTTAAATATATTCCTTTTGGTGCTTAGATGTCTTCACATGTCACAATGGAAGTATCTACAATTTTATTGTGTGGTAGTGTAAGGGAAGTTGTGAATTATAATAGGTACTGTGGACTTACAAATACACCTCCAGATAAAAAAACCCAAAAAACTGTTAAGGAACAATGTAACCGAGTTCCATATAAATATGACTGCTTTCTGACTGTTCAAGGCTGCATTTCTTGATTTGATGTCAATTGCATCCCTAGGAGAGAAATCGAACCTCTTCTAGATTATATCTAGCTGAATTTCTTTGGTGTAGACTGCTCCGCTGTATTATTGTAACTTGGTAAACCTCGGATGAGTACAAGTTCATATTTACTCGATTTGCTTGAACTACTGATAAGGTAATTAGTCTTTGTAATATTCACTCATACAGGACTGCCCTGTTGAGATTGAATAAGCTGAAGTTTTATAACCTGTAACGTTTTCTTTTATTTTTGCTACAAGTATAAATTTGTGTATTACCAGTGTTTAATCTTTTGTATAAATAAAATTTTATTTCTGAAGACAATCACTGTTAAGTTTTACTTCAGCTATTACAAATAGTTCTAAGGGCAAGAGACAGAGCAATATATAAATCCTTTCCTATCAGAAGATAACAAGGGTTCCAAGAGCGATTCAGCTGGAAGGTAAGCATGAATTTAATTCATATGTCTAGTTAGAAATGCTTATTATTGTTTCCTTGGGTGTGTAGGGACTACTTCTAGATTTACTGGTATAATTGAAAACAAGCAAGTTGAGGGAGTAATATCCTATTCTGACCTGACAGCAAAAGACCGCCTTGATACTTTGATACTAGGGGGTTAATCAGGAAAGTGAGTGTAATACCAGACCTCACCACAGTAGTGAAATGTAAAATGCCTATAATCGTGTTTTTGAGTGTAATTGTGTATCCTTAAATGTTTTATCTGTCATCCTTGGTATCTGGTTAACGGTCGTGTTTTGACTGAAACACTCGTACATGCGAGATTACAGTAAAATGTAATCTTCTGTGTGTACAATCTTTCTGGGTAGAAATGACGAAAATTCATACCATCATAAACCACGCAGACAAGACAAAGAAAAGATCTTCCCGTCCGAGATGCTCTAAGATGATTGGTCCGCTACGCAAAGTAGGCGTATGTTAAGTTTTCCCATAAAGACCGATCCAAAAAGACACAGAACACAGCACTTTTCCGTGAGAGGTTTTCAAGATCCATGGCTCCCTGTTAGGGAGCGTTCTCCGTTTTCTCTTTTATTTTCTTTAAGTCTTTTATTTATTTCCGTCTTCGGACTCTCCCTAATTTCGGCGAAGCGAACTTAAGCAACTTCAACTCAAAGAAAAGACTCCTTCTGAAATTCCGGGGACCGCGCTCCTCTTCCTTCAAGACGTGCACGAGCACTTCGTCTGAGAGAATTCCCTGGCTCCGTAGCGAGCTATCATCTCCGTTTTCTTTTCTTTACTAAGTTTTATTTTCATATTCGCCTCTCCCTCCAAAAAGGGAGATGAACCCTGAATCATGTTTTGGCAACTTCACGTTCGGTCAACCTTTAAAACTTCGCGCAAGTCATGCTCGCCCCAAAGACACGATGAAACACGCCCAGCTCTTAAAGGAGCTCTTCCTCAGCAGATACAAAGAGAACCATACGCAAGTAATGATTGTTTTTGATTTGATTGATGGGATTTCTTGTTGTCTCTCTCAAAAGGTTACTGTCTGTGATTTAGTCTACGGTGATCATTTCAGATGATCTTTTGCTTTCACTTCCGATCTCATCTCTCATCTTTCTCTCTCTCTCTCATCCTTTTCTGTCATTCTATCTTTCTCTAATTCTGATCATTTTATCCTCTCTCTCACTGTTATTCGTTATCTTGTATTGTTTAACTGTATTTTATGTACATAGACATATAATCCGTGTGTATTGTGTAGTTTGATGTATTCCTTAGTTCGATGTATTAGTCCAATTATTAAATTCCATATATCCTTGATTTGCATCTGTCTTAAAGGGATACTCCACCGTTTTTTTCATATTAAACTATGTTATTCCCTTAACTAAGACGAGTTGATACATACCTCTTTCGTCTCAGTGCGTGCACTAAATCGCTCTGTCTTGCGGTGAAACTTTGTTAGCACTTAGCTTAGCCCAGTTCATTCAATATGGGCCAAGCAGAGAAGCTACCAAACACCTCCACGCTTGCGCTTTTCTAAGCGTGTAAAATGGATAACTATATTGTATGGCGGAATACCATAGACTTTCTATGGTATTCCGCCATACAATATAGTTATCCATTTTACACGCTTAGAAAAGCGCAAGCGTGGAGGTGTTTGGTTGTAAGCACTTCGACTTGGCGCAGTAATATCTTCACTAGAGGGAGCGGGGGCCGGTGAGAGGAGAGCACTTGCTATGGTATTCCACCATACAATATAGTTATCCATTTTACACGCTTAGAAAAGCGCAACGTTTTGTTTTGTGTCACCGTCCTAGGTCGAGTTACACTACGCGAGTAACTGTATTTAAATAGGGAAAACGTGGAGGTGTTTGGTAGCTTCTCTGCTTGGCCCATATTGAATGAACTGGGCTAAGCTAAGTGCTAACAAAGTTTCGCCGTGCGCCAGAGCGATTGAGTGCACGCACTGAGACGAGAGAGGTATGTATCAACTCGTCTTAGTTAAGGGAATAACATAGTTTAATATGAAAAAACGGTGGAGTATCCCTTTAAATGCTCATAATTACAAAGTCAATGATTTGTTGATCTTAAGCTACAAAGCTGATTTGTTACTTTTCAGTAACCTAAATTTTATAAGGACAGGAGAATGGTTTCATGGCCAGAAACTAATTTTCCCTGAAATTATAAGAAGTGGTAACTTTATTGAGAGTTGATAAGTTAATCTTGCGTTTAATGTTTGCTGGACAAACAGATTGTTTGATAGCTAAATTAATTCCATTAAAGTTATCCCATAACTTCGAGCTGAAATAAGACTATTGATGTATTAATGACGAACCATGACCCGTTATGGTAATCATTCATATATCAGTCTAGTTCAGCTGCGATAAATTAATGTAACTGTAATATGCAAATTATTAATCATATTCATGATTAATTATTAAAATTCCCTATAGATCATTTGAGCTAATATTAATATTAATGTACAACCCATTGTTGCTACAAGAGAATGTGGCTCCTCACGCTTCCTCATCGACCAATAACACCTACACCTCAGGATAATCTCCCTGTTCCCCACACTCGACACTGAATATTGAATGACAAAAATGAACAATCAAATTAAAGATTATTTAATAACACATTTTCTGACTATTTTTATCTGTTTAAACTACTCTTCAGTTTACAATGTTATAAAGGTAAGTATAGAAATGTCACGTTAGCAAAAGCATGCTAATGTATGGTTTGTTACCTTCGTAATTAAAGATGTAATTTTCGTGGAAGAACTTGTATCCTTTGTTGAGTCTTGAGTGCGGAGCGATTGAATGAAGCTCCACAAGTCGAAAAACATCCGCTGATGTAATTGCCGGTGGATTCTTCAGGGAAGTTGTGAAGAGTAACGTTAGTGCACCTGATTCCATTACACAACAAACCCTGAACCGGATGTGTGTTCTAACTTCCGTGAAAAAGGCCTATTCGTCAGTTCTGACATAACGTCTCTGTTCCCTTCTTCAGGGAACTAGGGTTACATACGTAACCGAGACGTTTGGACTGGATGGGGCGTGTCACTTCTCCTCTTTACTTAAACCTTTCTAAACCACAAACAAATTATTACAATTTGTAGAATTTCTTATTAAATTGTGTAAAGGCCACCCATTGGCCCAAAAACGGAGTCCAACGGTCTGGGCGAAGGTCTAATGCGTGTATGTCTTTTCAGCGCTCTAGTGAAGTTCACTTTATTTATTAGAATTTAGTTTCGATATCACTTTAGCTCTACGTGTAATCTGACTCCAATTTCAAATGATAATCAAATTTAGATGTGTTTCTTATTAGAAAATAATCATAAATATTTATTATGAATTTATTTAGATCGTTGATTACTCTGGGTATCCCATCATTTCAAACATTCGTTCATTAAGGACCATAAACGCCAATTCAGAAATAATAAATACAAAACATCAATTACTCAAAGATGACTCTAAAAGTAAGCAATGCATTTCCAACGGGAAAACACTAACACAGCACTGCATGGTTTTTTTTCCTGGTTACAGGTTCCCAAAGTCTGCTCTGCCACTGCTACAGGGAGGAGGGAGAGATAAGGAAGAGATAAGGAAGAAGAAAAGTTTGGACAAGACAATGTCCTGTGCTCTTTCTTTGCAATCTTCTGTCCAGGGTGCGTTTTATTGCTTTATTATAGGGTGCTTTTGTTTTAGCAGGAAAATCAGTTATTACAATTGCCAGTTCATATAAATTCAGCATTAGGGACATGTGAAGTCAGTGGTCACTGAACTGAATACAGCGATACTGAACTCTCACCTGTTTAACCAGCTTTCTATCTGCCACCTGTAAATAAACTATCACGTTACCTGAGTTGTCTCCTTCTGTAACACTGACAAACTGGTTTTATGCAGTGCATGTCTTTTTCATCACATCAGTCAACTAAAGCAGGTTATTTGTTTGTTTTCACATTTGAGTACAAGAATTTGGCATCATTTATAAGCCTAAATGTACCTATCAAACTTGCCCTAAATTCTTACAATATTGTATTTTTGTGCATTTGAGACAAATGATAACCAACTAGTTTGTACAAATAAAATAAAAAAACTATTACCCTATCTTCTTTTGTTTTCCACAAAAAAAAATATTAAAATATATTTTTAAATAAATCAAGCAGATTTGAAATGGCATAAGGGAAAGTAAAATAATTTTCATTTGTGGTTGAACTAGTCTTTAATAACATTTACTCATTTTTTCTCATACATTAAATATGCGAACTATATAGAGACGCTATTTGCAGATGATCAGCAATAATTTATATAAACACTTACAAAAACAATATCTTTCTATTTTTATCCCTAAACATTGTACAGAATGATTTTTATGAATGTACTGTATGTTTGCAGCATTTCAAGTAGGCTGATAGCATGAACTAACTTAATGTGAAGTCATCAGAATCAGTTATGCATAAACATGCATACATTACTAATATACAGTACAACAGATAAACATTATAGATTTTATGCACATTGATACAAATTTAAATAAGGCCATTAAGAACTGACACCACATCTTGTTATCCGAGAGAAGTGTTACATTTCATTAACTTAAATAATCATCTTTGACAAAAAGCCACTGAAAGAAAATGTAGTGTCCAAAGAGAAAATGGTGTCAAGACCCAGTGATGTGATGTGCATTAATTCCATTGGCAGCTCTTTCAGAACTCTTAGAGAACTGAAATTAATGTGTTCAAAAAGAAAAAATGAAAGTTTTTCAGTCAGTTTCACTTCTGCTCCTCTGCTTTCGGCCCTCTTTAACTTCATGACAGCATCTTTGATGTTCATCCTGAGTTGGTCTATAACAATACATTTTACTTGGAAGTGTTTTGCGAGCAAAGTCTTGCCTTCTGCTTTCTGCTCTTGGCTTGATAATTCCACATATCTTAGAATCTGCGTCAGATGTGACTTGTATGAATCTATTTCTTTGTCAGCTTTTTCCAGATCAGCCAATGCTTGAGTAATATAGCCAGCATCTTTCTTCATAATAGTGGCCAGTGCACGATTATAGCGAGGAATGATCTCTCCAGACGCACCGTCCTCCAAAGCTTTGCTGTACATCTCAATGCTCTCCGCAAGGCGTCCCTTCTCACGGAGATTGTTTCCAGACCTGATATAATAGTAGACCATTGAGGATGGGGACTATTTGCTCAGAAGTTTCAGCAGTGCAGTCAACAAGGCAACTCTCAGCTGTTCCTTCAGTGTCTCTATCTGCTTTTCTTCATTGAAATGTATCAGTAGCCACAAACCCCAGCACTCTTGAAGACAGGACACATATACATCACGCTGATCTGAGAAAACATACCTTTTATAAATGTTGTCTAAAACATCAAGGTAGAAAGAAAAAAGCTCTTCTTCTTTTATGACTTTTTCAATGTCTTTTTTAAGGAACCTTGAGAGTCTGAGCTGGACCTCATTGTTTCTGGCATCTTTTGCCTTTTCTAGATTACTATCCTTAAATGGGAATGAATTTATGGTTAAGAGGTCTGTGAGAGAAGAGATCATCGCCTCATGATTTTGAGAGCTATGATTTTTCAGGTAGTGATTAACAGTGTCCTCAAATATTTTTCCCATGGCACAACGTGACATTTGTTTTATTAAACACAGAGGACTGAATAAGCTGATGGCAGATGCGGTCAGGCACATCACTAGTTTCAGAGAGTCAGAGAAATGACTGGTGCATGTGATGAGTTGAGCGGATCCTGGACTCCCTTGGCGAGCCGTTCGTCCAAACGCTTGCTGTTCAACACGGACATTCAGAGGTAAGAAGGTTTGCACCACAAACAGACCTCCTGCCTCATTTACACTTTCACTGACCTTTAGGTCTGTACCTCGACCTGCTAGATTAGTTGCAACGATGACGTCTCCTGCATGTAGTTCTTCATCTACAATTTTTGAGTTGTCCATGTTGTTATTTACATAGAGTTTTAGTTTGTGTTTTGAGATGGTCTTTGCAAAGGTGCTGTGAAACATTTCTGCACGATTGATTGTTTCACAGATGACGAGAGCTGCTCGTGGACCTCGATAGACTGTAGAAGTCACTTGATGCTGAACAACATTACGGACGGTGCTGATCCACTCGTCTTCTTCAGCTAACACAAGGCCTTCCAGCTCATAAAGTTTCCTTCGTCTAAATGGGGGAATCTTACAGGTCTCGATGCCTTTATAGACCTCCTTCAGTATCTCAAGCTCTGTTTGATCCCCCAAAGTTCCTGTGATCCCATAGATCTGGTTTGTGTATTTCTTAAATAAGCTTAAATTTGACTTGAAGTTTGCTATTAGAGTCATGTTGGACAGTTTAGTTTGGTGTTTCATCTCCAGGAACTGCTGAAGTCCGTCCCCCCAACTCATGTTGTTCTGCACAACACCAGTGGAACTGTAATCCACAGGAGCGACTCCATCTCCATGAAGGACGTATTCATGGCCCAGAGACATTTTTTTGGCTTTCAGAGCATTTCCAATCCAAGTTTGCATCTTTCCATTGATAAGGTCTTGACGGCCTGCGATACAATATTCATGTACTTTGGCTGATTCCGACTGATATCCCTTTTTAATCATTTTACCCAGTGACTTAACCAGTGAGTCTTCCTCATAGTACACTAAACGACACTGTCCACATCCCAAGAGAAGAAGTGATATTTCTTTTCTATTATTTTTACTTGTGGAACCAATCTCATTCAGTTTCTGTAAATTTCCTTCATGCCCTTCTTGGTAAAGTGTAAAGAAATACTCAGGGAAGTTTTGAACAAACATGGTTAAAAAACCCACAATTTGCACAACACTTGTGTTGTCTAGTTCTTTTAGAGCATTTGTCATGTTTTCTTGAATTCCCTTTGAAAGTTTTATAGGCATAATTTCTACGTCCACAGCAATCTGCATAATACTAAGTGGATCGACATCTTTATTTTCCTGCATGATTTCAGACAGAACCTCAGAGAAGAGCTGAATGGGCCCTAAAATCTCTCCAGTCTCTAAACGCTTCAGTTGATTGACGACAAACCAAATTTTAGCCAGTATTCCATTGAGCGATTCCATAAGAGGAGTCTCACTGCTCAGATACACCACTTCATGACCTTTGTCCAGCATTAAAGAATCCACCTCATCCACTATAACACACTGAAACTCTCTCTTAGGTCTCACATCTTGTCTAAGGACACGCTGTCTCAGGAAATCAGCTGCAAAATTGACAGCTGTACCGTAGACCACCTGACATTCATAGCACTTCTTCAGCTCCTTTTCTGTTGATTTGTTGGTGTTGACGTCAACAGTGATACCTAGTTCTGTATAAAATGGAGTCCATTCTTTAGCGTCTCTTTCAGCGAGAATAGGAGAACTGGAGATGATATCAGGGGTTATTCCCTTCATGACCTGATATGCTGCAAACATCGCCACGATGCATGACTTTCCTTCTCCTGTTAAAACCTGAATGAGTTGACTTGATTTAGAAAGGACGAGAATGCACCAGCTCACCATCTGAGTCACTCGAGGTGTTATTTTCTTCTTGCTCTTCTTTTGCACTGCTTTGCAGATCTTGAACAAAAGTTGCTCTATTCCTGTTAAATGTGGAGCTGGAGAAGCTGATAGACATTTGGACACATAGGTCACAATATCTTGCACTTGTGCCATAACTTTTTCATTGATATTTCCTTGTTTTTGAATTTCCTCCACAACATCTCTCAGTGTTTTCTCTGTTTTCTCAGTGTTTTTGATCTCATTAATTTTGGCCTCAACATTATTCACAATCTTACTGTCATTCGCTGTCAAATCCGACACACTTATTTTGTGAATCTCAACTTGATGAAGGATTGTCATCATCCATGTGTGAAAATGTTCATTTCTGCCATTATATTGCTCCACGAGGGCTTTAAACAACTTAACAACATCATCTTTTCCCCATTGTCCGTTCTTAAGCAGGGAAATCAGTCTTGATGACAACAGTTTTCCTGCTGCCTCCATTTTCAAAACTCTGGGAATTCAGAGGGATATTTTTCACGATGCAGCATCACTGTCTGTAGTTTAAAGAAATTCACAGAGAAGATAAATAAACTTCTGCTAATCTAACATTCATATGAAAAACAATATATTAGGATAAATATAATGTAAACACTTTACAAAAAGGTTCATTAGTTAACATTGGTTAACTACCTTAGTTAACATGAACTACACTCAAAAAAATGCTGGGTTTCTGTAAACAAATTGTTGAGTTGATTGTGCTGGGTCAAAATGCTGGGTTGTTTGGGGTATTGTAAACACATTATTGGGTTGCTCATGCTGGGTCAAATGAGTTGTAAGGGGGTTATTCACAAATAAACAGCTGGTTGGGTTATTTTGACCCAGCAACTGGTTTATTATTTGCGGAACTTTCTGGATCTTCACTTCAGACTCGAGGAGCACGCCACACGGGAGCAGGCAGTGTTTTATGGTAAGTTAATAATGTTTACCTATATTTTTAAAATGTTGTGGTAACAGCAAGCTAATTTCACTGTTACAGTGAAGTCTTTGATATGGAAGTGTGAGGGGTAACGGATTTATTCTGTGAAACCTTAAATAGCCACAGCTAGCCGGTTAGATTTTTTTATAAAATGCTGCATCGTTAAATCCTTAATTGTAAACTAGCTAGGCCTATATCAGCAGCCTTTTTGAAATATGCAGTTTAAATTGTAAATTCATCACGTAATTATCGTATTCATTGTGGACATTGTGTATTTAAAAGTGAGGAAAGCGTTTTGAATGAAATCCATACAAGCGCAGTATGTTTTTAGACCCTCACAGGGCTCGCACGTAAAATCTGCGGGAAATTAGTCTCGAGGCTAATGTAGCTAGTGAGTTGTGTGCGGAAAGTCTGCTGGCATATTGTAGAAATACTCGTCAGAAGAAGCGACTGGGGTAAGTTCCAGCAGTCTCCTCCTGCGTGTGTCTTCTGTAATGTCTGTCGGAATCAGGATCGTTCAGAATTTTTTTTACTGAGGAATAACATCACAGTAGGCTACGTGCCGTCACATTGTGATCTGGTTAGTAGTGTAAAGGAATTTCTGATTGGATTATTGTCAATGGACAGGCGCCAATTTTGAGAAGAAAATTATTAAGAAATGATCATCAATATTTAAAACTTTATAAATGTAGACTTACATGATATCCTACCATGCATGTCATCTTTCATTTTATTGTGTAACATTATCTAAGCGTGGCGATCATCAGCGCTGCCAGTCAGGAGATTAACGAGCAGCTTTGTTGGTTTGTGAATTTTAATGTTAAAGACACTATCAACATTACAGTAATATTTTGACTTTTATTGCCTAAATGTTGACAATATTAGTCCAAAGTACTCATTTATTACTATAATTCAGTTTGCAAATACTGAATTTAAATAGACATTTTGTTTGTTTGCCACATTTAGTCATATTTGGTAATGTTTGCAATAATTTTTTTTTTTATACATCCACAAAAAAAGCTTAACGTGCATGTTAGTTATATTACAACACTTTAAGTGATTGTGTGTAATCAACAGGTGGGGACCAACATGGTTGAATATTCACAAAATGAGATGACTGGAGCATTGCTGCATATTCTGTGCCTCAAGGATGAGACGAGGGGGACATGTCAGACCTTTGCCATTGTTCCAGGCCACGCCATCGAGACCGAGTCTTTGCTGGAGGCTGTTCATCTTTGTTTCAAAGCTATTTATTTATTTTTGATGTTAAATACACAAAGCAGTGTTTCCCCGCCTGGGAGTTTGTCCAGCATGCCTTGTATCAAATTAATGGAAAAGAGTCCTCCTCTGTAAAATTTGATGCAAAAATGCAATATCATATACATAACTATGTTTTCAGTGGTGTATAAAGACCTTACTTAATGAACGTTATGTTTTTATTACCTTAGAAGTATACATTAATATTATTAAAGACATATATTAAAAATGTTTTTTAAAAAAAAACAATTAAACGAGATTTAAATCAAATTTACAGTGGCCTCTCTGGCTTACTGTACTACAGAGACAATAATTATTTTACATTCGTAATATAACAAATATTTGTTACTAATTTTATTAAGGCAATGAGACATGAAATAACCCTGCATATAAATAGGACTTAACCCAGCAAGAGGGTTAATTCCACCCACTGGTTGGGTCAAATGAATGACCTGATATGGGTTAAATGGTAAAACACAGCACTTGGGTCAAACCAACCCAGCGCCTATTCTGTCCAATAGTGACCCAGCGGTGTGGTTAAGGTTGGGTTATTTTTTAACCCTGCAGTTTTTAGAGTGTAAGAATGAACAATATTTCTTCAACATTTATTAATCTTAGTTAATATTAATTTCAACATTTACTAATATGTTATTAAAATCAAAGGTTGTATTTGTTAACATTAGTTAATGCACTGTGAAATAACATGAACAAACAATGAACAGCTGAATTTCTATTAACTAACATTAACAAAGATTAATAAATACTGTAACAAATGTATTGCTCATTGTTAGTTCATGTTAGTTATAGTTAATATGTTAACTAATGTTAACTAATTAACCTTATTGTAAAGTGCTACCAATATAATAAAAAATAATGTTTTGCTTATTTTAAATGTGCAATCAAAGAGTTGTATTCAGACTCTTTCCTTTAAGAGAGCATTCATTTATAATACTTACACCATTCGAGACCATATTGTTGTAGAGTTGTCACAGCAAATGTCTTGAGTCATTTGTGAAAAGATTGAAGTGAGTTGCATTATATATTGATAAGAAGAGGCTGTCTATCCTGCTGTGGAATTTACAGGAATATTAATCGTCTCTAGTTTGTCACATGATTTAAAGGAACATGAGTTGTATGCCTTTATTTGTGGTAAGAAGGCACGCTAGATGCTAATCTGTAGAATCATGCACAGCTGACTGTTAGTCAACTAAACAAATTATTTTGAACTTTTGGATTCAAAACTTGTACATTACATGAAGGAATGTATGTCATCAGCTTTTTATTTATTGTATATTGTTTAACCTTCTCAGTTTATTCACACACAGACAATGTGACGCGTATCCTGATGATGTTACCTCAGTGTGTTCTTTCACTTTAAGTGTTGGTAAGTACCTAAAATACCAAATGGTGTTGGTACAATAGAAACATGTGGTGACGTGTTCCTTCAGCGACTGGTTTGACTGCCATGATTACCTTGCAGGTTTCATTTCCACGTTTTCTTTGTCCGACATTCTTCTTTTATCAGCCTGCATGTTTTTATTAAATAATAATACTCTTTTATTAAATAGAACTGTTGGTCTACAGCTGGAACAAGTGTTCAATGAGTTTTAGGACACGTTTACATGACAACAATGTACTAAATACAGAAGTTTCATGTGCAACTAAGTCAAAATGATCCCCGTTTACATGGAACCATGAAAACAACTAAAAAGACCGAATTAAGCTGGCCAGGATAGGAGATGGCAACTTTGTAAAGAAACATTACACATGGTTTGCTAAAGGTGACTGCTTCCGCACACTTGCTCCTCTCGGTGTCAGCAAAGCTGTACTCTGGCAATGTGTGCTTGAGAAATCGCTCGCTCGTCAGCACATAAGTATACCCGCAGGAGAGAGACTGAATGAGGTTTGAAGAGAGAAGTGTCTTCCCTCAGTGCGCTGGAGCGATAGATGGGACCCATATCCCAATTTTATCCCCCAGAGACAGCGCATTATACTACTACAAAAGGAAAGGCTGGCACTCCATCCTACTGTCACAGGTCGGGGATACGGTGGCACCACGCCGACCGACCTCCCCGTTAACCCCTTGGCAGTGCCCTTCCGAGGAGCTACCCCACAGCCCAGAGACGACAGACAACAGAGTAACAATTTAAAAGACTTTATTGTTTAAATGATTCTAAAACTGGAGGCTGCTCTGAATGTGGACGGGGGGTAAGTATCTGGACACTAAGGTCAGGCCCGTTGGTGGGCGAATATGGCACTGAAGGAAAGACTCTCGAACACAGGGGCGCAGATCCTCACTCCTTGTGGCCGTTCTGTCTCTTACAAAGGGGTGGGCACAGGGGACTCGATGGTGGTACTCTTTATCGCTGTTTTCTACCTCGCAGGATCGGGATTCGGCTGGCCAAGCGAAGCACCACTACAGGAGGTAGGAACTCTTCCGAAAACGGGCCGAAACCAGCAAGGGAAGGACAAGAAAGTGGCAGCACGAATTCCACAGCAGCAGTTGGATGGGAGTAAATGCACTAACGTTGAGTATCTGTTCCACAGGGTCAGCCTGGACCACGGCCGGGAAGGATCGTCGGCTTGGACAGAAACGGCACTACAGAAGGTTCGGGACGACGTCAATGTGGGTAAGTAGCTATATCCTCTATTCTTCGGCTTTTGTGTTTCAGGATCGATGCGCCACCGGAACGGCCTCGGGTTGTACACCTCTTCGAAGGCTGCGTGGTGCCGCCACTCTGGCCTCTGGGGATCTGGATCGAACTCGGGTCACCGCTCCAGGTAGGCAGAGATCGTAATTCGGATAGTCAGGTCAAGCTGTCAATGGTGGTGCTTCAACATAGGGGACAAGGCTCTTGGAGATAGTGGCGCGAGACTGCGGCTTCAAAGCATACAGCTTACGAAGAAGGACCTTCAGGCTGCTCGGTATAACTTCAGGAGAGAGTACTCACAAGGGGCGTTCAGCTGTGATGGCTCAGCATAGAAGGTAGCGCTTTAGACTGTGATGACTCCGCTTATAGGCATCCATGCAACAGCATAAAGAGAGGAAACATTCAGAACGTTCAGTGTAACTTCAAGAGAGAGTACTCACATTGGGCGTTCAGCTGTGGTGACTCCGCACAGAAGACAGCTCTTTAGACTATGGTGGCTCAGCATAGAAGACAGCGCTTTAGACGGTGGCTCAGCATATAGGTATCAATGCAACAGCATGAAGAGAGGAAACATTCAGAACGTTCAATGTAACTTCAAGAGAGAGTACTCACAATGGGCGTTCAGCTGTGGTGGCTCAGCATATAGGCATCAATGCAACAGCATAAGGAGAGGAAACATTCAGAACGTTCAGTGTAACTTCAAGAGAGAGTACTCACAATGGACGTTCAGCTGTGGCGACTCAGCATAAAAGACAGCGCTTTAGACGGTGGCTCAGCATATAGACATCAATACAACAGCATGAAGAGAGGGAGCATTCAGAACGTTCAGTGTAACTTCAAGAAAGAGTACTCACAATGGGCGTTCAGCTGTGGTGGCTCAGCATAAAAGACAGCGCTTTAGACTGTGGCTCAGCATATAGACATCAATGCAACAGCATGAAGAGAGGAAACATTCAGAACGTTCAGTGTAGCTTCAAGAGAGAGTACTCACAATGGGCGTTCAGCTGTGGTGGCTCAGCATAGAAGACAATGCTTTAGACGGTGGCTCAGCATATAGACATCAATGCAACAGCATGGAGAGGGAACATGCAGAACGTTCGGTGTAACTTCAAGAGAGAGTACTCGCAATGGGCGTTCAGTTGTGGTGGCTCAGCATAGAAGACAGCGCTTCAGACTGTGGTGACTCAGCATATAGACATCAATGCAACATCATGAAGAGAGAAAACATTCAGAACGTTCGGTGTAACTTCAAGAGAGAGTACTCACAATGGGCGTTCAATTGTGGTGGCTCAGCATAGAAGACAGCGCTGTAAACTGTGGTGACTCAGCATATAGATATCAATGCAACAGCATGAAGAGAGGAACCATTCAGAACGTTCAGTGTAACTTCAAGAGAGAGTACTCACAATGGGCGTTCAGTTGTGGTGGCTCAGCATAGAAGACAGCGCTTTAGACTGTGGTAACTCAGAATATAGACATCAATGCAACAGCATAAAGAGAGGAAACACTCAGAACGTTCAGTGTAGCTTCAAGAGAGAGTACTCACAATGGCCGTTCAGTTGTGATGGCTCAGCATAGAAGACAGCGCTGTAAACTGTGGTGACTCAGCATATAGATATCAATGCAACAGCATGAAGAGAGGAACCATTCAGAACGTTCAGTGTAACTTCAAGAGAGAGTACTCACGAAGGGGCGTTCAGTTGTGGTGGCTCAGCATAGAAGACAGCGCTTTAGACTGTGGTGACTCAGCATATAGATATCAATGCAACAGCATGAAGAGAGGAAACATTCAGAACGTTCAGTGTAGCTTCAAGAGAGAGTACTCACAATAGGCGTTCAGCTGTGGTTGCGTTCAACTTAGATGCTTGGATCCTCCGCCCATCAAAACGTTGTTATTGCACTTTTTTCCTCGCTGCAAGCACTGTACTCCGCCCCACACGTGCAGTCACCGCAATATCACTCATTAATCGTGCAAAGTTCAACGGACACCGCAGTATCACTCCAATTCCCCCAAAACTAGAACAATGCTCAAATCCAGCGAGATATTTCCATGCCGGTCGATGGCGGACATCTAGTGAAACAACAGTTTTATTCCTGATAACAGTCAAGGATGTTCCTTTACTGTCGCCTCGTTTCTCACAACACAAAGTGGAACACTTATCTTTCTAGTGGTAGCTCCGATGTATAATCCTTCCCTCCTCAACTCCACGGCTGATAATTCATCACCACATGCACGGATTCACTGGAAGAAGCTGGCCAGATGAACTGCGCACGTCCTCTCAACACTGCACTTGTCGATTTTTCCCAAGAAAAGCTCACGCCACAAATTACCAACGTCACAGCTTACATACCCATACTCCTGTAGAACGCTGCTTTTATATCCTTCTCTCGCATATCACTCGCGTCTTTGTTCTCTCCCACAGGTGCGGCCAATCTCTCACAATCAATGTGAGCTGTCTCGAGCTCATGCGCACTAGCCACCGGAATCAGACTCGGGGTTTCCGGAAAAGACGTCCGGGGGGGAGGGGGAACAACAAAAGAAAAGTTCCGGCTTTTAGTCACCCCGTGACACTACTCCAAGCAGTTGTCAATTATTGAGGCAGGTACGATTGGAACCATTTGTTAATAAGACATAAAATGTTACTCTAGAATTTTTGTTATCAACTGCATGTTGTCAAGTATAGTGACCAGCATTATTTTATGGCGCTTTCCATAATTGATGCAATTTACAGTTGTTGAACTGAACTGAATCAACACTGAAGTGAATTGAGCCGAATGACAACATTTTCTTTTTAGAGCTGATTTGCAGCAGAATTTATGCATCATTTATCATTATTTTATAATGATCTTTATAACCATTACTGTGCATCACTGTAAAGCTGCTTTGAAACAATCTGTATTTTTATAAAGTGTTATTTAAATGAAGAGGAGTTCACAAACATAAACATTGGATGGCCAGGCAGCGTACATGACGCGCTGTGATATTTGATCTTGCAGAACATGGAGAGCTTTTCCCAGCTGTAAGTCTTATGCATTTTACTCAGTATTTTGGAATTCAATTATATAGCATAGTCAGCAAAAGCTGCACAGTTGTGATTTATTCTAACAGTAGCCTGTCTTTTTTCTTTTTATATTTTTAAGGTGAAAAAAAAAAACATATCAGGAGCAGCTGTACCCTTACTGTTCCTGGGTGATCCTGCTTACCCATTGAGGAGTTGGCTCATTAAGCCTTACCATGACGATGGAAACCTAACAAGGGCACAGAAGTACTTCAACCAGAGGCTCAGCAAGGCACAAGTATCTGTTGAGTGTGCGTTTGGCAGGCTAAAAGGAAGGTGGAGGTGGTTTGCAACGTTCTCCAGATGTACATTGTGACTGCTTGCTGTGTTCTTCACAACATTTGTTAGATACAAGGAGACAGGTTTGAAAATGAGTGTGTAGCGACTGAGACAAATCAGACACAATTATTTGTTATATGTAACAAATAATCTCTAAAACTCACTCTGGATATATGGTCCCATTCCCCCAACAAGGGCAAGAAGGGTCTTGGTAACCATGACTATGATCAGATAAGTTGGTTTTATTACTGTTAAAAATGTGGTCATGTGGTCAAGACAGAGACCATAGGGAAGACAGAAACAGACTTTAAAACAGACTTTGCTACACTCATTTATAGACAAACTGATCTATAAATGAACGCATCCCAGAAAATTATGTGAATGATTTACTGTCTTGTGTAGTGTCTTTTAATTCTATTATTTTTTTGATACTGTGTATTTTATGATAGAGCCAACGGTCAATGTAACCTCACTTATACCATGTTTGGTCTCAATAAATTGATACATCCCGCTTGGAAATTCCACCCTTCTCATTGGTCAAGTAAACCCGGAGAGGTGGGGCCTTTCTCAGGCTTTATTAGAGACAAATTCACAGTGACTCCCTCTCTTCTTTTTCTGGCCTTCACCCCGGCAGGCCGTGACCACAGCCTGCTATGCCTTCGCTCTCCCAACAGAGTCAGACTGTATTTTCTTAAATCCAATTAAGAAGAAAACTGCAACTTTACCATCACTGAATGGGCAACAATCTTCAACTTCCTCACTTCCAGCCCAGGGCCGGCAGGTCACAATCTACATGTGGTCAGCCATGTGCTCATGGAGAGAGAGAAAACCTTCAACCAGAACAGAGTCAAACAAAGTTCATCACATCTTCTTCATCCAACAGAGAAGAAAACGATTTCAATTTCCACGTTTGACACTCACCAAACCATCAACATCCTTTTCCAAGAACTTCAAGAATTGTTTCTACTGCAAACACCATGCAAGTATACATTTAATGAGGTGCTCTGAAAATTATAACCTGATGGTTCTTTTGATAATTAAATGGATCTTTTCCATAGTTCCATTTCCTGCTTCCGGCTCCATTCTGTCACTCACCATTTTACCTATGCATGTATGTATGTGTGTTAAGTTTAGTTATGTTTGTGATTTAGTTAATAAAACTTGTGCACAATATGTATTTGGCTCTGATTCTCTGCTCCTGTTAAAGTCAGGAAGAAGAGTGGCAGACAAAAAGCACCTTGGAGAAACTCAACAAAAAAAGACAATGCAGAAAAGCAGAGCGCATGTGGCGGAAGACAAAACTTGTATTCCATTATAACATCTACAAAAGCAGCCTTCATGCTTTCAATATGGAACTAGACAAAGCTAGACAGACTTTCTTCTCAAATATTATAAACAGCAATTTAAACAACACGCACTCTTTTTGTTGCTGTAGAGAGCCTGACAAACCCCCCAAGCCAGATTCCCAGTGAAATGCTCTCAGAGAACAAGTGCAGTGAATTTGCTTCTTTCTTCACTGAGAAAATCAATAATATCAGAAAGGTGATCAGCACATCCTTGAGTTGCCCTGGGGTCAGACAGATCAGACCACCTGAGAAAGTAGTTACTATGTCTGACTTCAAAGAAATTGATGGCAAAATTTTGGAAGAAACCGTACAGCACCTTAAAACATCAACCTGCGCTCTTGACACACTTCCCACATCTTTTTTTAAAAGTGTGTTAAACAGTTTAGAAGCAGATCTTCTAGAAGTGGTAAATGCCTCACTTCTCTCTGGGAGTTTTCCAAACTCCCTGAAAACTGCAGTTGTCAAGCCCCTCCTGAAAAAGAGCAATCTGGATAAGACCATATTAAGCAACTATAGACCGATCTCAAATCTTCCTTTCATAGGCAAGATCATCGAAAAAGTTGTCTTCGGTCAGCTGAACAAATTCTTATGCTCGAATGGATACTTTGACAATTTTCGATCTGGTTTCCGACCGCACCACAGCACAGAGACAGCGCTCATAAAGATAATAAACGATATTCGCTTAAATACTGACTCAGGCAAATTATCAGTGTTGGTACTACTTGACCTTAGTGCTGCATTTGACACTGTCGATCATAACATACTTCTTGACAGGCTGGAAAACTGGGTGGGGCTTTCTGGGATAGTCCTAAAATGGTTCAGGTCATACTTAGATGGGAGAGGTTATTATGTGAGTATAGGAGATCATAAGTCTGAGTGGACATCCATGACATGTGGAGTCCCTCAAGGCTCAATTCTTGCGCTACTCCTGTTCAACCTGTACATGCTCCCATGAGCCAAATAATGAGAAAGAACCAAATTGCTTACCAGAGCTATGCAGACGACACACAGCTCTACTTAGCCCTATCGCCTAACGATTACAGCCCCATTGACTCCCTGTGCCGATGCATTGACGAAGTCAACAGTTGGATGTGTCAAAACTTTCTTCAGTTAAACAAAGACAAAACTGAAGTCATTGCGTTTGGAAACAAAGATGAAGTTCTCAAGGTGAACGCATACCTTCACTCTAGGGGTCAAAGAACTAAAAATCAAGTCAGGAATCTTGGTGTGACACTAGAGTCAGACCTTAGTTTCAGTAGTCATGTCAAAGCAATAACTAAATCAGCATACTATCATCTGAAAAATATTGCAAGAATTAGATGCTTTGTTTCCAGACAAGACTTAGAGAAACTTGTTCATGTCACGGTTCATGAGTGCGCTGCTTCCTGCTTGTCTCGTGCATTTGTTATTGTTGTCTGTGTGCCATGTGCGTGTGTGTGTGGGTGTCACCGTATTAATTATCAGTTAATCACATCATCCGCAATCAGCTCAGCGCCAGCTGTCACTCATCTCCTGTTCCTTTAAAAGACTCACTGAATCCTTCTCTCATTGTCAGATCGTTGGTCGATGTTTGTGCCGTGTTTCCCGTTTGAGTTGGTGTCTTCCTGGAGTCCTGTGCTGTTTGTTCTTCGTGTCTGGTTCCTGTCTTCACCTTCACGCCGTTTCACCGCCGGATTCATCACGACCATCTAAGTCCCTGCGTCACCCTGCTACAGCCGTCTGACCCTCACGATCTGCCTGAGTCTACTTCTGTTCTGAGTGTTAATAAACGTACTTTCTTGAGATCGCCTGCATTTGCTTCCTTTTTTCCCAGCACGTCATGACAGAACGATCTGACCAATCGATGGGAGCAGCAGGCGAGACCCAGATGTCTATGGAGGCTTTCATCGGCACTAGTATGCAACGAATGGACGCTCAAGAGGAGGGGCTTAACAACAACGGACGTGCCATACAGGCACTGGTGACGCAGGTGTCCGAGCTAACCCAGCAAATTCAACATCTGCGCATGCCCACTGCGCCACCCACGCCGTTCGTGCCCCCCGTTCCAGCTGATCCGCTCTCCCAGTATGAACCTCGGATGCCAGTTCCGGAGAGGTATGCTGGAGAACCTGATTATTGTCGTGCTTTCATTACCCGTTGTGAGATGCATTTCGCCCTACAGCCACACACGTTTGCCACGGAAACATCTAAGGTGGCATTCGTTCTCACTCTCCTGACTGGGAGGGCGGCCCTTTGGGGTACGGCGGTGTGGGCGAATAGAGATCCCTGTTGCGTGTCGTTCCAGGCACTCGCGGAAGCCATGAGGGAAGTCTTCGACCGCGCGGCGGCCGGGAGGGAGGCTGCTAGGAGGCTGGCGGAACTCAGACAGGGTAATCGCTCTGTATCGGACTACGCCATTGAGTTCCGCACCCTGGCCGCCGAGTGCCAATGGAACGACACGGCGCAGTGGGACATGTTCCTGCATGGGCTGGCTGACCGCGTTCATCAGGAGATCTACGCCCTGGACCTCCCGACGACCCTCCACGGGTTAATAGAGCTGGCGCTGCGGGTGGACTCCAGGCTTGGCCGGATGAGTCGACGCGCGCCAACCGAAGCTCCAGTCCACTTCTTCAACCTCCCGAGGTCCAGTGGCACCGACGCGGTCAGCCCCATCAACGACACCGAACCCATGCAGGTGGGGAGAGCTCGGCTTTCCCGGGAGGAGAAGGAGAGGCGGAGATCCCTGGGCCTTTGTTTGTACTGTGGAGGATCTGGACATTTTCTGAACTCATGTCCGTTAAAAGGCCCAGCCCGGCAGTAACTATGAGGCTACTGTCGGGTGGGATCTCCGCTGCTAAGACCTCAGGAACACCATCAGCGACATCTACTCTCCTCCCGGTTAGACTTAGATGGTCGCATCACCAACACCACTGCCACGCACTCTTGGACTCTGGGGCGGAAGGTAATTTTCTGGATCATCACTTCGCCATCAAACATCACATTCCTCTACTACCACTCACCCAACGCATCTCTGTCCACGCACTCAACGGCCAAGACCTCCCTGTCATTACCCTGTCCACTGCTCCTCTCACACTCACCACCTCCGGAAACCACACTGAAACCATCACCTTCTACATCATGGACTCCCCCCTGGCTCCCATAGTACTTGGACACCCCTGGCTCACTCAACACAATCCCAAAATAGACTGGCAACACAGAACTATCAATGAATGGAGCACTGAATGTCATAAGTCTTGTCTTTTGTCTGCCTGTTCGTCTGTTCCCATGTCTGTCTTACAGGAGAAAGCAGCGGACTTGTCAACCGTGCCCGAGGAGTACCACGACCTGAAGGAGGTGTTTAGTAAGTCTCGAGCTGCTTCTCTTCCTCCTCACCGTCCCTACGACTGTGCTATAGATCTACTGCCAGGTAAATCTCCGCCTAAGGGCAAGTTGTATTCACTTTCTGCTCCAGAAAGGGAGGCCATGGAGAAATATATTTCTGATTCTCTGGCAACCAAATTCATTCGCCCTTCCTCTTCTCCTGCAGGGGCGGGGTTCTTTTTCGTGGGGAAGAAGGACGGATCCCTGCGACCTTGCATTGATTACCGGGGACTGAACAACATCACGGTAAAGAATACTTATCCTTTGCCGTTGATGTCTTCAGCCTTCGAGAGGTTGCAGGGAGCGACTCTCTTCACGAAACTGGATTTACGCAATGCTTATCATTTGGTCCGCATCAGGGAGGGTGATGAATGGAAGACCGCCTTTAATACCCCCAGGGGACACTTTGAATATTTGGTTATGCCCTTCGGGCTTTCCAACAGTCCAGCGGTCTTCCAGGCACTCGTCAACGACGTGCTGCGAGATATGGTAGATCAGTTCATATATGTTTACCTGGATGACATATTGATTTTTTCTTCATCTCTCCAGGAACACGTGCAGCACGTCCGACGAGTGCTTCAGCGGTTGCTAGAGAATGGGCTTTTTGTCAAGGCGGAGAAATGCGAATTCCACGCACAGTCGGTTCAATTTTTGGGGTACGTTATCTCGTCCGAGGGGATTCGCATGGACCCTGACAAGGTTAAGGCTGTGGTAGAGTGGCCAATTCCAGATTCCCGCAAGGCCCTGCAGAGGTTTCTGGGATTCGCCAACTTCTACAGACGTTTCGTCCGTAATTTCAGCCAACTAGCCGCACCTCTGACTGCCTTGACCTCCCCCCGAACTACGTTCAGGTGGACAGACGCGGCTGGCTCCGCGTTTGCCAAACTCAAGGACCGCTTTGTTTCGGCCCCTATTCTCATCGCCCCTGATTCCTCACGTCAGTTCGTGGTGGAGGTCGACGCGTCAGAGGTGGGGGTAGGAGCAGTGTTGTCCCAGCGTTCCCCCACGGACGAGAGGATGCATCCTTGCGCGTATTTTTCACACCGTCTGTCTCCTGCCGAACGTAATTATGACATTGGTAACAGAGAGTTGTTGGCCGTCAAGCTAGCGTTGGAGGAGTGGCGCCACTGGTTGGAAGGGTCGGGGGTACCTTTTATTGTTTGGACCGATCATAAGAATCTGGAATACATTCGTACTGCTAAAAGGTTAAACTCCAGGCAGGCTCGGTGGGCACTTTTTTTCGGTCGTTTTGATTTTTCTCTCTCGTACCGCCCGGGTTCCAAGAATATTAAACCCGATTCTTTATCGCGACTTTTTGATCGTTCCGAACGCCTGGTTACTCCCGAGTGCATTTTACCGGAGAGTCTATTTGTCTCCACACTCGTATGGGAGGTCGAATCGAAGGTCAAGAAGACCTTAGAAGGGGTAACGCCCCCGGTCGGGTGTCCACCGAACCGTTTATTTGTGCCGGAGGAACTACGGTCTGAAGTTATTCAGTGGGGTCATTGTTCCAACATAGCCTGTCACCCAGGAATCAATCGCACGAGGTTTTTGGTTAAGCAGCGATTCTGGTGGCCACGGATGGCCCGCGACATTCACGATTTTGTTTTGGCTTGCTCGGTATGTGCCACTGGTAAGACTTCCAATCGCGCGCCAGATGGGTTACTCCAACCGCTGCCAGTCCCTTCGAGACCCTGGTCCCACATCGCTCTAGATTTTATTACCGCCCTCCCGCCCTCCCAGGGCAACACGGTTGTTTTGACCGTGGTGGACCGGTTCTCGAAGGCGGCTCATTTCATTCCCTTGCCCAAATTGCCGTCAGCCAAGGAGACAGCGGTTGCCGTCATTGACCACGTCTTTCGTTTACATGGCCTTCCGATTGACGTGGTCTCTGACAGGGGTCCCCAGTTTGTGTCCAAATTCTGGCAAGAGTTCTGTAAATTACTGGGCGCGACTGTTAGCCTGTCCTCTGGGTTTCACCCTCAGAGCAATGGCCAGACCGAGAGAGCCAACCAGGATTTAGAGAGAATGTTACGGTGTTTGGTTTCCAAGAATCCGACTTCCTGGTGTCAACAACTGTCTATGGTGGAGTACGCCCACAATACGTTACCAGTGTCATCCACGGGCCTTTCTCCGTTTGAAGGTAGTGTAGGATACCAGCCACCTGTTTTTCCCAGTCTGGAATCTGAAGTCGCGGTTCCCTCCGCACACGCCTTTGTCCAGAGGTGCCACCGCACCTGGACTAGAGCCCGTGAGACTCTACTCCAGGTGGGGGCGCGCACTAAGGCTAACGCCGATCGCCACCGGTCTAAGCCTCCCGTTTACATCGTCGGTCAAAAAGTGTGGCTTTCTACTAAGAACATTCCTCTCCGTTCCGTCTCGAATAAGTTAGCACCCAAATTTATTGGCCCGTTCACTGTCACCAAGATTATTAGTCCGGTGGCAGTCCGCCTCAACCTTCCTCCAGCGTACAGGAGGATACACCCCGTGTTCCATGTCTCCAAAATTAAGCCTGTGTTTCGATCAGCAATTAATCCGCCTGTACCGGTTCCCCCACCGCCGCGTCTTGTAGATGGGGAACCGACGTATTCGGTTAACCGTATTCTGGACACCAGGCGGAGGGGACGAGGATTCCAGTACTTGGTGGACTGGGAGGGTTACGGTCCGGAGGCGAGGAGTTGGGTTCCTGCGAGAGACATACTAGATCACTCCCTTATTGATGATTTCCATCGACAGGTAAGGGAGTCTGGGGACGCCAGGAGGCGTCCCTAGGAGGGGGGGTACTGTCACGGTTCATGAGTGCGCTGCTTCCTGCTTGTCTCGTGCATTTGTTATTGTTGTCTGTGTGCCATGTGCGTGTGTGTGTGGGTGTCACCGTATTAATTATCAGTTAATCACATCATCCGCAATCAGCTCAGCGCCAGCTGTCACTCATCTCCTGTTCCTTTAAAAGACTCACTGAATCCTTCTCTCATTGTCAGATCGTTGGTCGATGTTTGTGCCGTGTTTCCCGTTTGAGTTGGTGTCTTCCTGGAGTCCTGTGCTGTTTGTTCTTCGTGTCTGGTTCCTGTCTTCACCTTCACGCCGTTTCACCGCCGGATTCATCACGACCATCTAAGTCCCTGCATCACCCTGCTACAGCCGTCTGACCCTCACGATCTGCCTGAGTCTACTTCTGTTCTGAGTGTTAATAAACGTACTTTCTTGAGATCGCCTGCATTTGCTTCCTTTTTTCCCAGCACGTCATGACAGTTCATGCTTTCATCACCAGCAGGGTGGATTACTGTAATGGACTCCTCACTGGACTTCCCAAAAAGACCATAAGACAGTTGCAGCTCATACAGAACGCTGCCGCCAGGATTCTGAGCAGAACCAGAAAATATGAACATATCACACCAGTCCTCAGGTCTTTACACTGGCTCCCAGTTAAATTTAGGATTGATTTTAAAGTATTATTACTGGTATATAAATAATTCAATGGCCTAGGACCTCAATATATTGCAGATATGCTCACTGAATATAAACCCAACAGATCACTCAGATCACTAGGATCATATCAGCTAGAAATACCCAGGGTTCACTCTAAGCATGGCGAGTCCGCTTTCAGCTATTATGCCAGCCGCAGCTGGAACCAGCTTCCAGAGGAGATCAGACGTGCTCCTACTGTAGTCACATTCAAATCCAGACTCAAAACACTTCTGTTTAGCTATGCATTTACTGAATGAGCACTGTGCCAATGTTCGTCCGACTGTACTGTACTGTATTTTATTTTTTATTTTTCTAAACTGTTTTAATTATTCTTATTTCTTTTTATTATTTTTAATTTCTTCTATGTAAAGCACTTTGAATTGCCATTGTGTATGAAATGTGCTATATAAATAAACTTGCCTTGCTTTGCTTGCAACAAAGTCTATTTTACGATATTGATCTTGTCACAGGCTCTAAGCGCTGTACATGCTAAGAAATAATTTTTTTTCGGTGGCCATGAAAGATACACTTTTCTTAGAATAAATGAATAATCAGAAGAGTTTGTTGGATGAACTGATTAATTGATTGTAATATTAATTTAGCTATATCAAGTTAATCCAATTAACTGACCCAAATATGAATAATTAATCATAACAAGTTACGAGTTATCATATCATCACGATCACAATGCGTCCTCGACTACCTCTGAACCTGGACACGCTGATCGGATAACATTTCCATCGGAAGCACGTTTACACTTGTCTTTTCAATGTGTATGTGGACAACATCCGGATACCGGTCGCATGTTAATGCCAAGTGTAAATGCAGCCTGAGCTGCTGTGAGTGAGTAGAGGTGGGGCTCATTTGCATATTCATAGAACCCTGTATAGGCTAGGGTGTAGAGTCACATTCAAGCTATTTTAAGGCATGAAGATTTTTTTTTAAAGGAAAAAAACGTTTAAAAATGTCACTTTGGTGATCAAATATGAGTTTTAAGGGATACAATGATTGACTACAGAGGGACTATAATTCTCACACGGTGATCAAGAATTACTGTAAATCTGAAACTATCCACACACAACACATACGAACGGCTTCTCTCCAGTGAATTCTCATGTGTTTATAGCAAGCCAACTGGGGCCCAGTGAAAGAGTCAGTCAGAGAGAGAGTTAATGGACTTAAATCACCTGATTGAAAAAATATATTGAATTGCATTGAAAGTACATATTTAGGTGTTTAATTGTTCATAAATCACATTTAATAGATTAAACTTTAATGAAAACATTAGCAGTTGTCAATTAACATTAGCAGTTATCAGTTTTGATCAGCAAGTGACGTTAGAGAGCGATGATTCGAGCGATTCGAATCAGTTAATCATTTTATGAATTGACTGACTTCTTTTTATCACGTGAATTTGTGTCTTTATAATGTACAGATTCGCGTTATTGAGAGTGAAATAAGACACCTTTTCTGTTAACGTTACTCAAGCGCGGATGTGATAAATGATAACGTTTAGAAACGTCAAATAAACCATTACAACGTTCCATTCAAGAGTGATTAACTATCAATTAAACAGTTTGCACTGAATTAAACTGCATAAAAACAAACTTTCTTAAGCCGAATTGCAACAGAGCGGTGCATCCTTATGACATCACACCACCAAACCAAAATAAAAGGCCCGTTCACAAACTGAGGTGTAAAATCACAAACGTGCACATAAACATATACTGTATAAAGAACATTTTAAGAACTATACTAATGAAAGAGACCAGGATTCCTGTTTGGGTGCAGAAATCATTTTAACCAGAATTACAGTATTAAAATGCAAAGAGACAAATGTGAAAAAATCACTCTCCAGAAATTCTCATCAACATCAATTCTCTCCACGGTTCCATGCTGGTGGAATAGACAGCTGAAAACTCATCTCTTCCGTGAGCACTTAACCTCTTAAATAAAAAAAAATGTATTCCTTTCCTTTTCCCTTAATCCTCCCTTGTCTGGCTTATGCTACTCTGAGCAATGCCTGCACTTTGTATTTTGAGCACTTCTTGCATTGTTTTTGCCTCTTCACGATGACTCACTTATTTTAGTCCTAATTTGTAAATCGCTTTCTGCTAAATGACTAAATGTACATGTAAATGTAAAAAAAAAACTAAAAAAACATTTAAAAAGAGTAAAACAAGTTATTTTATTCCATGATAATTTTATATATATATATATATATATATATATATATATATATATATATATATATATATATATATACAGACCCTTTCCAAAAAATTTGAATATCATGGAAAAGTTTATTTATTTCCATAATTCCATTCAAAATGTTAAACTTCCATAGATTATAGATTCAGGGCCCACAACTTAAACGATTTCAAGTATTTAGTTGTTTATTTGTACATAATTTGGGCTTCCAGCTCATAAAACCCACGAAAACAGGATTTCAAAAAATTAGAATATTACATGAAATCACACAGTAATTACACAGTGATACCATGGTCATTGAACCAGGTTTTGGTTCTTTTGGCAGTGTGGGCAGGTGCAAATCCTGCTGGAAAATGAAGGGAGCATGAAGTGCTCTGGAAATGTCCTGGTAGACGGCTGCGTTGACTCTGGATTTAATAAAGCACAGTGGACCAAAGTCCTCTTTTCTGATGAGAGCAAATTTTGCATCTCATTTGGAAACCAAGGTCCCAGAGTCTGGAGGAAGAATGGAGAGGCACACAATCCAAGATGCTTGAAGTCCAGTGTGAAGTTTCCACAGTCTGTGTTGGTTTGGGGAGCCATGTCATCTGCTGGTGTTGGTCCACTGTGCTGTCCACTCAACGCAGCCGTCTACCAGGACATTTCCAGAGCACTTCATGCTTCCTTCAGCAGACAAGCTTTATGGAGATGCTTCCTTCATTTTCCAGCAGGATTTGCACCGGCCCACACTGCCAAAAGAACCAAAACCTGGTTCAATGACCATGGTATCACTGTGTGATTTCA